>NW_027555625.1:46074301-46469301 GCF_003287225.1 Phascolarctos cinereus
AGAATATGGTTTGAAATCATACGAGATTCTCTAAACCTCATTATTAATAGGTTAGATGATTTATTTATCTTCTAAATTCTGGATTTTGGAGACTGAAGTGCCTCTGGGTAATGGCTGAATATTCCTCTCTTATTTTGCTTTTCTCTTTCTCAGTTGTTTTAATGATTTCCCCAAAAGCATGTAAACTCCTGGAGGGCAGAATGCATTTCATTTTTGTATTTGTATACTAGTGCTAAGCACATAGCAGGGCCCTTCATTTTGCTGATGGATTCCAGAAGAGAGAAGAATGAGATGTCATGTGTTATACTTTCTACTTACGCAGTAAGGCTCTGTGTAGAGCTATTGTGGCCCTGACCCCACACCCCTACCTATAAAACATTTCTGAGCAGGTACCTCTAATATGTGTATATTTATTTGTACATTAGATTATTATTAAATTATATTATTATATATACTACATATCCCATATATTATATATGTAGTGTATATATATTATATATTATATATATTAATTATACTAGAAATCAGGTACATTATAAAACCTACATAAAATAGGAATTTAAAAAGGAATATGGCAAAGCTGAAACAGTATGTGTAGGAGGAACTAGAGTGGAGATATTGAGGTAGAAAGACTGATTAGGAGGCTCTTACAATAGGCCGTGTGTATAGGCTGTTTGAGTAAAGAGAAGGGAACAGACATAAGACATGTAGGTTTTGAATGGACAAGATCTGGCAACTGATGGATATGAGGAAGTGGAGAAAGAGAAAGTGAGGAGTTAAAGAAGATGCTGAAATTGTGAAAACCCAGGTGACTGAATAGGAGGTGGTTTCCTTGACAGTAATAAGAGAGTCTGAAAGTTGGTGGGTTGGAGGGAACAAAAGTGCATAAACCATCCATGTCAGTTCAGTCTGTGGGATTCGCTGTCTCATCCAAAATGAAGAGAGGAGATTGAGCCTTTACTCATTGACCTCTACCCCCAAGCATGCAAGCTTGCCCCCTAAGGGGTGTATGCCACAGCCCTGCAGTGATCTGAGGGCCGAGGGTGGGAGTGGGGATTGTCCCAATGATACCAGTTGTATCTGCTTTGGCTAGGTTAGTTTAGGCTATAACAGCCCCGAGGGGCTGACACTAGGCTTGGGTTGAGGGAGGCTGGGAGTTTGCCAAGAAGAGGAAAGAAGCAGAGTATTGGGTGATAAGGGTAGGTATGATTGTGTTGGAGACAAGTCCACAATTGTATATCACAGGAAAGGTGGAATGTGACCTGTCTCCCCACTCTCTGATTAGTTGACTAGGCCACCGAGAACCCCAGCCTCACTTTCGAGACCACTGACTTAGAGAACAGAAGGCCATCGCTATAGGACGACATTCAGGGGAACAATATACCCATAGCACTTAAATTTTGTTTAGGGAAATAATTGTGCCTTCCTAGTTTTTGATATCCTTTTGGAATCTGAAATAACTTTTTTATTTTTGGGTTAATCTCATTGAGAAAGTAATGGAGTATACTCCTTGGGAATTAATCAGGCTAGGAACAGCAAGCACTCATAGCTAGCTGCAGACTGGCAGGACACTGATGAGGCAGCACAATGAATAATCTCCACGGAGGGCCCATGGGCAAGAGGTGGCCATTAGTCTGGGGCTCAGTAATGCACTCTTCGAGTCTATTACTCACCAATCCATCAGGCAACCTGTGAAAGAACGGAGAGATTCCAGCACTTTTAAATCTGTAACTTAACGGCTACCAGCCTGCACTACATGCCCTAGGTTACAAGGGCACAGCAGAGTGGGAGAAAGACAATTCATTGGATGTCATAGCTAGTATTTCTTCTATTCTTTCTTCTCTGTATACTGAAGGAATGGGCCTTCTATTATCCACAGATTAATAGCTTGGAGAATGCTCGGGTGTCCCTATTAACATTAACTACCAAGAGATGTATCCTAAGTGCTTCCTCTGCACAGCTTTCATTAACTAAAAAGAGAAATAATTGTATAAGAAAATAACACTATTTTTAAAGTTCAGAGTTACATTCATTTTCTATCAAGACACAAGGGAAAAACAAACATGGAGCTTAGAAAATAAAAACAAAGATACAGAAAAATTAATTACTAACTAAAGCAGAGGCTGGAAACAGTTCTTTCCTCAGCTTTTGCTTACTATATACAACCTACAAAAGTTTCTCTAAGTTTTCCAGTTGGCTCTGGTTTAAAGCAAAGGATGGAAGGAGAGGAAGGAAGGTGGCAAGAGGAACTAACAACAATAACCTTTCCTCATCCCCAATTTCCAAAGAATTCCAACAATTCAGCAGAGGGATATATTGGAAAGAGCATTAGATTTGGATTCAGGGGTCTTGAATTCAGTTCTGCCCTTTTCTGTAATACCATAGGACCGTAGTCAAGGAACTCTCTCTTGGACCCTTAAATTTGCAGATTGCAAAATAAGGGAGTGGAACTAGATAAAGTGTTCTTAACCTGGGGTCTATGGATAGATTTCAGGGTGTCTGTGAACTTGGATGGGCAAAGAATTGCATCTTTATTTCAATGTAATTGATTTCCTTTGTCATTCTCTATATTTTATTTTATGCATTTAAAACCATGATTCTGTGGAGGGGGCTATAGGCTTCAGTAGACTGTCACCAAAAGGGTCTATGACACCAAAAGGTTCTGCATGATCTCTAACGTCTCTCTCACATTTAAATCCTAAAAACAAAGTCACACCAGCCTTCCCTTTTTCTCTTTTACTTGCATTGACTATAATGGGGAAAGATGGAATGAGCCTGAAGGGTAGATGGGTGCTTTGTGGAAGGACCCTTTTCTCAGCCAGTCAGGAGGATGCTTTCTAAAGGATTTGGGAGCTTTTTCTTGAAGCATTAATTTTAAAAAAATCTTACAATTTTAATGCCTTTTGTTTTTTTGCATAACATTTATTTTTAAATCTAGCCTTCCTCCTCTCCCATTCCCCATGGGGTGAGTGGTGGCTTGCCATCTGCAAGAAGTCACTTCTATGGTAAGACTATATTAATAAATTAGGAAGATCTGGTTTCCAGTTTGCCTCTGACATATACTGGTGGAGGATTCTGGGCAGATCATTTAACCACTCAGAGATCCAGGAAATTCTCAAAACCTTGAAATTACTGTTTCATATTGGTGGAGGGAGTTCCCTCATGCGAAGTTGCCTTCACTAATGAAGTCACAGGTCCAACATAAAGGAGATGGAAGAATGAATCTAAGTCTTCAGTGGCTCTAATACTTTTGGACCTAACTGGGGTGTTTGGCTGAAGAGAATCAAGACTAGACATACATAGAAAGAATATTTATTTTTCCTCTGGATGGTCAACACTGTATTAGAAAGATGGATTAAATGTAGGGAAAAACTACTATGTTCTCCCCCTTCTGAACCTGGGACCAACCCATTTTCAGCATCAGACCCATCCAAGAAGTTTAGTGAAACATGGTGGACAGGAGGGATAGTGGGGGCATAGAGAGAGATGGGTAAGGTAGCCCTATCTTAATGTCATTTGTGTTCTATGTGCAGGCATGGAAGGTGAGGCCCTGTGTGGCAGGCATACTATTTTAACTGAACAGATGGGGAGGAGGTATATTCTTGCTAAAATTTTGGGTGGTTATCACATTGTTCACTGTGAAGCCTACACTGGGGAAAAATGACGAATATAGCAATATCAATATATTGCTAACTCTCCATCTGGATGGAATCCAATTGTTGCCTTAACCTGGTTATCAGTAATCAGTCTTCTTCCCTCTTACGTCATGACTCCCCAAAGACTATGCCTGTATTTGCACTCACACGTCCACAAAATTCTCTCTGAAGACTACTTTATGTCATGTGTGGCATAGGCTGTCAACATCTACCTCAAATTGTGTGTTTTTAGGTATGACCATTCATTATTCAGGCTTATAAGGGCTATAGTTTACTTTAATATGTGAGAAGGCTAATATCCATTCCATGTTATTGTTTGTCTATTAAATTCCTTGACTTAATGATTATTTGGTATTTAATGAGCATCTATAAAATACCAGGAGGTTAAAAAAACACAGTAGCACTTTCCTTCTAAGGCTTTGCAATTAAAAATGATGTAATGGATATGATCTATACTTATATCAAGGGAATCCTGGAGGATAATACAAAAAGGGGCCAGAGGGGATTTCAGTCACATATCTGACTAAAATGTTTAGAAATTACATAATGGTGCTACATTTACTGTTTATTTTAAAAGGCATCTGAAATAGTAGAGCAAAATGTAGACTTTAAGCGTTTTCAGCAAGAAGTTGTCTTCCATGCAGAGCATGTAAAGTTCTTTAATGACTGCAATCACAGATTTAATTCTGTTCAGTCATCCTCTGATTACCCATATCAAATAAGGAATAAGGAGACCTTGACTAGACAAAGAGGTTTGCCACTGCTATAGAGGATGCCTTATACAGAGTCCAAGTGAAGGAAATGATTCCTTATAGTTACTCCTATTTGTGAATGGCCTTGGACTGGATGCCTGAAGCCCCAAATACTGCACAGCCTGCTGAATAAGATCCATGACTATTAAAAGAAGAATAAGCATAACTATCCATACAGGAAAAATGAAATGGATAGAGAACGTAACTTGTCCAGAGCAGAAGCATATAGATGGATGGGTAGTCCATTGAGTTAAGGCTGTCCGTACAGGTATATTGGATGGGTATGCCAGGTGCCTAATGAACAGAGGCCAAAATCAAACAGGAGGTAGAGAGTATGCTAGACCGCGTTTGGGAAATTTTATAGGACATTAATCTATTCAAAGTTGTTTCTTGATGCACAAAAGCATTTTTAACACCAATTTTTATGGCTGTTAATTATGGAACATGATAATTTCCAAAGAATCAACATTTGGGCTGAATTGAAGGGTAGTAGAGAAGAATATGGTGAGTGTGTCTTGTTGTTCAGTTGTTTTTCAGTTGTGTCCAACTCTTTGTGATCCCATTTGGGGTTTTCTTAGCAAAGATATTGGAATGATTTGCCATTTCCTTCTCCAGCTCATTTTACAGATGAGGAAACTGAGGCAAACAGGGATAAGTGACTTGCTCAGGGCCAAACAGCTAGTAAGTGTCTGAGGCTGGATTTGAACTCAGAAAGATGAGTCTTCCTGATTCTGGGACCAGCGCTCTATCCGCTATACCATCTAGCTGCCCCAATGTATTTCCCAGAGTATATCATATCACCAGTGATGATTTATGAGCAAGGAGATATTGAGAAAATGTGTGATCAGAAAATGATAACCTAAGTCCTGCATGGGTACCTATGGTACATAAAAAGTTCTAGAGATAGGCCTCCAGTCTATTAGGTACATCGTGTGGGAAGAATTTATGGGATAGAGTGGATCACAAAGGATGGGACAGTATGCTGAACAGTAATAATAGAACAACATTATAAAATGATCATGCTACCAGATAGTTGTATAGAATGGGGGTATAGCATATAATGTCTTATTCAAATGTTAATGCTGCAACTATATATATATATATATGCATATATGTATATATATATATATATACATATATATGTATATATATGTATATATATATACACACATATATACATATATATGCACACATATCTATATACATATCTATATATATAGATAGGTATAGATATAGATATAGATATACATATATAGTCTGTATTTGAATATCCCAGCAGGAGCTGATCTTTTGGGCAGCTAGGTTGGTACAGTAGAGTGCCAGGCCTGCCTTCAGTCTTCAAAAGACCAGAGATGAACAGGCTTAGGTCCTAGCAAGAAGGCCATAATAAGAAGCATGTGACTGGACCAAACTAGACAAAGTAGGTGGGGCTTAGGTCACAGAGTTTCCTTTAATCCTGCTCTCACTTTGTGGTAAACAGAAAAGGAGAGGGGTGTGATTTTTCAATCAATAAACATTTATTAAGTGTCTACTATGTGCCAGGCACTGATTTTCTCCTTCACTTCTCTGTTTAGTGCTCTCCTTCTCATCTTTTCTCCTTTCATTTGGTGAGTGAAAAAAAAAAACACCCCTTAGCTTTTCTACTTCTCTAAGGTTTTTGGTAAAGGCATCAGTTTGTAATCACTTTCTATCCTCTTTTCAGAAATACTTTTATGTCTTGTAGCTTTAGGTTTACAGTGAAGGATTTTGTTCGCAACCTGTAGAAGTCATTTAAATAGGTTTATATGTTCATTATGGAGCTAGAAATTGCTGTGATAATTCATGTGCTTGCTAGTTCTCATTCAATTGCTTCTCTCTTGAACAAAAGTAGCTCTGCATTTAGCAGTGTTCCAAATGTCCTATTGTCTACTGCTTGAAAAAAAATGAGACAGGTGGAAAGATTTAACTAGCCTTTAAAGAAAAGTAGGTTGTTTTTATTTATCATATTTTATATCATATCTATAATGTATCATATTTTATAAGAGAATGTAGGCATATAGTTTATTTAGTATATCTCCTTACTTTATTAAGTCTATCTCTCTCTAGTTTTATAACTGATAATTAGTATACAAATGCAGGTAGCATACTCCCAAGAGCCTTTGTGCTTCAACATCAATGAGATCATGGACCAACGGAAATATTAAAGCTGGATATAGATATATAATTACTTTAAAAAATTTTAACAAGATATATCCATTTAGTTTTGCATATAATGTGTTGGAAAGGTATTCACCAATGTAAATCTAATTCCTTGCCAGCCCGAACTCTGAACTTTCTCTCTTCATCTCCTCTTAATTCTGGAAACTCACTCTTGCCCTGGGGTTCACACATTGGAAGTACCTATTGCCCCTGATGCTTCTCCCTTTAATTGGATGGCTCTTCCAAGGCCCCCCCATTTAAAAAGGCCATGCAGGCCAGCTGTGTCCCATTCCTCTCCAGGCCACACTCCAGACTTTCTGTACTATGCACTTGCCATCACTGTCCCTCTACCCATTTCAGCTCCTTTTTGTGCATTAGACTGTAAGATCCCTGAAGGCAGGGACTGTCTTTCTTTCTGCCTGTATTTGTTTTCCCAGCAATTAACAGAAGCCTTGGGACATTAGCCTGAATAAATGCTTGACTGACAATTCAATCCAATTAAATTCAACAGATATTTATTACATGCTTATAATGTGCAAAGCACTGTGGGAGGCACTGAGAACATAAAAGCAAGATAGTTGCTGTCCACAAAGAGCTAATACAATTGGGTGACATATATAAGTAAAAAATAATGTAATTCTAGGAGAGAGAGCAAAGTAACAATTTGGAGACTAGGGAAGGTCTAATACAAGAAGAGGTATCACTGGGCTCAGCTCTATCAGTACTAAAGGAAAAAAAATATAGTTCCCATTTTGGACCAAATCAAGAGAAATGAATTACATTTGCATAATTTTGTTGGTCTAGAGCCAGCTGTGATTTTATATTGGGATCTTTTCCCTTTCATGCTTTGGTTCTTTTTGATTTTGAAACTATAAAATATTGTACTTCCTGCTCTCCTAGAATTCAGTTCCTGTTGGAACCCAAATAATCAAAACTTCTGACTCTCAAAAAAGAAATAATGGATCTTTTAAAGAAATAATGGATCAACACAAATTCCAGGATGGCTCAAAGAGAAAGATAAAAATTAAAAGGGAAAAAATCAGAATTCTCAAAAGAGAACTCAGAAAGACAAATGAGAGAGGGAGTTATTTAGAAGATGACAGAGAATCTCTCCTAGACAGTAAAGACTGTTAAAAGGGAATAGAAAATGTAGGATTAAAAATACAGATTTAGAGGAAAATTTATCAAAATAGAGTCATAGAACAAAGCAACTAACTTTGAGGATAGCATGCACATAGATAATTAGAAGATTATAGGTTTCCATCAAAAACACAAAGTGAAAGTATGAAACTACAGAAAATGATACAAAAAATTAGCAAGAAGTATTAAAAAACAGGGAGGAAAAATTATAGACTCCACAGATCACTAAATAAGAGAATCCCACCCTTCAATCACCGAGGAACATAGTGCTTAAGCTTCAGAATTTCAATGTCAAACAACAAATGTAAGCAGTCAGAAAGTCCTCTCATTATTATGGAAAACATATCAAATAGTCTAGGATTATTCCTTGTCTAAAATAAAATACAGAGGAGTTGGAATGATATTCCTCAAAATAAATGGTATACTGATACCACAAAATGTTATACTGATACACCACAAAATAATATGCCATGTAAATCTGAGCCTACTCATCAAAGATAGAACTTTCTTCCATAGAGGTATGTTTGAATCATTAAGCAGCCTAATGGATATGGAAACACTTTTCATGGGAGAAACAAAAGAAAGATTAAAAAAATACAAGAAAAGTATCAACAATAAAATCAACTCTCTTGATAAAAAAAAGTCTTAGCAAGTTTATTGTTTTTTAAATTTTCTGACATGGATCAAGTCCCAAAGAGACAAAAGGTTATCAGGAGAAATTACATTTGGCTCAAAGGTACCAGAGACAATCAAACAATTTTGGTCAAGACCTGTGATTTCACTGGTACAGGGAACTCCATGGGTAGGAAATTATTTCTATCAATGTAGATTGGTCACTTCTGGGAGGTCGAGGTAGATTAAGTGACTTGGTCATAAATAATGTCTGAGTCAGAACTTGAACACAGGACCTCTAAACACAGAGCCAGTGCTCCCCCCACAGCATCACTTTAATGTTCCACTTTCAGGGTTAACAGAAAGACTTTTTAAAAAGGAGGCAGGGGGAGGCAAAACCATAGACCTGAATAGATTGTTGGAAATACTAATAAAGACACAGGGTGTCTTCTAAAGAGAATATTAAAGAATACAAATATTTCACAAGTAGCTTACAAAAACTGATCATATTCTTGGGTACAAAGATATCATAAATAAGTGAAAGAGGGCAGAAATAGTAAAAACTTTTTTTTTATAGATTAAAATGCAAATGAATAATATGGAGACTATAAACAAAAGATACAGACCTAAAGGTAGACTAAGTAAAGACACACTAGTCAAAGAATATATCATAGAAATGATAACTATTGGGGGCAGCTATGTGACATAGTGGATAAAGCACCGGCCCTGAAGTCAGGAAGACCTAAGTTCAAATGTGGCTTCAGACCAAACACTTGACATTTCCTAGCTGTGTGACCCTGGGCAAGTCACTTAACCCCAATTGACTAAAAAAAAAAAAGAAGATAACTATGGAAAAGCAAACAACAATAAAGAATCTATCAAAATTTCTGAGCTAAATCAATCCTCAAGGGAAAGATGACATCTGTGAAAACATAAATGAACAAAATAGAAAAAAAGAGGATTAATGAATTAAGTATATAGTTAAAAAAACTACAAAATCAAACTACCACTAGCTCTTTTATTTCTAAATCTATTATCTCCAGGCAGTCAGTATGATTCTTTGAAACTACTGGTCTAGACCTCTCATGAGAACCAAGGAAGAAGTCAGCAGACCACACAATAATATTCGGAAGAAAATTTCCAGGATTTGCTCAAATGCTAAGCTTCTAAGCGAAAAACAATTGATGACAGTTGTTCCAATCTCTACTACACAAGGAATTGCCAGGTTTAGGTTCAACTTTTATGTTACAAAGACTCATAGGACTAGAACTAAACAGGAAAGTCTATAGAATTGAGGTGAATGTACAATTTGTTGAACCCAGAGAACACTTCATAAAATGTTCATATGTCTTCTAGGACAAACCTAGATTTTGGTTAATTTTGGTTTTTCCAGAGAGCATGTTATAAAAATATAGGAGGCAAGATGGTAGAAATGCTAGGATGAATGAGAGGGAGGTCAAAAACAACAGTATACGAAGGGAAGTTGTAGAACATGGGTAGAAGACCAAGGTTGAAAAAGACAAGAAAAAAAAAAGGAAAGGAGAAAAAGTAGCCAATGCTTTGCTGAGGTGAAGGAGTTTAGTTGGAGTCTGGCAAGGGCCAGGATAGCTAAAAGAGGTATAAATGATCAATGGGACAGATTTTGTAGGACAGAAGCTTTGTAAAGTTATATTTGTAAGTAGGTGAGGGGGATTTAAAAGGGATTCACAATTAGATGAGTCAGCCAACATTAAAAAACAAGAAGGTTTTTAATTTGGCATGTTTAAATTACAAGGGAAGGCATTTAAAGGCTTGGAGGTGTATGGGAAGCCACACGTCCCAAATCCATAGACAGCAGGGTACATAGTGTCCTGGCAGTCACAATCAGGGCAATAGTACAAATTATGGATACCACTGGAATCTGGGAAGAGGTTTTGGAGGGAAGAGAGTTCCCTACAATGATCATCCAAGAGTTCTTTCTTGGGACATGGCCCAAACCTGTACGTTGAATTCCCACCATTCCTCCCATGGTCACTCCATTCCTTGGGTAAGTCAGAGATGCTGAAGTGCAAACAGGTCTTTCAGAGAGAGGGGTAGGTCTCATTCATAGACATCTAATTGGTTTCTCATTTTGATGATAAAGGCAAGAAATATTTGCAGATGCATGTGGAAAAATGAGGATAACAATAGCACCTGTATCACAGGATTCTTGTGAAGACCAAATGAGATAATATATGTAAAGTACTATATAAATCTTAAAGTGCTATAGAAATGCCATTATTATTATTTCCAAGTCCAGTGGCTTATCCATTTTACCATACCACCTTTTCAGTCAAGGAGACCAATTAGGAGGTTATTGTCATAGTAACAAAAGCACTGAACAAGGCTTAATATACTTATTGACTCAACTAGGTGATGGTCAGATAAGTGGAGAGAAGACAGGAAGAATACTCCTTGCCTAAACTTTTTCATTAGCAGAGTTATTAAATCTCAGATGTCATCAATGCCAATGTTTCCATTCCTCGCAAGAATCCAGGTTATGAGATATCCAACAAGTGGTTATATATCCTTTTCTTGAAGTCCTATTAGGATCGGGAACTTACTACCTCATGAAACAGCTCATTCCACTTTGGGATTGAATGAACTCTACTGAAAGCCTTAATCACTATGGGGAGAGTTTTGCTTGAACACATGGCATCAGGAAGGCTACTTCCCTTCCTTTCCAGCTCCAGTAGTATGAAGGCTGTGGAGAACCAGTGTGCTATTGACCTATGTCAGTTCCATGATGGGAAAAAAGAACCCTTCTCAACTTTACCCATCCTGGGTACTATCATCCCCATAGCATCCCATTTTCACCATGCCCCTCTCCCTACTTACAGTTTCCCAACTCAACTATGCCCAACTGGGAAAGGCTGCCCACTGGTCACCTGACATGGAATGCTGCATCCAGGATACCTGAGGTTAGTAGCAATGGCAACATGTGCCAGTTCAGCATTTGGGATCTCTTTCTTTTCATCCCATGCCTGTGTGAGCATACTTAACTGGAACAGACTGTCCCTGTACTACCTGGTGTGGGAGCCTGTCAGTCTTTGGATGTCCGAGGCTCTCTGTCTTCTGTGCTACAATCAAATTTGCTCCAGATGCCAGAATTCTCAGTTACGGTCCTGGCTGGCTCTGTTAGCAAGGTTTTCCCTTATACCTATCCTGAATTTGCCTCTTTGTAATTTCTAGTCATTGCTACTAGTTACCCACACTGAAGCCAAACAAAACAAGTTTAATCTCTATTCTATAAGACAACCCTTCAAATATTTGAAGACAACTATCACGCTCCCCGCTAAGTTAAATGGCTTTACATACTATCTTTAGGCAGATGACTACTAAATTTATGTATTGAACTCTTATTTCTCACCTTTTCAGGTCTATATTTCTATATACAAGACTTCTTAACTTAATGTGTCACTCACACCTGAAAAATGTAATGAAGACCCAATTAATCTCCTTACACAAACAGACTACTTCTCCCCTATTTCCCCATAGTTGTTACCAATCTCAAAAAATCAAGCTCACAAACTTCAAATCACATTTTATCCTTTTTATCCTTCTGCCATACAAACCAGTGCAGGCATTGCTAATTGTCTCTCTATACTGTCACTTAGATTCAATCATTTTCCATTTTCATAGATATTAACTCAGTGCATATGCCAATCAGCTAATACGTAGAATCTGGTCTGACTGACAATTTTCTCTTTCTCTTCAAAGGAAAATGGCTAATCATTCTCACCTGCAGCTCTATTGCTGTCTATTGCCTTCTCTCATAATGCCGACGGATTCCAGACTCTTCTTTCTATTATATTACCTGCTAGAATGTAGTGTACTGAGTAAAGGGCTGAGGGGAAACAGGTCCAGGTCACTTTAAAAATATTTATTTTAAAAATTCTTTTTAAATTTTGAGTTCCAATTTCTCTCCGTCTTACCCCTCCACCACCAATTGAAAAGGCAAGGAATATGATGTCAAATTATACATGTGAAATCATGTAAAATATATTTCCATATTAGCCATATTGCAAAAAGAGGAAGAAAAATAAAGAAAATTGTACTTTACACTCAGAGTTCCTCATTTCTCTCTCTGCAAGTAGATAGCATTCTTTCATTGTGAGTCTTTTGGAATTGTCTTGAATCATTGTATTGATCAGAGTAGCCAAGTCTTTCACAGTTGATCACCATCACAACATTGCTATGACTGGCTGTGCGCAATGATCTCCTGGTTCTTCTCACTTCACTTTGACTCAGTTCATACAGGTCTTGCCATGTTTTTCTGAAACCACTCCACTCATCATTTCATACAGCACAATAATACTTTATCACAATCGTATCCTATAACGTGTTCAGCCATTCCTCAATTGATAAGTAATCCTAACTGTAAATGTGAATGGAATGAGCTCATTCATAAAATTGGAAGTGGACAGCAGAATGGATTGGAAAACAGAATCTATTAATATGTTGTTTACAAGAGACACGCTTGAGGCAGAAGGACACACAAAGAGTTAAAATTAAGAGCTGGAGCAGAAACAAATATGAGTTAGGATTACTGTGTATTTCTCTCCATCCCACTTTCTTCTATTTCTTCTCTCTTTTTTTATCCTGTCCTTCCTCAAAAGCCTGTTTTGCTTCTGATCACTGTCTCCCCTGATCCACTCTCCATTTTATTATTTCTTCCATTTCTCTTATCCCCTTCCCCTATTTCCCTGTTGGGTAAGATAGATTTCTATACCCAACTGAGTCTGTGTATATGTGTGTGTACACATGTATATATGCATGTGTATTATGTGTATATGTGTATATATGTATATGTATACATATATGTGTATATGCACATGTGTACATGTGTTTATATATTCTTCCCTCTTTGAACTAGTAACAAGGAGAGTAAGGTTCAAGCATCAACCCCCCCCTTTCCCTCTCCATTGTGAAAGCTCTTCCTTGCATGCTTCTTTTACGTGAAGACAGTTTCCCCATTCTGCCTCTCCCTACCCCCCTTCTTCCAGTGTATCCTTCTTTTTTATCCCTTCAATTTTTTTGGAGATCTTTCCAACACAATTGATTCATACCCATGCCCTGCCTCTATGTAAACTCCTTTTAACTGTCCTAATAAGGACAAAGTTATTAGGAGTTATGATGTATCATTTTCCCATATAGGAATGTAAACAGTTTAACTTTATTGAGAGCCCTATGATTACTTTTTCATGTTTAACTTTGTACGTTTCTCTTGAGTTTTGTGTTTGAATGAAAAATTTTCTTTTTAGCTCTGGTCTTTACACCAGAAATGCTTGAAAGTTGTCTATATTATTAAATATCCTTTTCCCCCTGAAGCATTATACTCAGTTTTCTTGGGCAGATTATTCTTGGTTGCAATTCTAGCTCCTTTGCCTTCCCAAATATCATGTTACAAGCCCTCTGCCTTTTTAATTTGGAAGTCACTAAATCTTGTGTGAGCCTGACTGTGGTTCCACAATATTTAAATTGTTTCTTTTGGCTGCTTGCAATATTTTCTCCTTGACATGGGAGTTCTGCAATTTGGTATAATATTCCTGGGAATTTTCATTTGGGATCTCTTTTGGTAGGCAGTTGGTGGATTTTTTCAATTTTTATTTTACCTTCTGGATCTAAGATACTGGGGGCATTTTTCCTTGTTATTTCCTTGAAATATGATGTCTAGGCTCCTTTTTCTTATCATGGCTTTCAGGTAGTCCAATAATTTGTAAAGCATTTCTCCTTGATCTATTTTCCAGGTCAGTTGTTTTTCTGATAAGATATTTTACATTTTCTTCTATTTTATCATTCTTCTGAATTTGCTTTACTGCTTCTTGATGTCTCATGGAGTTATCCACTTAATTCTAATTTGTAATAAATTATTTTCTTCAGTGAGCTTTTGTACCTCTTTTTCCACTTACCCAGTTCTGCTTTTTCAAGGTGTCATTTTCTTCAGTATTTTTTTGTGCTTCTTTTACCAAGCTGTTAATTCTCTTTTCATAATCTTTTTTCATCATTCTTATTTCTTTTCTGAATTTTTCCTCTACCATTCTTATCTTTTTTAAAAACTCTTCCAGGAATTCTTCTTGGGCTTGAGTCCAATTGGCATTTTTTTCTCTGAGGCTTTTTTTGGTAGCTGTTTTCACATTGTTGTCTTCTACAGAGTTTATGTCTTGGTCTTCCTTGCCACCTTAGTAGGTTTTTGTGATCAAATTCTTTTGTTGTTGTTGCTGTTGTTTGCTCATTTTTACAGGCTATTTCTTGACTTTGAACTTTATGTTAAAGTTGGACTCTTCTTACTTTAGGGGTGGGGAGGTATTGTCCCAAGCTTTGGGCTTTTTTGTACTGCTGTTTTCAGAGCTAGTTCTGGGGCAAGTTTTTGGTGCTTCCAAGGAGATTTTATCCTGGGGGAGTGGTGGTCACAACTCTCTTGGTCTGTGCTCTGGTCTTTATCTGGGGAGGGCCCCTGCTCCCCTGTAGCCACAAGCCCTAAGGTTCCTCTTGTCCTTGGAACTGTAACTAGGTCTCCTGCTCTCTTGTGACCAACCACCAGTGATCCTCCATGCTCTGGAACTGCCACCCAGGACTGCTATGGGCAATGGAGTTGCCAATCTGCACCAGCTGTACCCACTGTCAGCAAAGGATCCCCTATAGGGGGCAGCTAGGTGGCGCAGTGGATAGAGTACCAGCCCTGAAGTCAGGAGGATCTGAGTTCAAATCTGACCTCAGACCAAACACCTAACACTTACTAGCTGTGTGACCCTGGGCAAGTCACTTAACCCCAATTGCCTAAAAATTTAAAAAAAGGGTCACCTATAATCTCTTTCTGCCCAGTTGTCCAACCTTCTCACTGTCTCAGTTAAGAGCTCCTGAAGCTGCTGCTGCTGTCACTTTTGTAGCCATCTCCAAGGCCTATCGCTGGTACTGGTGCCACTTGTCTTGTGCTATGGACAGGTCTTCACTTCAGCGTGACAAACTCCTCCTGCCAACCTCCTAAGTTTTCTTAGGCTGGGAAAATGTCTTGCCCTGACCTTTTGTTGGCTTTACTGAACCAAAATTTGATTTGAGGTGCTATTTTAAAGTTATTTGAAGAGGAATGTTGAGAGAATTCAGCTAGGTTGGTGCCTCTAATCTGTCATCTTGCCTAGGTCACTCTTTAACTCAAGAACTTGCAGAAGCTCCCTATTAGCTATTTTATAATATTTTAACTCCTACGTCCAGGCACTTGATATCAAGTGGCCTATTTCATCACTTTATACTTGTCATTCTTATAATAAGTATTCTGTTCTAGCAAAGTTCATCTGTGTGCTAGATATGATTGGTTTGGCCTGACTTTCTTGAATTGTTCTTCATACTTGGAATTCCCTTCCCTTAGAGATATAACACTACCCCAAAAGCTACTTCAATAGAGGGAATCATTCCAGAGGAGTTTACAAAAAAGCTCTATCTTTCAAGAAAGGATGCCTACTCATTGCTTGTATTTGACATACTAGTAGAAATTCTAGTAACTGAAATGAGAGGAAAATTATATTAGGAGGTCCAATATTAGAAATTAGGAGATCAAAATATTATTTGTAGATGACACGATAGTGTATTTAGAAAATTCACAAGCCTCAATGAGAAAATCAATAGAAACAATGCATGAATTTAGCAAAGTTGTAGGCTACTAACTCTGTTATAAAGAGAGCTTGCCTAGGAGTCTAGAAGACCTGGGTTAAGTATGACTCGTAACATATACTGGTTGTGTGATCATGGACAAATCACTTAACCTCTTAGTATCCTGTGAGCCCTCTGAGCCCTCTTTAAATTCAGTAGGGATACATGGAAAGTCTGGCAATTGGGTACAAAAAACCAATTTACATATAAGTTGGTTAGATAGGAATTGTTCTGAAAAAATCTGGGAATTTTAGTGGACTGAGAGTTCAGTGTGAGTCAGCATGCAATGTGCCAGCCGCAAAATCTAAAGAAATCTTGAGCTGTATTAAGAGGGGCACAGCTACCAGGAAGAGGGATGTGACTGCCCCACCATCGTCTATCCTTGTCAGACTTCATCTGGAACATGGTGCTTAATTCTGAGAACCACCATTTACAGAGATTGATAAGCTGGAGAGGGGCTGTCAGGGAGCGCCATAGTGCACAGAGCACTGGGTCTGAAGTCAGGAAGACTCATCTCTTCCTGAGTTCAAATCTGGCCTCAGACACTTACTGGCTGTGTGACCCTAGGCAAATCACTTCACCCTATTTGCCTCTGTTTCCTCATTGGTAAAACAATTTGGAGAAGGAAATGGCAAACCACTCCAGTATCCTTGCAAGAAAACTCCAAATGGGGACATAAACTGGAGAGTGTGCTGGCAGGGCAACCAGGATCTGGGTGTTGAGTCCAAGTTATATTAAGATCAACTGAAGGAATTAATCATGTCTGATCTGGAGAAAAGAAGATGAAGGGAGTCAGGAAGTCTGTCTGTAAATATTTATTAAGCATTTACTTTGTGCCAGGAACTGTGCAAAGCCCTGGGGATACAAAAAGAGGAAAAGACAGTCCCTGCCCTCAAGGAGCTCACAATCTAATGAAGCTATATGTAAAATAACTAACTGAAGAAAGGCATTAGAATTAGGAGGATTAGGGAAGGCTTCCTGTAGAAGGTGGGATTTTGGTTGTGACTTAAGGGAGGACTGGGAGGTCAGTAGGCAGATAAGGAAGGACAGCATTCCAAGCATTAGGGGTATAGCCAGAGAAAATGCCCAGAGCCAAGAGATGCAGGGTCTTATTCAAGGAATGTCCAGGAGGCCAGCATCTCTGAATTGAAGAATATGTGGTGGGGAGTTAGGTAGAAGAGGCCTAGGTTTTAATAAGAGGCTTTGAACACCAAATAGAACATTTTATAATTGATTCTCAAATTAAGAGGGTTAAAGTTTACTGAACAGGTGGGGTGATGTGATTGGACCTGTGCTTTAAGAAAATCACCCTGAGGGCTGAATAGCATATTGATTAGAATGGGGAGAGATCTGAGGCAGGCAGACCCCACCAGCCAGCTATTGCAAAGACCAAGGCATGACATGATGAGGGCCTGCACCAGAGTGGTGGCAGTGCCAGAGGATAGAAGGGGGTGTATTTGAGAGATGACGCAAAGTTGAAATTGTCAGGACTTGGTAACAGCTTGATTATGGCGGGGTGTGTGAGAGAATGAAGAATTGAGGATGACATCTAGGCTGTGAATCTGAGACAGTGAGTGGATGGTGGTGCCCTTGACAGATAAAGTCAAGTTAGAAGGGGGAGGGAGTTTAGGGGGAAAGATAGTAAGTTCTGTTTTGGAGGTGTTGAGTTTAAGACATCTACTGGACATCCAGTTAGAGATGTCTGAAAGGCAGGTGGAGACATAAGACTGGAGGTCAGCAGAGTGATGGGGTGGGACAGGAAAATGTAAGAAATATCAGCATAGAGATGAAAATGGAATCCATGGGAGTTGATGAAATCCACAAGTGAAGTAGTGTAGAAGGGGAAAAGGGCCAGAACAGACCCCATGGGATACCTGTGATTAAAGGGCACACTCTGGAGAAAGATCCAGCAAAGGAGACTGAATAGGAAGTGGTTTGATAGGTAGAAGGAAAATGAGGAGAGGAGTGGTCAAAAACTTAGAGAGAGGAGGGTATCAAGGAAAAGAGCATGATTGCCAGTCAGAGTCTTCAGAGGTCAAGGAGAATGAGGATTGAGAAAAGGTCGAGTGATCTGGCCATTAGGAGATCATTGTTAACTTTGAGGAGAAAAGTTTTGGTGGAATGCTGAGGTCAGAAGCTGCATTGTAGTGGGTTAAGAAGAGAGTTAGAGGAGAAAAAGCAGAAGCACCCATTGTGGAAGGCCTTTTTGAAGAGTTTAGCTACAAAGGACGAAAGAGACATAATGTGGAGGAAGATGATGAAATGTATAGTTCCAAAGTTACAAATTACTCCAGGCACGTTTTTACCAGGCTTCTGTGTGTGCTCACTCTCCCCCACAGATTCTGAATACATTGCTATGAGAATGTGACCGAAGTTTATGTGTGGATATATTTATTATTATTGTGTTTGTTTGATATTATTATTTCTTTCACCTTTACTGCTGAGTAAATAGTCATGTTTAAGATCTAATGTATCACCACTATGAATGTCTGGTTTTATGAAAATGGAAACATATAGGCAGGGGCTTGAGAACTAAAGTGGTTAATAGGGGTAGTGTACACTCTCACAACAGGATTACCCTAGTACTTGGAGAGCACAAGTGTAACTATATGGTGGTGGTCTTTCTCTGGGACACTAGATTTGTCACTGTGCAGACAGACTGGGGTGGGTGAGCTAGTTGACAGAGAAAGTAGGTGTCTACGTGCCTTGTGTGAGAAATATGAGGCACTATACTGATCCATGCTAAAAAGCAATACATTGTCATGGCAAGAATACCAGACTTGGAATTATGACCAAGATTTGAATCAAAGACACATCCGCAACTAGACAAGTGACTGTGGGAAATTTTTCTAATTTTTGCTTTCCTTTAAGTTAAAAATTATCATTATTTTTGTTCTTAATAATAACATTGTAGTATTTCTCCTTCTACTAGACCACAAATACCCAGAGAGTATACACTGAGGGAAAAAGCTAAAGTAAAAATGACCAGCTTATACCTTTTGTCCTCAATTAGTTAATAAAAGACTATTATTTATTGGATGACCTATGTTACAGTTAGAAAAGAAATGATACCAGAGGAGGGAAAGATTAAAATCATGGCTGGAACAAAGGAAAAAGAAATGTAGGATATACATAGCACCAGTGGATAACATATATTTCTAGTTGAGTATAAAATTTTGCCACATTGACATAATCATGAATCCATTGCAATAGGGAATTTTCTACTTCTTCCAACGTTTCCAACTAAGTCAATCAATTTGGAAGCTTAGGAAGTGGGTGGATAGGCAGCATGCTTATGCCATGTTTCCATGCATATACAGGTATCATCTGGGAGGTGGCAGAACCAATGCCTCTTTGGAGCAAATCCCTTCAATCACTGGAGAAGCAACCAAGGATAAGTTTAAAAACACAGCCTCCAAAGAGTGTTTGCAATAAACTGTCCTTCCAATAAATCTCCTTTTATGTTTTTAGATAACAATTAGAAACGACTGCATTTCTGAAGCTGTCCAAAGGATGCTGAACGTGAAAAGAGAAACCTCTGGTCTAGTGCAAAAACATCACGTGACCACTTTCTGACCTCCAAATAACACATGCACACATTTCTCTAAATTTCATTTCAAACTGAAAGTGTTCTTTAACAAATCTAGTTTTGAACTAGATTTCCATCGTACAAATAAATGTTCACTCAGACCAATTTATTTCCCCCAATTAGTTAATACTTCATAAGCTGAAAAATAACATTCAAAGATTGAGGCCTATGATAATGTTCATGTCACAGCAAGGTCAGTGACTGAGCTACTGGAATTTTTATATCAAGAAAATGTAAAAGAAGAATTATTTTCTCCAAAGTGAAAAACTTCTTAGCTGAAATGGCATAGGAATTTTTGGCTGTCCTTATTGCTAACATAAAAGCATGCTGTCTGACTGTGATTACTAATTTGATTGAATATGACTTTCCTGATGGTGTAAGACAAAGTCACTGAATGGATAAGGAATATGGTTTTCAATAGAAGACAGCATCCTGCCAGATGATAACTGGGCAGTTCAAAAACAAAGAATTGTCATTTAATAGGGCATTTTAACTGAACTATTGCAACATGGAGCCTAGGGACATTTGATAGAGAAGGGAAACAGAAATTTGGCAGTCTTAAAACACCATTTTCTTTCCAAATGACCATTAGACAATGTAGTATACTTCAAAAACAATCAGACCTCCTTAAATTCATCAGCATCTCACTAAAAAGTGTGTTAAGTATTCATCAAAGCAAAATCAATGACCTACATCAAATGTCTTTGGCTCATTCATGTTTCAAACTAGAGACAACATGGTACAGGGATAACTTAGAGTTAAGAAGATAAGAGTTCAAATGCTGTCTCTGATCCTTCCTAGATATGTGACCTTGGGCAGCTTACAAACCTCTCTGTGCCTTGGAGAATTTCCTAGGACCCATCTACTGACTAACAAGGGGACCTTGCTGGTAGAGTCACAGATCTTTTGGTTATTCGTGTATCCTCATTTCAATCAATTTTATGTTTTTATCCAAATGCTTTAATTTAGTAAATAATTACTATATTTCAGAGGAAAAAAAATTAAGAGAAATGATTCATTTTAGTCATCACCAAACACAACACAAAGGTAGTAAGATTTCCTCATATTAATGAGAATAGCCCGGGTTCCATCAACCTTCATCTGTAAACCACAAACATCCCACAACTTCTTGGTGCTATTCTGATCCAGTTCTATAACATCAGTAGTGTTTGGCCTTGGCAAGAGATTATTTAATGAAGCTGAGTTCTACGGGCCATTCCTTAGGCACTTCACATTTGATGGTGCTAGATCTGAATGCTCTTTCTACTGGTGACCCTTTATCCATTAAGGAATAAGATGAGTCAGTCTTGCCATATTTAATGGCTTTTATACTCTTAAGATGTTAAAAACAATAACGACAATAACAACTATTCCAGAAAACTGCAGAGGATGGAAATGTTAACACCAATGCAAAACTTAACACTTGTAAACAAGGCAAAAATCTACCTTCCTCTGGCTCTAGTCTTCTGTTGGTTGAACTTGGTCCCTTTTAGCTAGCCATGGAACCGATGACTTGGTTATTCTTTAGCTATCTCTTCATCCCTGAGGTCTTCTTGCGCTGTCATTTTCCTTTGTAATGCCTCGCTGAAATAGGAGAATACATGCATTAAGGAAGACTTAGGACCAGGTGGCAGAGTGAAAATTATAAACAAATTCTTGGACCGGAAGAAAATAGCCCAGAGATCATTATTCGTTAGCAAAATGTTGCATACGATGTTGTAAAGATCTGGAAACTTTCCAGTTTATCAGGTATTATAAATTTACAACACAAGCCAAAAACAAAAACCAAGTCAAAATAAATGACTTCATACTTTTCATTTTAGGGGAATCAGCTTTCTCAATCAAGCTTTCATAAAAGAGCTAAACACAAACACACACCTTAGAATTAAAGAAAAAGCAAATGAAACTTAAAACACCCCATCAACTAACTGCATATGAATACTGCATGCTTATATTTTTTTCTCTGTCACCCATTTTCTTAGTGTAGATAGGAGCCAGTTGTAATAAGGTGGTATAAAATAGCCAGGAAGAAAGAATCAAGAAGAAAGGGAAAGGAGCTTATGAAATGAAGCGGAGATCATTTTGTGACCTCAGCTAGGCTCTAACGCACACCTTCTCTGGTTCTGAAATATCACTCCCCATCCCTCCAACTTTCTCTCTATATAATCATAATTCTACCTTGTCCATCAAGAACTTTAACCCTCAGGCTAACCCTAAAGCAAGAATTAACCTACTTCTTTCACCCTTAGGCAGTAATGCAAGGGCCAAGAAGTAGAGTATTTTGAGAACACAGTGAGGTGATCTCAGCATTTAACTGCAATATCCTACAATCACTAGAGAGAGATATGAAGAATTATTTATTGTATCAAGAAAAGCATCAGGGTGAATTAACTCCCCATTTTGCAGGCTTACCAGGTTTGCCTGCTGACTATATTTTTAAAATTCCTTGGAACAGATTTAACATTAGCATGAAATCCTTTGATCCCTTGCAGTGTATATGAAAAAAAAAAAAGAAGCCAGTAGAGATGGACAGGGAAAGGGAAAGGGAAAGCTTACATTGGTGTTGCCTTTTTCTAAGATGAAACACGACTTCCTATCATAAAAGTGGCATACCGTTAATATTCACAGTTCAATGCAAGAAAAACGATTTTGGAGTTTCAAAAAAACATGGATAACAGTCCATCACTTTCTGATTTGAAAATGAAACCTCATCCCAGTTCCTGGTAGGAAGCAGGAACCAAAAGGAAAACGTGGGTTTCTCTTTATTAGAAAGTCAGCTTGGCATAGGGGACAGAACAACAGACTTGGAGTCAGAAAACATGGGTTTATATCTCACCTTACATCCTTACTGGCCATGTCATGTAAGTTCTAGGAGTCTCAGTTTGCTCACCTGTGCAATGGGAATACTACTACTACTACTACTACTACTACTACTACCACTAGCACCTGCCTCAGGGAATTGCTTTGAGGATCAAATAACATAATGAATGTAAAATGCTTGTTTCAACAGATATAGAGTAACTTTGAACCCTTGGGGACACGGATTTAAACATTCCTGAAAATATGTACAGATTTAAACTTGAAATACATCCATGAAAACAACTTGAGTGTTTCTAACAGTCACATGTGTCTCCTTTTTTGCTCTTCTTTCTTATCGATTTTAATTAACTTGCCGGTTATTTTACCTGCCACCTTTAACCCTCGTGCACAATCTTCATTGTGATTTGATTCCGTCACATGAAGGCTGCAGCCATCAGATCCAAGGCTGCACCACAATCCTTGGAGCTGGTCGCATCATGCTTCCTTTAAATGAATTATTGCAATGGCCAGCAATGGTCAGGATACTAACATTAGGTTGAGATGTGAAGACACTAGGGGCAGCTAGGTGGCGCAGTGGATAGAGCACTGGCCCTGAAGTTAGGAGAACCTGAGTTTCAAATACGGTCTCAGACCAAACACTTGACATTCACTAGCTGTGTTTGACCCTGGGCAAGTCACTTAACTCCAATTGCCTAGCCAAAAAAAACAAAAAGGAAAAAAAAAAAGAGATGTGAAGACACTAGCCAAAATGGTTCAAAGTCAACAGCAAGAGTGGCTAATTAGGAGGGATACTAAGCCGCAGAGGAAGCAAGAGTGATTAGGTTTCTTTGAAATACAACTTCTAAAAAGAGGAAGGGAGGTTGAAGTGGAGAGAAGGAAGAGTACAATGTCAAGAAGAAAATGATGAAATAAAACAACAACAAAAAAGAAAAGAATGTAGAATAAAAGTGAGAGGAGTGGTTAATGGAAATCACATTGTCAAAACCCAATGTAGGAAAAAAAGGTTATGTGAGAGAATACATTTGTATGGCATTACAGAATTAGGGGTAGTGGAGAATCACCTTATATTTATTTAAAAATTGTGGCTCTTATATTTATGCGCACTTTGAGAAATTAATTTCAGGGGAGAAAAAGTGCTCTCCATCTAAAAGTCATTTTTATCAAAAGTTGGTATCAGAAGATAGATTGGAAAAGTATAGATGCTAGCAAAACAAAACAACAAAAACACCAATTGCCTGTTAATATCAAATTGTCTGTTGGGGAGGGCTAAGCAGGTTTATGGTAAAGCTGACTGCCAAAGGAACCATATTGGAAAAATAATCCAGAGAATGAATGCTGCAAATGTGCACCTTTTGTCCAGATTTGAAGTATTTCTTTGACTTTCTCACTCTTGCACTTACTAAGAAGGAGAGAGAACGCAGGTGCCAGAATTTGGAAATGTAAAAGAGAATGCACTCTTTCCTTGGAGAAGCTTTAAGCCTTCAGCTAAAGTTCTATCCTTTGTGGGGCAGATTAGGCAAAGAAGACTCACACACAGAAGAACCTAGTATATCAGTGTTTAATAAACCCAATGATACAAACGACCGAGAGAAGAATTCCCTATTCCACATGACTTCTGGGAAAAATGGAAAGGCATTTAGTAGAAAAGTTTTGGACTTAGCAGCCTATACCTTATACTATTATATGCTCCAAATAAAGAAGCAATCTAAGTGTGAAATGTTATATAAAATTGAGAGCAGGAGGTACTTTTCAAAACTGTTGGTAGGGGGTGAATTTATAACAATAATAAAAATTAAGAACCAACTGAAGATAAACAATTTTGATTGCATAAAATTAAAAAAAAATTCAAGAACAAAAAAAGCTATTGGATAGTGTGTTTTTGTTTTTTGCACTAAAGAGCTCTGATATATAGGCTGTCTAAAGAATAGATATAACTATAGACAACTAAGGGGTCATTCCACAATAGATAAGTGGGCAAAGGGCAGGAATGGTTTCAAAAAGAAATGCAAACTATGAACAACCATATGAAAAATGTGTCAAATGACAAATTAGTAGGAGAAATATAAGCAGTTATTGATAAATTAAAGATGTGCAATTGTGATCCTAGGCTTCCTAATTGTAGCTAAGCATTACATTTCTTTAAATCTTGCTCCAATTAAGTACAATTTAGTAAATGTAATGATTGACTAATGTTGGTCATTATTAGTTTAATTTTTTAAACAGAAAACCATAATTAATTGAAATTAAGTGCTATAGTTTAGAACCTATGGGAATTCTGTTGTGATTATGAGGTAATATTCAAAGTATTAAAAAAACCCTTCAAATACAGTACTGAAAATGGACTTTGTGGCTATCATCTCAGAACCGGGAAGGAGATACTCATTGTAATACAGCTGGCCAGAACACAATGGTTTTATTTGTTTATTGGTTTTTTAACCCCTGAAATCTATGAAATTGTCTATTAGTGTTGAGGAGTTGTAACAGGCATTAGAGGAAGGGCTACCCACATCAATGAAATAGTTAATCTTTTGAAATTCTTAAGTATAAAAAATTCATCATTTAATTATTTTTTAAAAAGCAAAAAAGTATAAATCTTATTTTAGGAATAAGGCACCATGATTTGCAGGCAAAGACTAATAAACCAATGGGGTTAAATTTCTATATCAGTTTTATCACTAGAAAAAAATTGCCTCCAATCAACTTTCAATGATCCACATGTGTACTTGGTGGGTCATGTTGTATTTGAGTCTTTAAAAAAATACCCATATGAAAGTAATTTCCACTATATTTACATTGAGCTCCATTTCCGCCTAGAGCCAAAGTAAAATTTGTCTTTTGAGTACTGTCTTACTTGGTGGAAAGGAAATCTATCATATTATATGCTAATGCTGCTCACCTGGATTTTGTATGTGTGTGCTTAACGAGATGTGTATCTGAATATGCAAGTGGTGCCCCAACAAGTGAACAGCTTGCTCCCAGTTAAAACCTGCAGGATGTTTTAATCTCCTTAACTGGGATTAATCAGAGATTTGTAAAAGATTTAAAGATTTTACACACTTTCCTGTAATGGCTGAAAATAACAAAACAGCTGAAAGCAATCAGCATCATGCAGATGAGAAGCTTCCAAATTCAGTTTTACTTAGCTGGTAATATAGCAGGAGTTGAGTTTGAAAGCATGGTTCCTGTCTTCTCAACCAGTAGCTCCTCCTACAGGAGATAGAATTGATTGGAATTGCATGGGGTCTAGATACAATACAATACGTATAATACATACAACATAGAGGAAGGAAATGTGACACAAAATACGGGGAAGAGATGTGGGCACAAAATGGAAAAGTAAAATCAGGACAGGTGGGAAAGTCTTTCATTCAACAAATATTTAAGTTCTTACTACATGTAAGGCATTGTGTTGAGTGTATGGGAGACAGTGAAGAAGTGTCAGGCACAGATCCTGACCTCAAATAGCTTACAGTCAGTCTAGTGAGTGAACAGATATTTTTAAAATATAAGAGGTGGAAGGAAACCTGTCATGAGTGCTAACCAGGAGACTGGCCATCAGAATTTCTGAGCTGGAAGAAATCTTTGAGATCATTTCATCTGATTTCTGTACTTTTAGAGATCAAGATATTGAATTCCAGGGGAATGAAAGAACTAGCCCCAAAGCACACAGCTAATAATGGCAGAGCTGAGAGAAGAACCTAGGTTTCTTGATTCCCAGGGTTGAGTGTTCCTTCCACTAAACTATGATGTCTTGACCATTCTAATCATTGCTATCTGCACAATAAGCAAGAGGGTTTTGGCTGAAGAGAAAGGCAGCTTACTCCATTCAGCCCTTTACCTAAGAGGAGAAGAAGAAGAAGAAGAAGAAGAAGAAGAAGAAGAAGAAGAAGAAGAAGAAGAAGAAGAAGAAGAAGAAGAAGAAGATGATGATGATGATGATGATTTTTTACCAGTTCTAGTTTTGCTCAAGCAGGCCTTGAAATTCCAGCCTTTGGAGATCTGCTGCTGCTTTCAAATGCATTCTATGGAGCTATTTATGACAGGGGATTTTAAAAAATGACTAATATCTGGTAAACTTGGCAGAGTGAATTAGAATGAGAAAGAGACTAAGAACAAAAGACCAGAAAAATGTCTTAGCTTAGAAAAATGATCCTTTCACAAGGCTAATATCGGGCGGGCTCCCCTGGTTTCTGAAGTTCTGACTGAGTGGGTTTTAATTTGACCCTCTAGTGAGTCTTGCCATGGAATAACAATGAAGACTACCACAAGCATTAGTGTTGTTCACAGGGACTCCTGGATGCTTTCATGGCTTGGTGCATGGGGATGAGAGGACTAAGATTCTATCTTTAAAGGTATCTGGTGCTGACTTGATTTTGTTCCAGTAGAATATGTGGAAGTAGGTAGGCTTCTGGTCTCTGGATAAGCCTGTTGACCAGAGAATCTATTATTTCTGTATGTTTTCTATTTCAATAAATTTCACAATCAACATTATCGATACCTTGGAAATGGTTGAGCACAAAAGCTCTAATAAAAAGCCAGTCACGTGGTTGACTTTCCTCCTAACTAGTTAAGAGTTTGGAATGAAATCATTGCTTGGCTGCTTATCAGCAAATGATCTCCCTCTCTTCCTCCTGCTTCTTCTTAATGAGGAAGACAACTTTAAGAAGGATGGCCCTTCTGAAAGATCTGGTGAAGAGAAAGAGAAAGGGGGGGAGAGGGGAAGGAGGGAGAGAAGAAGACGGGAAGGGCAAGGGACAATGGAGGAGGGGGAGAGAGAGGGAGAGTGGACAGAGGACAGGCTTTTGTTTTTTGTCTTCTTACTCCCAGAACTTTGCACATTTATTTTGATACTGTGATTTCACTATGGAGGGAACTCCTGGTTAGGAAACTCAGTGTAAGCTCATTGTGGCAGGTGGGAATTGTTTCATTCTTGTTTTTTTAAAATAGTATTTCATTTTTTCCAATTACACGTAAAGACAGTTTTCAACATTAATTTTTTATAAGATTTTGAGTTTCAAATTTTTTCTCCCTCTCTCTCATCCTTCCTCCCCAAGATGGCAAACAACCTGATATAGGTTATAAATGTGCAATCATGTAAACTTATTTCCACATTAGTCCATAAAAGAAGAAACAGAACAAAAGGGAAAAGCTACCCAAAAAACACAAAAAAGAGAAAATAGTATACTTTGATCTGCATTCAAACTCTGTAGTTCTTTCTCTTCATGTGGACAGCATTTTCTATCACAAGTCTTTTGGAATTGTCTTGGGATCATTGTACTGTTGACAAGAGCTAAGTCAATCCTAGTTGATCATAGCACAACGTTGCCATTACTGTGTACATGTTCTCCTGGTTCTGCTCACTTCACTCAGCATCAATTCATATAAACTTTTCCACATTTTTCTGAAATCTGCCTGCTTGTCATTTCTTATAGCACAACAGTATTTCATTACAATCATATACTACAACATGTTCAACCATTCCTCAGTTGATGGGCATCTCCTTAATTTCTGATTCTTTGCCACCACAAAAAGAGTTGCTATATTTTTGTACATATACGTCCTTTCTCCTTTTTTAGGATCTCTTTGGGATACAGACCTAGTGGTGGTATTGCTGGATCAAAGGGTATGCATCATTTTATAGCCCTCTGGCATAGTTCCAAATTGTTCTCCAGAATGGTTAGATCAGTTCACAGATTGTTTATTCTTATGCCCATATTCCCTGGACTAAAAAGAGTTCTGGCATGTAGTAGGTGCTTAATAAATATTTGTTGATCCATTGATTGCCTGGGGCACTGAAAAATTAAGTCATTCGACCTCAGTCACACAGCCTGTGTCAGAGCTTGAACCCAGGTTTTCCTGACTTCAAAGTTGCCCTCTATCTTATCCACTGTGTCATATTACCACTTGTCCGGCATATAGTAGGAGCTAAATGAATACTTATGGGAGGCAGAGTCAAGACAGCAAAATGAGAACTAGCAACTTTTTACCTTAACGCCTTCATATCCTTCCCTGAATGACTGATAAAAGAGTGCCAAAATGAATTTTGGTTGGGATAGCCAGGAAAAAGTCAAAATGAGTCTTTTTTTTTCCAGCCCAGGGAAACTTGGAAAGACAGAGAAGTCTGTGGACACTGGGTTGGGGGCCAGCCTGGAGAGCAATGCAGCAGCAACAGCGGCAGTGATATAACAGGTGAAGCTGTGGCGGCTGCACCTGCGTCAGACAGCAGCCCAGCACCTAATGATGTAAAGTACACTGAGGACCTCTGACCTAGCACGAGGAGGAAGAAAGGGGCCCAGCGGGCACCTCTGTCACCCATTACTTAATTTTGGTCACAGTTTCAGGGCAGAGAGGATCAGTTGTGTGGCAGCAGTAGCCACACCTGTGCAAGGAAGGACAAGTTCCACATACATAGCTATGTGGCTCTGAGCCCAAGAACAGAAACAGAACTCAGCTCTCACATTTAGTCCCTCACATTACCCTGCAGTGGGACAAACCTGGAAGCAGACCAGAACTGAGGGGGAGCCAGCAGTTCAGTTGTTCTGAACCTGCAGAACCTACTAGTGAGCTACCTGAGACTGAGTCCAATAGCACTGTACAGAAATTCTATAACACACAAGCCAACAGACCCACGCTGGTTTAGGAATTTGCACAGCTCAAACCAGGAGGGCAGTAAACAAACCTCTCCCTGGATCACACCACTTTGAAAATACCAAAAAATTACAGCCCCCCAAACCCATCTGTGAAAGCAGCAGAAGGACACAAAAGATAAGATCAGGCTAGACATTTCCTCCCCTACCTCTTTCCCCAGTGAGCAGAGGCCAATTCCAAATTAAGTCCAAAGTCAAGAAGGAGGCTGGAAAAATGAACAAACAAATAAACAAAAAAAGAACATGACCATAAAAATCTACTACTATGGTGACAGGAAGCTCAAAATACAAACACAGAAGACAATGACTTGGAAGCATCTGGTGTTAACAATTTGTCTTTCATTTAAAGTTTTTTAAAAAAAAAATTTACATTTAAGTACAAAATGAGAAAAGATAAAGGAAAAAAGACCATTGCCATGTACACAGCAGACCATGAAAGGATTCAATATAAAATAGTAAATTTCCTTTTTAAGAAAACCAATATAATAAATAGTATCCACTGTTTTCATAGCTGCTCAGCTTTTCTTTGCTTCCTTGTAGGTTTTCTTTTGTTATGTGCTGTGTACTTTTTACTTTATTTTTTCCCCTTGTTTCCTCTTCCCCCAAAGAAGGCTACTATTGAGCATGGAGATATATATATATATATATATATATACACACACACACACACACACACACACATATGTAATATATATGTATATAAAATATATGTATACATAGACCCACATTATATATACACACATAGATATCTGTAAACATACACATATATGTAAGACCATACTATGCTTATTTCCTCCTATCATCTGTTTCTCTGAAGATGGATAGCATCATCCTTCATAAGTCCAAATCTTTCCATGTTTTTCTAAATCAACCAGCTCACCATCTCCTACACCACAGCAATCTTCCTTTCTGGATTCAAACAGCATTTTCCTTCATAGTATCTTAGAGGTTAATTTGGGTATTTATGACAGTCAGAGAGACTTGTTTGCTCAAAGCGGTTCTTAAAATAATGCTGCTGTTACTGTATACAATGTTCTCTTGGTTCTGCTCATTTCACTCTTTATTAATTTGTGGACGTCTCTTCATGCTTTTCTATAATCATTGAGCTCATCATTTTTTATAGCAGAGTAATACTCCATCATGAACGTATACCACAATTTGTTTAGCCATTCCCTAATTGGTGGGCATCCCCATAATTTCCAGTTCTTTGCCACCACAATGAGAACTGCTATAAATATTTTAGAACATGTAGGTTCTTTTCCATTTTCCCTAATCATCTTGGGAAACAGACCTAATAGTGGTATTGCTGGGTCAAAGGATGGAGGCAGTTTAATAACTCTTTGGGCGTAATTCCAAATCTCTCTCCAAAATGGTTGGATCAGCTCACAGTTCTACCAACAAGGAATTAAAGTTCCAATTTTTCCATGTCCCCTCCAACATTTGTCACTTTCCCCTTCTATCATTTTAGCCAATCTCATAGGTGTAAACTGACATCTCAAAGTTGTTTTAATGTTCATTTCTTCAATCAATAATGACCTAGAGCATTTTTTTCATATGACTATAAATCGTTTTGATTTCTTCATCAGAAAATTGCCTGTTCATATCCTTTGACCATTTTTCAATTGGGGAATGACTCACATTTTTATAGATTTGACAAAGATCTTTATGTATTTGACATATGAGACCTTTATCTGAGGAACTGTTTATAAAATTTGTTTCCCAATTTTCTGCCTTCCTTCTGATCTTGGCTACATTTGTTTTATTTGTACAAAACCTTTTTAATTTAATGTAATTCAAATTATCCATTTTACATATCACAACACTCTGCCTCTTGTTTGTTCATAAATTGTTCACCTAGCTGTAAGTCGGATATGTAATGTGTTCCGTATTTTTCAAATTTTCTTGTAATATCTCCCTTTATATCTAGGTCATGTATCCATTTTCACCTTATCTTGGTAAATGGTGTAAGTTATTGGTCTATGCCCAATATCTGCCAGTTTTCCAGCTTTTCCAGCAATTTTTATCAAATAATGAATTCTTATCCCCAAAACATGTCTTTACACCTATCAAACCCTGAGTAACTATATGAGCTACCTTTCTATTTCTTAGCCAGTACTAGATAGTTTTGATAATTACTGCCTTATAATATAGTTTAAGATCTGGTACTGCTAAACCTTCTTCCTTTGTATTTTTTTTCCATTAGTTTCTTTGATATTCTTGACCTTTTATTCTTCTAAATGAATTTTGTTATTATGTTTCTAGCTCCACAAAATAATGTTTTGGTAATTTAATTGGGATGGCATTGAATATATGGATTAATTTTGATAAAATTGTCATTTTTATTATTTTGGTCCTGGCTACTCATGAAAAATTAATATTTCTCCATTGATGATTTAAATCTGATTTTATTTGTGTACAAAGTTTTTACAGTTTTGTTCATATAGATCCTGGGTTTGTTTTGTTAAGTATATTCCCAGGTATTTTATATTGTCTAGAGTTATTTTAAATGCAGCATCTCTAGCTATCTCTTCCTGCAGGATCCTGTTGGTAATATGTAGGAATGCTGATGATTTATGTGGGTTTACTTTATATTCTGTTACTTTCTGAAATTATTATTTCAATTAACTTTTTAGTTGAGTCTTTAGGATTTTCCAAGTTTATCATCATATCATCTACAAAAAGAGATAGTTTTATTACCTCATTCCCTATTTTGATTCCTTCTATTTCTTTTTCTTCTCTTATTGTTATTGCTGGGACTTCCAATATAATACTGAATAATATTGGTGACAGTGGGCATTCTTGTTTCACACCTGATCTTACTGGGAAGGCTTCTAAATCCCCATTATCTAAATCCCCTAATCCCCATTACAAATAATGCTTGCTGATGGTTTTATGTAAATGCTTCTTAACAATTTAAGGAAAAGTCCATTTATGCCTATACTTTCAAGTGTTTTTAATAGAAATGAATGTTGTACTTTATCAAATGCTTTTTCTGCATCTATTGATATTATCATATATTTTTCATTTTTTCTACTGATACAATCAATCATGTTAATAGCTTTCCTTTTATTAAACCATACCAGCATTCCTGGTATGAATTCCACTTGGTCATAACATATAATCTTTGTAATATATTGTTGTAATCTTTTAGCTTATATTTTGTTTGGGATTTTTGTATACATATTCATTAACGAAATTGGTCTATAATTTTCTTTCTCTGTTTTTACTTTTCCTGGTTCATGTATCAGCATCATATTTGTTTCATAAAAGGATTCTGGTATGACTCATTCTTTGCCTATTCTTCAAATAATTTATTTAATATAGGAATTAGTTGTTTTAAAATGTTTGCTAAAATTCATTTGTAAATCCATCTGGTCTGTCCTTTATTTCTGAAGAGGACCAATGATATCACAAGGGATGTCTTGACTCATATGTGAGTTGGGTTTAAGTGAGGCAGAGTTGCACAAATTGGTTAGCCTCACCTTCTCTTCCAGGGTTATTTAAGTCCAGTGGCAAGACAAAAGTCAAGATGACTGGAGATAGCCCTGGAAGCACTGGATGACCTTAGTGTCTTTGATGTCTGATCAAGCTCTAAGCTCTCCATAGCACCTGCTTCAGTCACCTTCATGGCTGTTGGAACAAATTGTTTTCAACTACTCATTCCACTGGGGGAAGTCTTCACATACTTGGGATAGGCATCCCCCTAACTCATGAATGGGTTTGAGGCCCATCAGCTATCCTCAACCTGGGCTTAGTCATCTGCCAAGACAGTTTTCCTAGGGTGTGGCTGCCGTGTATGTTATAGCTTCTTGGAGTAAGAGTTGAGTACCAGATAGACCCCAAAGGTGGACAAGCAGCCCTGAAAAGCTCGGCAAGCCCATACCACAGGTGCTAGTGATCCTTGAACACCTATACACCCTTGGAAACATCTATAAGCAAGGCTTCAAAGAAAAACACAAAATCAACAAGAATTTCTAGGAGACAAAGGAAGAGAATTAAAAAGAGTAAAAAAATTTTTTTTTTTAAAAATCAGAACATTAGAGGAAAAAATGAGAAGAGAAATGAGAGCCATACAAGAAAATTAGAAAATGAGAATAGCTTAGTGAAAAGAGGTACAAAAATATGAAATATTTGAAGAACTGAGAGATACAAATTTGAAAAATGAAAGGCAAAAGCTATTATAGGTAGTTATTTGCTCAAATACTTAAGCTGAGTCTAAACAAAACAATGAAAAACATTGAAATCATACAAGCTTTGAAAAAATAAACTTAGAAAGTCAGATTTTAGGCTTCTTATAGTTTCTTTTCAGTTCTACAGGTTAAAATCTACTTGAGAGTTCAGTCATTTCTAAAACTGATTTTCTTTCAAAATTTATAAATCAGTTCTTTATAAGAACTTGTCACTTGTCATCTACAGCATCAAAGGACACTACAGAGTGTCTTAAAAAGTAGATTGAAAAATTAATCCAAATACACAAAAGCTTAAAAAAATAAGTTTTTCATTGTGATCCTATTTTAAAAATTATTAATGATTCAAATATAGGGAATATGATATACTTTAGCATTGGAACACATTACATGCAGACGTTCAGTGTTTTGAAAATATAAATGATCAAAGGACCCTGGGGCACCTAAAGTAGATGGGTAGTGAACCCATTCAAAGAAGAATTTCATTAATTGTGTTTATACCTATTAATTCCAAATGTGTAATAAACAAAAACATTTAAAATAAAAGTTAAGAAACGCATAACTTAAGGTGTAGAAGTCACACTAATTTAGCCATTTGGCATCTAATAATTTAGTTAAAAATGCTTTTACTGGCACTACTTTTTATTATTTAGGGTTGCATATGCTGTACAATTGCAAGTATTTGCCCTTCAAATGTTAACAATCTCATCATCATCACTCTTTTCTTCACACCTCTGGCATGAAGGTTTGCTGAGCCCTTTTCAGGACTACTTGTCCACCTTTGGTGTCCACCTTCACCCAGCTCTCACCTGTGGCTATAGCATGAGCAGCAGCCATACCCTGGTAAAACTGTCTTGGCAGACAGCTAAACCAGGTTAAGGCTAAGTGATGGGCTTGGTCAGACATCAAAGACTCCAAGGTCATCCGCTGCATCTTGGGCCACTGCCAGTCATCTTGATGGAGAACCTCTGTTTTCTTGGTGTTAATTGTCAGGCCAAAATTAGCACAAGCAAAAGAGAATTGATCCATACTCTGTTGCACTTCAGTCTCAGAGGCTGCGCTGAATGAACAATCATTTGCAAATAAAAAGTTGCGCACCCACTCTCCTTCCACTTTAGTCTTGGCTTATAGACTTTCAAAGTTAAATAGTTTACTGTCAGTTCAGTAGCAGACCCTGTTGCTGTTTCTGTTCTCATTGAATGTGTCTGACCACATCATGGAAAACATCATGCTAAAAAGCGTGGGAATAAGCACACAGCCCTGCCTCTCTCCAGTGGTGACTGGGAAAGCTCGAGAGCATCATCCATTATCCAGAACCTACATAAGCATGCTGTCAAGAAACTGGAGTACAATACTGACTAAATTCTCCCAGCAACCAAATTTTGCCGTGATCTCCCACAAACCCTCATGACTGACAGTATCAAAGGCCTATTTGGACTCCTAAAGACTACAGGACAAGTGGGAGATATAATAGAAGGAAAAACATTGGATTAAGGAACAGAGAAGCTGGGGTTGAATCCTCTATCTGCTATCGGCTGCCTATAAGAAGGATCTGCGCTTGGCTCTGTTAACATTTATATCAATGCCTTGGATAAAGGCATAAGTGGTATGCTCATCCAAGTTTTAGATGACACAAAATTGGTATGGATAGCTAACACAGTGGAGGGCAGCTAGCATCCAAAGGTTCTTGGCAGGCTAGAACACTGGACTGAATCTAGTAAGATGCAATTCAGTAAGCATAAACGTAAAGTTGTGTAACTGGGTGCAAAAAATCAGCTTCATAAGTATAAGAGGGGGAGACATAGATGGACGGAAATTGTTCTGAAGAAAAATCTGGGGGTTTTAGTGGATTGAAGGCTTAATATGAGTCAGCAGTGCTACGTAGCAGCCAAAGAAGAGAATGCAATTTTCAGATACATCGTAAGAGGGATAGTAACCAGGAATAGGGAGGTGATATTCCCATTGTACTCTATCCTTGTCAGATCTCAATTGGAGTACCATGTTCAGTTCTGGGTGCCATCATTTATGAAGGACTTTAGCAAGTTGGGCAGTGTCCAGAGGAGGGCAACGAGAACAGTGAAGACCCTTGAGTCTATGACATATCAAGATCAATTGATGGAATTTGGCATAATTAGCCTGGAGAAAAGAAGACTAAGATGGGATGGGGGAGAAGGAGATATCTGTGTTCAAGGATCTGAATGCAGATTGAAGCATTCTATCTGCTCTCTTTTTCTTTTGTTGTTTTGTTTTGATTCTTCTTTCTCGTGGTTCCTCTCATTGGTTCTAATTCTTTACATCATGACTAATGTGAATTTATATTTAATGTGAATGTATAAGTAGAGCCCATATCAGATTGCACACCATCTTGGGGAGGGGGAAGGAGAGAGGGGGGAGAAAATTTGAAACTCAAAATCTTATGGAAGTAAATGTTGAAAACTAAAAATTAATAAATAAATTGTTTAATAAAAATGCACAAAAGAAAATGGAATGTACAGAAGGACAGACAAGCAGGACAGCTTTGAAACCAACATACTGAATTTACTATATTCTTTTTAAAAAATACAATCTATGCAATAGAATTTCTTGGTTTCATGTACAATCCTCTTTTCTGTTCTTCTGTGTATAAGGAAATGTTCATGTTTGACGATATTGATCAAGCACAGAACAAAAATTATATTTAATTTTTAAAAAGTCCCTCGAGTCTTCATTTTTTATTTTGTTCAATAATTTGCATTCATTCAGACCTTTCCTAAATCGTTTTGTTGCTGTTGTTACTTTTGTTTGGGGGTGGGAGAGGTCTTAACTTACGATCTTATTGGTGCAGAGAACTCTTAGTGTGGAAATTCTTCCTATCAATGCAGTCCAGCAACTGCCTTCTAAACTACAGTGTTAGGGAGCCAGTTGTTTGAGGCACTAAGAAGTTACATGACTTGCTCAGGTACACGCAGCAAACATGTGACAAGAGGTGACTGAAAACCAGGTTTTCCTGATTCCAAGACCAGCTCTCTATCCACAGTACCACCCTGTCTCTCCCTAAGTTTATTATGAAAATTATTGACTTAAAAAAATCCAGAACAGCATCATTAAAAACCAAGAAGTTCTTCCTAAGCTCTTTGTTAGCTCATGATGTCTTCCTCCTGATGTAAGAAAGCGTGGCCACTCTCACTCCTGTGCCACTGGTCCAGAAGATAGTCACTATATTCCTGAACTCACCTTACCTGACCTTCCTCCAGAAGTCAAAGGATTCCCACTTTCCTTTGTGTTGCAGATCAAAGCCCCTCACACAGTGCTGGATCAATGGTCCTTATGAGCTGCTCAGCTCAGTTAGAAATGACCTGGCAGCCACAACTGTAGTGATGAGCATCTCTCTGCTTTGAAAGGGAGGCTAGTCCTCAGACACTAGGCCACAGTCTGATGCTGGCCCCGTGGCTGGAGGGTTCCCAGACTAGTAGGACCTGTTACAGCTTGTACTCCATTGGCATAGGCTTGGATAATCAAATATCACTTCCGTGCCATGACAAGGCATCAGGTAACACCTCAGTGGAGTGTCCTGGAATCTAAAGTAGACAAAAAACTCCCTGACTTTTCTGAGGGACTCCATCTGTGGTTTCACTTGTGAAGGGAATTCTCATTGAGGAAACTCTCTACCAATACAGATTTGTAAATGCTGCCTGGGGGGCACTGAAAGATAAAGTGACTTACCCAGAGACACACAGCAAGGATGTGTCAGAGGCAAGACTTACATTCAGATCTTCCTAACTCTGAGGCCAGGTCTCTAACTTCTTATTTTATTTTATTGTGAATTTAGCAAACACCAAATAAAATGGGCATTTCCATATGTGTGTGTGTGTGCGTGTGTGTGTGCGCTCGCGGGCCTATGTTAGAAGAGCAAAAAAAAGAGTTATACATTAAACTGAAAATCTCTATAGTATACAGTTCACTTGTATTTTTAAAATGATCTATAGCTAGGTCTCAGTGCAAATAACAAATCCCCTGAGGTTGTCACATGTATTGAAAGTTGCACTATTAAAATTTAAGATTGTGTATAACAGTGGTGTCAAACTCAAAAAGAAATTAGGAGCCTACTAAATCATACCTAAGGATCCCTTCTGGCCACATACTGACTTAGAAAACCACACACCACCACCACCAATTTACTTTTTATCTTTTGCAGTTTTCATTTTGACTTGAACTATAGCTCTGAAAAAACAGGCTGTTAAAAAGCCCACTGTCTTTTAAATGGAGTTATTTGACTAACCATTTAAACCCAAATCACTCTGGTTTTATAATAGCCTTAACCCAGAGGTTCCCAAACTTATTAGGCCTACCATCCCCTTTTAAAAAAATTACTCAGTGCCCCCCCAGGAAATCTACTTTCTTTAACCCTTCAATGGTTTTTAAAATCTGCATAATTTCAAATAACATATTTTAAAACGACATCTTAAATTTAATAATTTATTGTAAATTTGTGGGTTTTTTCCTGCATTGAAATTTTGATGATGCTACATTGCATCACGTAACTGTACAGTATTGTATTATAAACAAGTCATTACACATACATATTCCTGCCGATGTATGCTGGACTTCCCAACAATGCACAACATACTTGCCTGCCAACACTTACTTAGTCCTCAGTCATTGAATGGGCATGGCCTCAGACAAGCTGAGACCTGGGAAAGGCCTTAATGTAGAAAGGCCAAGGTCACCCACCGCATCCTAGGCTGTTGCTAGCCATCTTTACTCTTGTCTTACCAACTGGACTTTGATTACTCAGGAAGAGAGAGTGAGGTTGATGACTGCCTCCCTTAAATCCAATCTATGTGCAAGTCAAGACATCACATTCCTGATGTCATTGGTCCTATTCCAGAATGAAGAACAAATATTAATCTAAAAAAATTATTTAGATTTAGTTTTCAATATTCACTTCCATAAGATTTTGAGTTCTAAATTTTCTCCCTCTCTCTCACCAAGATGGCATGCAATCTGATATAGGCTCTACGTATACATTGAGATTAACATATTTTCACATTCGTCATGTTGTAAAGAAGAATTAAAACCAATGAGAGGAAGAAGAAACAAAACAAAAGAGCAAGTAGTATGCTTTGATCTGCATTCAAATTCCATAGTTAACAGTTTTTAAAAATCTTTATTTCATTCCTATCCTCTGAAGTGCTAGCAACCTCATCCAATCTAGTGTCACCAAAACTTTGGATAGAATGGGGTTGAAGTGTTGAGCCCTTTATGGCATCACTGGATATGACCTCCCAGGTTGGCACCAATCTGTTAAAAATAATCTTTGGTGTGGCCTTTACGTCAAATTATCCAATCCCCTAGATTCAATGTGTTGGTTGATTCATTATCACATTGATAAGGGCAGTTTCTTTGCCATATGACTAATTTGTATCCTTTTCCAGTCATCTATGTCCTTAATCTTTTATTCAACTTTTTGTATACATCATTACAAGTAATATGACACCCTACTTGTAAGCGCCATACATATTCTCATTGACCAACTGGGTCGTCCACTTAATCAGGGACACTTTTTCGTTCTTTGATTAACAATGTCTTATGAGTGTGAGAATACTGTCTCCTTCCTTAGGTGTTGGTTTCTGAGAGCAAAAACAGGAAAAAAGATCTCCTAGGAGATTCATACTTACAGTCTCAGACAAGAGCCTAATTAACTTATTCTGGGACTAGTTTTTATCCATATTTGCTTCCCCTAGCAACCAAGTGGCCAGGCTTTTTGCTCAACTCCTTCTCATAGACAGTGGAAAAATACAAACTAATAATTCTCTTTCCCAAGGAACACCACTGTTCCAGGAACAGGAAGACAGAACACATTTCCCTGATACCAGTCCCAGATGGTTTGAATCAAAGGAAAACATACAAACTTGCACAAGTGGATTTGGAAAGGGACTTCTATCAGACACTGAAGGCATATAGACAATCAAATAGTTCAAACAGTCCTGTCCCAATGTTCCACTTTTGAAATTACGAAGTTCCTTCTCTGCAATAAGTTGTCTTGGCTAGTTCAGATCAGGGGAGTTCTTGTAGGAAAATTCTTCAAATAAGAGCATCAGTCGGTTTGGCCACCTTACAGCTTTTCTCCTTTTGTCACTACCCAGTTCCCCCAAAGTCCACTAGCTTCTAGGTGATCAACAATTCACTCTCCTAATCACATTTTCTTAGTGGGTGAGGTCTTTGTATAAAGCTTCTTGATGGGAGTGGAAATCCAGGAGCCAAAGGGCATTTCCCTGTCATCAGTGATGGGAAACTGGCATTATGAACAATGGGCCTGAATTAAAACCCTTATTGAAATATAGATCACATCTATTGCTTCTCTCTTACCTATGTGGCCTGTCATTATCAAAGAAGAATTTAAATTGGTCTGGTATGAATGGCTTGATAGAAAACCATCATGATTGCCATGCAACATCTTTTGCTCTTTGGAGATAGCAAATTTGTTTCTGAGTGATTTGTTCTAGAATTTTTTTCAGGTAATGAATGATGCAAAAATGATCTAGTTTCCAGTGTTATCTTCCCCCTCCCTTTTCAAAACTCTGAATATACAATTTCCCTTCTTTAAATACTTAGGAATTTCTCCTATTGTATTTGTTTCTCAATATGATAGAGACTTGGCAAAATCTAACCATTTAAAAATATACTAGTGTATGTCAGCAGACTTGAATATCCTCCATTTTTAAAAAAACGTTGCATCCTTCTCTACTTTAATTGGACTTTCCATTTTTCTGCCCATGCTGGAATTGGCTCTAGTCAACTATTCATGGGTATTTTCTGAAAACACTGAAAGTTTCTGTGGCTTATTTTCACCAAATCACCCAGAATTTTTGAGTTGGAAGGAATCTCACCATCCATTTAGTCTAACTCATCCCCCACAAAGGAATCCCTACTCTGCTTTAGGATGCTTTCATACTTAGGGAGTTTTCTTACATGAGGCCCATTTTGTCCCTTTGCAATTTTCATCAGGGTTTCCAATTCGGCTCTCTGGGGACAAACAAAACAAATTTAATCACTCCACCCCAAGATGGCTTTTCAAATATGTGATGACAACTAATCATATTCCCCTGGAGGCTTCTGTGTTAAATATTCCAATTTCCTTCAATAGGTCTTCATATGGCAAAGATGCTTCATCATTGTGGTTACCTGAATCTGGACACTGTCCACTGGAACAATTTCCTCTCCAAATGCTGTACGGACAGGCCAGGAAAGGAGTAAACATCTCTCCTTTGATCATACAACCCTGGGAGAACTGGAAAATTTACAGGTCCCTAGAAGTATCTCTGAAAACAGTTGCACACAACCCATGAAGCTTAGGAGAGTACACCCTCCATACTGGAAGCAGGGCCCTACCTTAATAAAGAGTTTAGAAGTTAAGTAACTGACTGTGAAACATGAGCAAGTAGCACAAAAAAAGTCAGACCATAGAATCTTACTTTGGTGACAAAAAAGATCAAAACATACAACCAGAAGACAACAAAGTCAAAGCTCCTACATCCGAAGCCTTCAAGGGAAAAAAATGAATTGGTCCCAGGCCATAGAAGAACTCAAAAAGGATTTTGATTAGCAAGTAAGAGAAGTAAAGGAAAATTTGGGAAAAGAAATGAGAGTGATGCAAGAAAATCTTGAAAAACAAGTCAACAGCTTGCTAAAGGACACCCAAAAAATATTGAAGAAAATAACACCTTAAAAAATAGACTAACCCAAATGGCAAAAGAAGTCCAAAAAGCCATGGAAGAGAAGAATGCCTTAAAAAGCAGAATTGGCCAAATGGAAAAGGAGGTCCAAAAGCTCACTGAGGAAAATAATTCCTTAAGAGCAAATGGAAGCTAATGACTTTATGAGAAATCAAGAAATTATAAAACAAAACCAAAAGAATGAAACCAATAGAAGACAATGTGAAATATCTCATTGGAAAAACAACTGACCTGGAAAATAGATCCAGGAGAGAGAATTTAAAAATTATTGGAGTACCTGAAAGCCATGATCAAAAAAAGAGCCTAGACATCATCTTTCAAGAAATTATTAAGGAAAACTGCCCTGATATTCTTGAACCAGAGGGTAAAATAGAAACTGAAAGAATCTACTAATCACCTCCTGAAAGAGATCCCAAAAGGAAAACTCCCAGGAATATTATAGCCAAATTTGAGTTCCCAGGTCAAGGAGAAAATATTGAAAGCAGCCAGAAAGAAACAATTCAAGTATTGTAGAAACATAATCAGGATAACATAAGATTTAGCAACTTGTACATTAAGGGACTCTCCAATCTTAGAATGATATTCCAGAGATCAAAAGAACTAGGATTAAAACCAAGAATCACCCCAGAAAAACTGAGTTGTAATCAATGAGGAGAAAAAATTGACATTCCATGATGTAGAGGAATTTAATACATTCTTGAGAAGCCAGAGCTAAATAGAAAAATTGACTTTCAAATACAAGGCTCAAAAGAAGCATGAAAAGGTAAACAGGAAAGAGAAATCATAAGGGACTTATTAAGCTGAACTGTTTACACCTCTACATGGAAAGATGACATTTGTAACTCATGAGACCTTTGTCAGTATTAGGGTAGTAGGAGAGAATATAAACATACACACACACACACACACACACACACACACACACACACACACACATGCATATATTATATAGACAGAAGGCACAGGGTGAGTTGAATATGAAGGGATGATATCTAAAAAATAAAATTAAGGGGTGAGAGAGGAATGTACTGCAAGAAGGAGAAAAGGAGAGGTAGAATGGGGTAAATTATCTCACATGAAAGAGGTAAGAAAAAACTTTTACAGTGTAGGGGAAGTGGGGGGAGATGAGAGGGAATATATGAATCTTAATCTCATCAAGCTTAGATTAAGGAGGGCATAACATACATACCCAATTGGGTATGGAAATTTATCTTAGCCTACAGGAAAATAGGGGGGAAGAGGATAAGGGAGGGGGGTGATAGAAGGGAGGGCAGATTGGGGGAGGGGATAATCAGAAGCAAACACTTCTGAGGAGGGGCAGGGTCAAAGGAGAGAATAGAATAAGTGGGGGGGTGGGATGTGGGATAGGATGAAGGGAAATATAGTTAGTTTTTCACAACATGACTATTATGGAAGTGTTCTGCATGACTACACATATATAACCTATATCGACTTGCTTGCCTTCTCAATGAGGGTGGGTGGGGAGAGAGGAAGGGAGAGAATTTGGAACTCCGAGTTTTAAAAACAAATGTTAAAAATTGTTTTTACATGCAATTGGGAAATAAGATACAAGCAATGGGGTATAGAAATCTGTCTTATCTTACCAGAAAATAGCAGGGCAAGGGGATCAGAGAAGAGGGGAGTAATAGAAGGGAGGGCAGATTTGGGGAAGGGGTATTTAGAATGCACAGTGTCTTGGTGTGGGGGGAGGGGAGAAATGGAGAGAAAATTTGGAGCTCAAGATCTTGTGGAAGTGAATGTTGAAAACTAAAAATTAATAAATTAATTTTAAAAAAAGTATCAGTATCACCCCCCATCAAGCTGCAGATTCACTAGGAATCTTAACCAATCTTATTGGTGTTACCATAAATTGCTCCTTGACTGAAAACAACAAAAATAAAAACAAAAACAAAAGGTGGTGCAGAGAACTTAACACAATTCCTCAGATATCATTCAACTAGGGAGGAATACAGTGAGACTCACAACTCCTCATTACTGAAAGCTAGACCTCTCTTAGGATCTCATTAGCTCTTTTGGCTGCCATATTACATTGTTGACTCCTTTTAAGCTCAGTCTGCTCAAAGTCCAAGATCTTTTTCAGATGAACTGTTGTCTAATCATGTTTCTCCCACATTTAGGGTGAGCAACTTGTTTCCTGTACTTCCTTTTATACAAATCTAAATGCACAGTTGAGGTACTCATTTGCTAGTTGCCTCTAGTTTTTGCCTTACTTTACCTAACTGAATGTATAATGTAACTATAGGAACTATAATCTTTGAATCCCCATTTTTTATGCAGGATGTTCCAAAAGTCTTAGTGTACTTTTAAGCCTTAATAACTTCATTAGCATACATTCTACAAACTTACAAAAAACATCATTAGAAATGTTAATTATTTAAATTTCTTTTGTGTTCTTTTAGTTTTGTGATTTTGAATAATGTTTTTAATTGTAATTTTAACAAGATGGTGTAACTTGTCATTATGCATTGTGGGTGCAACAGTTTCTGTATGACACATTCAGAGTGGCAGGGGAGGTCCTCTTGCCAATGTACTCCCCTGATCAATATCCATGAGACTTTTTCTTGTGAGATCACATTGAAATGTGAGATCACATATATGCATCAAAGCCATGGTCATTGTCGTCGTCGTCTTCTTCTTCTTCTTCTTCTCTTCTTCTTCTTCTTCTTCTTCTTCTTCTTCTTCTTCTTCTTTTTCTTCTTCTTCTTCTCCTTCTTCTTCTTCTTCTCCTTCTTCTTCTTCTTCTTCTTCTTCTTCTTCTTCTCCTCCTCCTCCTCCTTCTCCTTCTCCTCCTCCTCCTCCTTCTTCTTCTCCTCCTCCTCCTCCTCCTCCTTCTCCTCCTCCTCTTCCTCCTCCTTCTCTTTCTTCTTCTTCTTCTCCTTCTTCTCCTCCTCCTCCTCCTTCTCCTCCTCCTCTTCCTCCTCCTCCTTCTTCTTCTTCTTCTTCTCCTCCTCCTCCTCCTTCTCCTCCTCCTCTTCCTCCTCCTCCTCCTCCTTCTTCTTCTTCTTCTTCTTCTTCTTCTTCTTCTTCTTCTTCTTCTTCTTCTTCTTCTTCTTCTTCTTCTTCTTCTCCTTCTCCTTCTTTTTCTTCTTCTCCTTTTGGTGACGATCTTAAGACTAGAATCACAAACGTCAGACTTTCAATCACTGGGAAGCAGGTGATGAAAGTTTTCACAAAGTTTGAAAATCATCTAGAATGATGTACAGTACAAGATGGTGGTAATGCTGAATTTTAATCAGAAACTTGCCAATATTTTAATATATTTTTAAGAACCTTTCAAACGTTTTTTGTAAGTTTGTAGTACTTACAAATTCTGAATTAAAGCTTATTTATTATTATTAAAGCTTAAAACCACACTAAGACTTTTGAGACACCCTGTATTGAACTGGAAATGACGTCTATTAACACTGAACACAAATATTTTGTGTTTCTTTTCATCACATTATAGTCAAAATAGATTTTTCATAGAAGTGAAGAATGTTCTTCCTATGTTCAAATGTCACATATGTATATTACACATCCTCTCAACAGGAACTATAGAGATTGCTTTTTTAAAGTGACTCTCTTTTTTTGGGGGAGAAAGAGAGAGAAATTTAATGGAAATTTGAAAAGATCTATGACCACTTACTACTTTTGGTCTTTATACTTATCATGGTGCCTTGAACACAGTAAACACTTAATAAATGTTTGTTAAATTGAATTCTGAACATATTCTTAAGACTATTTCAACATTCTTATTCTTTATTCATTTTGAGGTCAAAGGATTTAGAGCTAGACTATTACCCTAAAGACCATTTGGTCCAACTCCATCATTTTAAAAAAGGAAGAAAATGAGGGCTTAAGGAACTTGCTCAGTTGATAAAATAAGCAGGACCTGAACACAAATCTTCTGACTTTAAATCAAGCCCTCCCTGATACCTACATTGGAACTCTATTTTAGCCAATCAAATGAAAAGAAAGGAAAGAATAATTTTTAAATATACATTTTCCCTAACAAGATAAATGAAAATTCTTGCATAATTTGATTTGTCATAATACTCACAGACTATCTATTTTATAAGGCCAGATACTGAAAGTTCATGGCCTAAAACATGATTTCCAGAATTCTATAAACAAGAAAAATAATTGAAGCTTTGCACCTCCCCTTAAAATTCTTCCTGAAATAACAGCCCATTTTTTTTAACACCAATTTTTTCCTCCATTGATGCTATATGCCTGAAAACTGTGGAATGCCACCATCTCTGAAGAATTTAAATTGTGGGTCACCCAAAGGGCAATGGAAAAATGCACGCAGGGTAGAAATAGGCTGTGGCATATTAAAAACAATAAGAGTAACATAAAAGAGATATACGATCAGAAAAGTGGGTGGCTCGCTTGTTTACTGAGTGAGCAGTAATAGATAGATAGTCCATTTGACATAGCCATCTAATGTAAAGATAGCTAGAGGAAAAGTACCCTCCTTACGACAACCCCCCCCCCCCAGCCCTCACCTACTAGGTGGACCTCCTGGGAAGGATTTGTGGTGCTACATGGACAAAAATCGCATGGGATAGGTTGCAATTACATTATTGTAGGGAGCACACTGATGAGATCAGAAACCTATTTAAGTGTCCAGTTATCTTGCAACACAAAGAATCTCCATGTGTGAAAAGAATTTTAAATTAATGATGAACTAAATGACAATTCATAATGAATGAATATTTAAAATGAGCTTTCATATTCTAGTACTATTATGTTGCTATCTGGAGGATGTTAGTTGCTCATTTTCACTCTTGGATATGAGGATACATAGCTCAAGAAGGAAAATAAAGTGATCTTCATGAAAAAACCACACAAGATTTAAAAAAAACCCTATGTACCACAAAATAGTACCCTCCAACTGCAGTTTTTTATTAAGGGGACTTTCTATTCACATGCCAATATATTTGAAACACTTAGACACAAGAGTTCATTCATTCAATGATGACCGATTCACCATATTGCAAATGGTAGAGCAAAAGATATATAAAAGACATGCCTATGGTAAGCTTAGCTATTTGACAAACAACTTATCACGTAGATACAATCAGCCCTAAAGAGACAGTTTTGCCATTCAGCAATTCCATTACTCACTACCCATTTCTGAATTACAGATGCAGGGTGGAGAGGAACAGTTTCATAGAAGCAATTGCTAGCAGAGCCCCACCTTTATACTGAGCAAGGAACAAGTTACAAAAACAGATGGTAGGTAGGCATGTAGCTCAGACTGCAGGAGTAAAGAAGTATCTTTCCTAGCCTACAATACAAGGTGGAAATCTGCAGTGGAATAACTGAGTCAGAAGTTCCAGACCAAACAGAGTCTTCAATGCAATCACTTTAAACCTGCAGAACTTCTCAGTGGAATAACAGTGGCTGAGTCTAGGAGCAGTCTACTGAAATTCCCAACTGGGAATAAGCCAATGGAAAAGCTCAAACCAGGGCCAGGAACTTGTAGGACTAGGAGGACAGTGAAGACAGTGCCCCAGATTACATCACTTTGGGAGTACTGAATGCTTACAGGACCACTGCCTGAGCTGGGAAAGCAGTGGACAGATGTAAGAGGACAGAAGCTCAGACCATATATTTCTCTGAAAAGTCCACAGAATAGGGCATGAACATAAAAGTCTAAAGTCAAGAAGAAGGCTGGAAGAATGAGAAAACAAAAAAAGAATCCCTCCATAAAGAGCTATTATGGCAACAGAGAAGCTTAAGACAGAAACCCCGAAGAAAAGAATGATACAACAACATCAACAAGCAAAGACTCAAAATAAAATGTAGCTTGGCCACAAGTCCAACTGGAATTCTCAGAAGAGTTAAATCCAGAATAAAAAAAAATCTAAAAAATGATTTAAAAAAACAAATGAGGGAGGTAGAAGACAAATTCAGGAAATAAGAGCTATAAAAGAAAGATATGAAAAGAGAAATAGTTTGGAAGAAAATAACTCCCTGAAAATTAGAATTGGCCAAATAGAAGCCAATGACTCCATAAGACATCAAGAAATATTAAAACAGTTGGGGCAGAGCCAAGACAGTGGTGTAGGGGCAGCCACCTTGCTAAATTCTTCTAACATTCTCTCCAAACCACTTGAAAATAATGCCCCAAATCAAATTTTGGAGTGGCAGAGCTGATAAAAAGTCAGGGTAAGATATTTTTCTGGCCTAAGAAAACTTAAGGGGTATCAGGAGAAATCTATGGCATCAAAACAGAGGCTTGTCCAGAGCCCCCACACACACCACAGTAGCAGCAGCACCTTCTGGAGCTCTCATCCCAGAGATGGTAAGGGGGTCAGACAACTGGTCAGAAAGAAATTACAGAAGACCCTTTGCTGGCACTGGGTATAGCTGGTGGTGATTGGGAACTCTATTGCCCATACATAGTTTTGGGTTACAGTTCCAGTGCAGAGAGGTGGTCAGTCACAAAGGAGCAGGACTCTCGTTATAGGTCCAAGGCAAAGAAGAGCACTAGTATTTGTGGCTACAGGGGACCAGGGACCTTTCCTGAGTAAAGACTGGGGTACAGGCCAGGAGAGTAGTAACTACATCTTTTCCAGGACCAGGCCACCTTGGAAGCACCAAAAACTTTCAGACCCCTAGAACTAGCTCTGAAAACAGCAGCATGAAAAAAATCTGAAACTTGGAACAGTGATTCCACAATATTAGGTGAGCAGAGTCCAACTTGAACATAAAGTTCAAAGTCAAGAAACAGGCAGGAAAAATGAGCAAACAACAACAACAACAACAACAAAGAATTTGACCATAAAAAGCTACTATGGAAGACCAAGACAAACTCAGAAAAAGATGACAATGTGAAAACAGCTACTAAAAAGCTTCAAAGAAAAATGCTAATTGGACCCAAGCCCAATAAGAATTCCTGGAAGAGTTAAAGAAAGAGATTAGAATGGTAGAGAAAAAATTGGGAAAGGAAATGAAAGTGATGCAAGAAAATTATGAAAAGAGAAGTAACACATTGGTAAAAGGCACAAAAAATATTGAAGGAAATAACACCTTAAAAACCAGAATTAGACAAATGGAAAAAGAGGTACAAAAGCTCACTGAAGAAAATAATTCCTTAAAAATTTTAATTGGGCAAGTGGAAGCTAATGATTCCACCAGATGTCAAAAAGCAATAAAACAAGGTCAAAAGAATGAAAAAAATAGAAGAAAATGTGCAACATCTCATTAGAAAACCAACTGATCTAGAAAACAAATTGAGGAGAGACAGTATAAGAATTGTTGGATTAACTAAAGTTATGATCACAAAAAAAAGTATTGATACCATACTTCAAAAAATTATTAAGGAAAATATCTCATTGGAAAAAACAACTGACCAGGAAAATAAATTGAGGAGAGATAATTTATGAATTTATGAATGGACTAGCTGAAAGCTATGATCAAAGAAAGAGCATAGACATCATATTTCAAGAAATTATATAGGAAAACTTCACTGATATCTTAGATTCAGAGGGTAAAATAGAAATTGAAAGAATCCATGGATCACCTCCTGGAAGAGTTCCCAAAATGAAAACTCTCAGCAGCATTATAGCCAAATGCAAAACAGAATAACACTGCTGGGGAAAAACAAATATTTAATGAAATAGAGGACTTTCCAGCATTCCTGATGAAAAGGCCAGAGCTAAATAAAAAATTTCATAAACACAAGACTCAGAAGATAAATATGAAAGGAAAACGTAAACATGAAAAATAATCATAAGGCATTCAGTAAAGTTAAACTTTATATTCCCCTACAGAAAGATGATACATATAATTCCTAAGAACTTATCATTATTAGGGCTATTAAAAGACAGAGGGCACAGGTGTGAGTTGATTATATTGGAATGATCTCCAAAAAAATGAAGGGAGGAGAAAGAAGGATAGGGGCTCTTCTGGCTGTGGTCATTCACAGGAGAGTTGAGTGCCTAGTTTTGGTTCTAGGGCATATATATCTAGAAGGGTATGGAACTCTAACACAGAGAAATAGGAAGACCAGGGGATAACATAAGGAAGGGACTCTTAGAAGGATGTGCAGATCAAGAAATAGGAGGGTAAGGGAAGCAGATAATGGAGGGGCTTTCACAGGGTGGGTAGATTAAGAAGTCACCCATAAAATGGAAATGGAAAGCAGAAAGGACTAAAAACTAGAATCTGACAATATGCTGTTTATAAGAAACACATTTAAAAATGAGAGATACACATAGAGTAAAAATAAAGAACTGGAATAGAATTTATTATACTTCAGCTAATGCAAAAAAGCAGAGATATCAATCATGATCCCAGAGAAAGTCTAAGCTAAAATAGATTTAATTAAAAGAGATAAACAAGGAAAGTATGTTATAAAAGGTACCATAGACAATGAAGTAATATTAGTACTAAACCTACATGCATCAAATGCTACAGCAGCCAAATTTTTAAAGGAAAAACTAAATGAATTACACACGAAAATAGATAGCACAACAATAATAGGAGAGGACATCAACTTTCCTCTGTCAGAACTAGATAAATCTAACCAAAAAATAAATAAGAAAGAAGTCATGGAGATGAATAGAATCTTATATAAGCTAGATATCTGGAGAGAATTGAATGGGAATAGTGGCATATGGTACCATTACAAAAACTGACCATATAGTAGGGCATAAAAACTTTATGGTTAAATGTAGAAAAGAAGAAACATTAAATGCATCCTTTTCAAGTCATAATGCAATAAAAAATCTATTTAATAAGGGATCACAGAAACACAGATTAAAAATTAATTGGAAACTAAATAATCTAATCTTAAAGAATAAGTGATTTAAAGAACAACTCATAGAAACAATAATTTTATTCAAGAGAATGATAATAATGAGACAGCATACCAAAAACCTATGCAATGCAGCAAAAGGAGTAACTGAAAGAAAATTTACGTCTCTATCAGTAAAATATAGAAAGAGCAAATCAATGAATTGGGTCTACAATTTTAAAACACTAGAAAAAGAACAATTAAAAATCTCCAATTAAACACCAAACTGGAAATCCTAAAAATTAAAAGGGAAATTAATACAATGAATATAAGAAAACCACAAATTAATTAAAATAACTAGGATTTGGTTTTATGAAAAAACTACCAAATCACTAGTATTAAAAATGAAAAGGGTGAATATATCACTAATGAAGATGAATCAAAGCAATTATTAGGAGTTATTTTGCTCAATTATGTGCCAACACATTTAACAATTTAAGTGAAACAGAAGAATACTTACAAAAATATTAACTGCCTAGATTAGCAGAAGAGAAAATAGAATATCTAAATAAACCAATTTTAGAAAAAGAAATTGAACAGGACATAAATGAGCTTCCTAAGAAAAAAGCATCAAGATCAGATGTATTTATAAGTGAATTCTACCAAACATTTAAGGATAAACTAATTCCAATGTTAAATAAATTATTTGGAACAATAAGCAAAAAAGGAGCCCAACCAAACTCCTTTAATGAGACAAATATGATGCTGATACCTAAACCAGAAAGAGAAAAAACAGAGAAAGAAAATTACAGACCAATTTCACTAATGAATATGAATGCAAAAATCCTAAATAAAATATTAGCTAGGAGACTACAATAATATATCACAAAAAATATATATTATTACCAAGTGGGAATGCAGGAATAGTTTAACATAAGGAAAACTATTAACATAATTGATTATATCAATAACGAAAGTAATAAAAATCATATGTTTATATCAATAAATGCAGAAAGTTTTGACAAAATGAAATACTAATTCCCATTAAAATACTTGAAAACATAGGTACAAATGTATTTTTCCTTTAAATGATAAGAAACATCTACCTAAAACCATCAGCAAGTATTATTTGTAGTGGGGATAAACTAGAAGACTTCCTAATAAGATCAAAAGTGAAACAATGATGCCCATTATCATCAATGTTATTAAATATTTTATTAGAAATACTACCAATAGCAATAAGACAAGAAAAAGAAATCGAATCAATAAAGCGATCTGTTTTGCAGACAATATGATGATATACTTGGAAAATCCTAGGGATTCAACTAAAAAGCTAAGTGAAACAACAATTTCTAGAAAAGTAGCAGAATATAAAATAGATCTATAGAAATCATCAGCATCTCTATGTATCACCAACAAAAGCCTAAAAGAAGAGATAGTAAGGACTACCCCATTTAAAATAACCATAGACAACATAAAATACCTGGGAGTAGTTTCACAATGGTATGCTTGCACAGGTTCTGTATAATGAATGATATTCTTGCACTTTCCCAGTCACCAATAGAGTGAAGCAGGACTGTGTGCTCAGTCTCGTGCTTTTTAGTATGATGTTTTTAGCAATGTTGTCAGACACCTTCAACGAGGATGAAAATAGCATCAAGGTCAGCTACTACACTGATGTTAAATTATTTAAGTTGAAAAGGCTACAAGCCAAGACTAAAGTTAAGGGAGAGTTGGTGGGTGACTTTTTGTTTGCAGACGACTGTGAAGTCAATGCAGCCTCTGAGGTTGAAATGTAACAGAGTATGGATTGATTCTTTGTTGCTTGTACTAATTTTGGCCTGACAATTAACACCAAGAAAACAGAGGTTCACCACCAGCCAGCACTGTACCATCTATACATGGAACCATCGGTTACAGCTAATGGAGAAATTTTGAATGGATAAGTTCATTTACCTTAGCTATATATACACACACACACACACACACATACACACACACACACACACACACATACATACACACACACATATATATGTATGTATGTATGTATATACACATATATACATATACATATACATACATATATTTTTTAAACTAAATATATGGTAGCTACTGGGCTTGTGATTTTATTGATCTAGATTAGATAGGCCTAAGGCCCTAGACAGACAATAGTTATTTAATACATGGACTGATTAACAAGTCAGCATTTTCTTTGTTTTTTATTTTATTTGGTGAGGCAATTGGGGTTAAGTGACTTCCCCAGGGTCACACAGCTAGTAAGTGTCAAGTGTCTGGTCTGAGGCTGGATTTGAACTCAGGTCCTCCTGACTCCAGGGCCGGTGCTCTATCCACTGTGCCACTTAGCTGCCCCTTTTGGCAGTATATTTTCCAGGGATGTACACATAGATGATGAGGTGGATGTATGCATGGCTAACGCCATGCCAGGAAATGGAACTGCTTCATTTGAATTGTCTTAAGAAGATTCCAAAGATCACCTGGCAAGATAAGGTACGAGACACTGAGGTCTTTTCTGGAGCTAAACTGCCAAGTATTCAAATTCTGCTGTACACGGCACAACTCTGATGATCTGGCCATGTCTTTTGATTGTCAAAATATGTTTGCTTAAAAGACTGTTTTATGGAGAACTCACACAAGGCAAGTGATCACAGGGAGATCAGAAGCAGAGCTACAAGGTCACTCTCAAGGTCTTCCTGAAGAATTTTGGAATTGATTGTGAAACATGGGAGGCATTAGAACAGGAGCACCCAGCATGGTGCACCTGCGTGAAAGAATATATCTGCATCAAAGATAAATGTATCTGTGGGGAATGATGGGCTTTTCTAGTGCAGGGTGGGGATGGAGAGAGGGAGTTAGTTCAGAATTTAAAATATAACAAAAAAATAAATTAAATTATGTTAAAACCAACCAAATAAACAAACAAATGATGACAGGAGTGGTTTCAGAAAGACCTGACAAGACCTAAATGAACTATGCAAAGTGAATTGAGAACAACTGAGAGGTCATTGTATGCAGTAACAGCAAGGTTATAATAATAATCAACTGTGAAAGACTTGCCTACTCTGATCAATGCAATGATCCAAGACAATTTGAAGACTCATGATAAAAAAAAAATGCCATCTCTCTCTGGAGAGAGAATTGATGAGGTCTGAGTGTAAACTGAAGTATAATTTTCTCACTTTATTTTTCTTGCTTTTAAAAAAGTATGGCTAATACGGAAATATGTTTTGCATGATTCCACATGTATAATTGATATCTTACTGCTTGCCTTCTCAGTGGGTGGTAGAGAGGGTGTCAGGGAGGGAGAGAATTTGGAACTTAAAATTTAAAAAGGAAAGAACGTTAAAAATAAATAAATAATAAATTGGAAAAAAAAACCAAAAAGAAATATTAAAACAAAGTAAAAGGACTGAAAAAAATTGAAGAAAATACGAGGTATGCCAGAGCAAAAACAACTGACCTGGAAAACAGATTGAAGAGAGATAACTTAAAAATCACTGAACTACCTGAAAGCCATGACCAAAAAACAAAACAAAACAAAGCAAACAAACAAAAAACAACCTCATATATCAAGAAACGGTAAAAGAAACCTTCCCAGATCTCTTAGAACCAGAGAGCAAAATACAAATTAAAAAAAAATTTTTTGCTGCTGGTCACCTTCTGAAATAAATCCCATAATGAACATTTCTAGGAATATCATAACCAAAATCCAGAAATCCCAGGTGAAAGAAAAAATATTGCAAGCAGCCAGAAAGAAAAACAGGATCACAGAAGATTCAGCAGCCACCACTTTAAAGCAGAGATTAGCAATCTATGACTTGAGCACCAAATCTAATCTATCACCTGTTTTTATATGGCCCATGACCCAAATATTGCTTTTTAAATTTTAAAATACAAATATTGTTTGTATTGGGCAGATTTGGTTCATGGGCCACAGTTTGCCAACCCCTACTCTAAAGCAGTGGAGAGCTTGGAATATGACATTCCTAAAGGCAAAAGACTTGACTTTCACCCAAGAACAACTTACCTAGCAAAACTGAGTGTAATCCTGCAGGAGGAAAATAGATTTTTAATGAAATAGAGGACTCTCAAAATTTCCCGATGAAAAAATTTGGGGAAATCCTCTATTTCATTATGTAGAATTTTTTTTTCCTGACTTATAAATACAGATTTAAGAGAAGCATATAAAGGTACATACGAGCACAGAATCATAAGGGACTAATAAAATGCATACATTCTCATATGGGGGAATGACACTTCAAAACTCTATCATCATCTGGGGTCATACAGAGAGTCTTATATGTTAGATAGCCATATCGTGATTCTGTTGTCCTTCAATGATATTAAAGAATGGAAAGGGTAGGGAAAAAAATATACTGGCAGAGAGAGGAAAGAAGAGGAAGAATAGAGGAAAACAACTTACATAAATGGAGTATTCAAGAATAAACCTATGCGACAAAGAAGATGGAGTAGGAGGGACAACACTTAAATCTCAATCTCATCTGCTCTGATCAAAGAAGGGAAGAATACACATACATACAACTGAGTGCAGATATATATTTCATCCAACAGGAAAATAGAAGGGAAAAAGGGATAAGGAAAAGGGAGGAGGATATTTGGGAGGGGTACGTTAAGAGAGAAATTAGTCAGAAGCAAAACAATCATTTAAAGAGGGGGCATGAAAAAAGAGAAGGAAAAGTATAAGAGAATTGTATAAAAGTGTAAGAATGATGGAAAGAAATACACAGCAACCATAACTGTGAATATATTAAAGCAGATACATTAAAGCAGAAGAGGATAGTAGAATGTATTAGGGACAAAATTTAACAATACGTTGTTTACCAGAAAGACACTTAAAACAGAAAGATTCAGAGTTAAAATAAAGGAATGAAGCAGAATCTATTGTGCTTCAGTTAAAGTAAAAAAGATGGGTAACAATTTTGATCTCAGACAAAATAATAGCAAAAATATACCTAATTAAAAGAGATAAACAGGGAAACTACATTTTCTTTAAACGAAACTTTATTTACTATTATTTTTTTTTGGCTAGGCAATGGGGTTAAGTGACTTGCCCAGGGTCACACAGCTAGTAAGTGTTATGTGTCTGAGGCTGGATTTGAACTCAGGTCCTCCAGAATCCAGAGTCAGTGCTCTATCCACTGTGCCATCTAGCTGCCCCAGGGAAACTACATTTTCAAAAAAAAAAGTATTATAGATAATGCATACTATCAATACTAAACATATATTCACCAAATAGCATAGCATATAAATTCTTAAAGAAAAAATCAAATGAATTACAGAGAGAAATATTGAAACTATAATAGTGGGGGACCTTAATTTGCTGCTTTCAGATCTAGATAAATTCAACAAAGAAGAAATAAAGAACCTGAACAGAATTTTATAAAAGTTGGAGATGATAAATAATCTAAAGACTATTAAATGGGAATAGAGAAGAATATATCTGTTTCTCAGCTGTGTATGACAACTTCACAATTACCGTGCATTAAAGCATAAAAACCTTACAAATGCAGAAAAATTAAATTCATGTTTTCCTGATTATCGTAAATAAAAATTATCTTCAATAAAGGGCCTTTGAAGCAAATATTAAAAATGAATTGCAAACTAAATAACTTAATCCCCAAAAAAGGATGGGTCAAAGAACATATATAGGAACAATCAATACTTTCATTGAAGATAATGACAACTATAAGACAATGTATCAAAATTTGGAAGATGCAGCCAAATCAAGTAATTAGAGAAAAATTTATATTTTAATATGCTTTCATCAATAAAAGTAAAAAAGAGCAGGTCAATGAACTGGGCATGTAACAAACAAACAAAAACCCCCAACAAATTAAAAATGCCCAAATTAATACTAAAATTAAAGTCCTGAAAATCAGAGGAGAGATTAATAAGATGGAAAGCAAAAAAAACATTGATTAATAAATAAAAATGGAGGCTTTTTTTGGGAGGGGGAAACATAGATGTCATTAGCTAACTTGAATAAAAAAAAGAAACCCAAATTGCCAGTATTAAGAATAAGAAAAGTAAATTTGCAACCAATCAAGAATAATATAAAGTATTAAGGGCTATTTTACTCAATCATATGCCAATAAAACTTACAATCTAAATGAAATGGATGAATATTTACAAAAATACAAATTTTACAGTTTAACAGAACAGGAAACAGAGTACTTAAACAATCCTATCTTAGAAAATTTATTAAAACAACCCTATCTTAGCAAAGGAAGCTAGGTGGCTCTGTGGATTGAGCACAGGATCTGGAGTATGGATGACCTAAGTTCAAATCCAATTTCAGACACTTAGTAGCTGTGCGACCCTGGGCAAGTCAGCTAACCTCTGTTTGCCTTAATCTACCAGAGAAGGAAATGGCAAACCACTCCAGTTTCTTTGCCAAGAAAACCCCATGGACAGTATTGGCATGCTGTGGTCCACAGGGTCATGAAGAGTCGAATATGCCTGAATGACTGAACAACAACAATCTTAGAAAAAGAAATTGAACAACCTATAAATGAACTCCCAAAGAAACCCCCTCCCCCAGGACTGGATGGATTTAAATATTTAAAGAAAATTTAATTCTAACATTACATAAACTGTTTTTTAAAAATAGGAAGATAAGGAATCCTATCAAATTTCTTCTATAACACAAATATGGTCTTGATATCTAACCCAGGGAGATTAGAAAATGAAAAAAAAACCTATAGACCAATATCCCTGAAGAATATTGATGCAAAATTTTTAAATAAAATAAAAGTAAGGAAACTAGTATAACATATTATAGAGATTATACAATATGATAAGGCTGGATTTAAATCAGAAATAAAGGACTGATTCGATATTAGGAAAACTATAAACATAATTGACAATATTAATAGCAAAACGAGGAATACAGCTTTTCTTAAAATGATAAGTGTAGAATTTATCTAAAACTAAGAATCAGCATTATCTGTAATAAGGATAAAGTACAGACCTTTCCAATAAGATCAGAAGTAAAGTAAGAATATCCATTATCATCATTACTATTCAATATAGTGCTAGAAATGTTAACCATAGCAACAAGATAAAAAAATAAAGAAATTGAAGGAATAACCATAAAGAGGAAATGAAATTATCACTTTTTGCAAATGATATGATAGTTTACTTAAAGAACTCTAGAGAGTGAAATAAAAAATGTAATTAAACAGTTGGCAACTTCTACAAAGCCTTAGAATATAAAACACACACACATACACACACACACACACACACACAATCAGCATTTCTTTATATTACAAACAAAATCCAGCAGGAAGAGATAGATAAATTCTATTTAAAATGAAACTATAGACAGAATAAAATAATTGGGAATCTACCTGCAAAGATGACCACAGGAATAACAATAATAATAATGATAACAACAATAACAAAACAGCAGCTAGCATTTATATAGTACTTACTATGGGCCAGGCATTGTGCTAAGGGCTTTATGACCTATACACAAATTAAGAGAGATCTAACTAATTGGTATAATAGTATTTGCTCATTGGTAGGCTGAGCCAATCTAATAAAAAATGACAATACTATCTAAATTAATTTACTTATTCAGTGCCATACTAATCAAACTACCAAAGGATTACTTTATAGAACTAGAAAAAATAGTAACAACATTCATGTGGAGGAGCAAAAGATCAAGAATATCAATGGAATTAATGAAAAAAAGTGAGGAGAGGGGGCCTGGTAGTACCAGATCTCAAGCTAAACTACAAAGCCATAAGCATTTGGTACTTTACTAGTCTTCTTACACCTTACTCCCCAACATATATTCTTTGATCCAGTGACTCTGGTCTCCTGGCTATTTGTTTCACCAACAAGATACTCCATCTCTCAGTTCTCAGCATTCTCTAGCTGTCCCCTATGCCTGAAACGCTCTGTTTCCTTTGCTCTGACAACTGACTTCCTTGGCTTCTTTTAAGTCCTTACTAAAATTTTATCATCTACAGGAAGCTGTTCCCAACCCATATTAATTCATCTTAATTCTAGTTTCCTCCCTCTTTTAAGTATTTCCTATTTATCCTATATACAGTTTGTACATGTTTGTTTGCATGTTGTCTCCCATACTAGACTGTAAGCTCCTTGAGGACAGGGGCTATCTTTTGCCCCTGTTTATAACCCCAGCACTTAGTATACTGCCTGGCACATAGCAGGTGCTTAATAAGTATTTACTGAATTGAATTGGAAAATAGAAGGATTGATCAATGTAATAGATTAGGAACATAATATACAAGAGCAAATGAGCACAATAACCCAGAGTTTGATAAACCTGAAGATCCTAGCTATTGAGACAAGAACTCACTATTTCACAAAAACTGCTAGGAACACTGGAAGGAATTCTGGCAGAAACTAGGTATATACCAAAAGCGCTGTACAACCCCAATTATATACCAAGAGAAGCTTCAGATAGGTACATGATTTAGACATAAAAGGTGACATTACAAACAAGTGGCAGATGCATGGAAGAAATTACCTATCAGATCTATGAATAAGGGAAGAGTTCATAGCCAAACAACAGATAGAAGTTCTCAGAAGGTAAAATGGACAATTTTGATTACATAAAATTTAAAAGGTTTTGTGCAAACAAAAACAATGCATCTAAAATTAAAAGAGAAGCAGGAAATTAGGAAAAAAATTTCAGCAAGTTTCTTTAATAAAAGTTTTCATTTCTAAGATATGTAGAGAACTAATTCAAATTTATAAGAACCATTGCTCAATTTATAAATGGTCAAAGGCACTTTTCAGTGGAAAAAATCCAAGCTATTAATAACTAAATAAAAAATGTTCCAAATCACTAATAAATAAATGCAAATTTAAACAACTCTGAGGTACCACCTCATACCCATCAGATTCGCAAAATTGACAAAAATGGGAAATGACAAATGCTGGAGGGGCTGTGGGAGAACAGGTACTCTCATTTACTATTGGTAGAGTTATGAACTGGTACCATCATTCAGGAAAACAATTTCAGCTACGCCCAAAGAGCTATTAAACTGTGCATACCTTTTGGCACAGTAATAGCACTACTAGGTCAATTCTCCAAACAGATCAAAGAAAGGGGAAAAGGATCTATACACACAAAAATGTTTAAAGCAGCTCTTTTCATGGTGGCAAAGAATTGGAAACTCAGTGGGTACCCATCAACTGAGGAATGGCTACCAAAAGTAATGGGATATGAATGTAACAGAATATTGCACTGTAAGAAATGAAGAGGGGATAGTTTCAGAAAAACCTGGAAAGATTTTTACGAACTGATTCAGTGAAGTGATTAGAACTAAGGAAACAATTTATACAATAACAACAACATTACAAAGACAAACAACTTTGAAAGGCTTAGGAGCTCTGATCAATACAATGGAACCATTCAAAGTTCCAGAGGATTCATGATAAAACATGTGATCCAACTCCAGATAGAGAGCTGATGGTCCAAGAATGTAGGCTGAAGTGTGTACATGCACACACACACATACACACAAATATTATCTCTATATAAATTATATATATAATAGAAATATATTTATATCCATATGGTTATTTATTTATATATGTATATAAATATAAATATATATATATACAAATATAAATATGTATATATATATGCTTTTATTATTCCTAATTTTGCACTGTGAATTATCCTCTAATTACCGGCACTAATTTACAAGCTTATTTTCTAACATAGGGCTTCCTTCTTTTAGTGGATCAATACACCTATTCTGTATGTTAAGTTCATTTTTTCATTTCCCAAGATCCTCCAATGTCTTGATAGGGTCTGTATACTACAGAATTAAGGTTGCTTTGAAGTCTACTTTCTTTCTCTCATGAGGAAGTCCATCACTTTTATATTTCTCTGTTGATACTTTTCTGGTAACAGAAATGAATTCTGTCCTGGCTGCAAATGACCTGTTCCCTAATTCATTAGATACTTTCATAAACAACAACAACAGAGAGAGAGAGAGAAAGAGAGAGAGAGAGAGAGAGAGAAGAGAGAGAGAGAGAGAGAGAGAGAGAGAATGAGAATGAATGGTAGCTTCAAAGATATTATTTTACTTATATGTCTTTTGAATTTTTCACATTTAAAAATTTTTTGCCTTAAAATAACTTATTGCCCAATTCATAACATTCTAGGCAAAATCATGGTTGTTTTTCCATGATCCCACTACATTTCTACAGCACCAACAGAATAACAGAGGTGCGGATAGAAGTAGAAAAAATATTGCTCTAAATACATCCTACAAAATCTGTTGCTTTTGGAAATAAAATATTTTTAAAAAATCAATCAGCATAATTTCATTGCATTATGGGAAACAAAACACTTAATTTTTTACAGTAGATGTGGTTTTGAAATGTTATATGTTAATCACGTATTTTGCAAATTGAATTGTTTTCCCCATTGATTTATCATTTCAGAGCTATTTTAGCTTTAAGATTGATCTTCAATTGGCCCAGCCTTTACTTAACACTTTACCTGTAAGTTTAATTGGCGTTTTTGACAAGTAAACAAATCCTCAAGAACCTTAGTAGGCTCTATTTAGAAGAACCCTGGTGAATATTTTTGTAAAATTATAACTCCTTTTGAAATATGAGTAAGCTCTTAATTATCATAATTTTGAATGTTCATGAATTGGACTTTCTTAAAACAGGAAACTTTTGTGGTATAAAAATGTTGTAAATCCAGGATCCACCATTTTTATGGTACTTCTATGACTGTGGCAAAGTAACTTTACTTGTCAGGGCTTCAGTTTCCTTAGCTGGAATATAAGGTGCTTGGATGCTTATAAGTTCCCTTTCCAGTCTTAAAACCTTATGATTCTGTAAAATTCATAAAACTATTCAAACAACAACACACACCTTACATAGTTTCCTTACACTTTCTACTTTTCCTCCATGCATTCTCGAACAGAAAAGGTTTTTTTTCTGCAAATCTGAGTAAGAGAAGCAGGTTTTGCAGGATATTCCCTGGATTGGGGACAGCACAAATATATACATTAATACTTGTGAAACAGATGACCATTTATAATTAAAGTTCTGCCTTTCACCTATAGAGAAGTGGAACATAGCCTTTGCAGGAAAAATTACACAATGACAACGCCCTAACTAAAGACGTTGTTTATTTTATCCTGGAATGGTTTTTCTCTGTATAGTACAGCAAAGAATAAAATGCTGTGGGTTAATTTCAACAGTGTATCTCAGGGGTGGGGAACCTGTGGCCCTCTAGGTCCTCAAGTTCAGCCCTTTGCTGTGTTCAAACTTCACAGAACAAATCCCTTAATAAAAGGATTTGTTCTGTAAAACTTGGACTCAGTCAAAAAGCCACACCCGAGGACCTAGAAAGCCACAGGCTCCCCACCATTGGTCTATCTCCTCCAATGTCTTGACAGGGTCTATGTACTACAGAATTAAGGTTGCTTTGAAGTCTACTTCCTTTCATTGATTCTTTCTTTGATTCTATGATATCTGATCTGGTTGAAACAATAGCAAAGCGTATCCTCATCTGGAGAATCGTTAAGTGGACATTTGAACTACATCTTGTCACAATAGAAAAGTCTAGTTAACACTTCTATATCCATGATATGAACTCACTTCTGGGAATGGAAAACAATGCTAATTTACCAGGGAATCATAGGATTCTCAGAAAAACAAACAAACCAAGAATTTAGTTTGCCCTCTGTAGTTAAAGACAGAGACCTAATTGTCTACTATCTGCTTCCATAGCAGAATTGGAAAAACTCTACTCACATTCAATGGTGTCTTTCTATTTTCTCCTCAACTCAGCTTCCTCAATTTACTGCCTTAATTGTGCCTGCCATTTAGAATGGCATTGGCGCCACTCTCTGATTCCAAATTTCCTTATTTGCGAACACTGACATTGTGATTACCAGGCCTCCCAGTGTTCAATGGTTCTTTAGGATGATGTCATTTTGCACTCATGCACCAAAGGGCATGCTCTATTCTTCTCTATGGTCACCTCCAAAAAGAGAATCCATCAATGTTCTACTGGGCATCTGGTGAGTTCATGACTTTCTTCTCAACAGATTAATGCAGCTCTCATAGCAGAAAAGAAATACTCCAATTCATTTGGAATTTAGGTATGCTTTTACTCAAGTCTAGAGGTGGCTTGAGTGGGCCACATCTCACCCATTCTCTACATGTCTATACCTAAGCCTTAAGAGTGTTTAATCAAGTGGATTGACCAAGACGGTATACCTAAGTCAGACGATCTATGCATTTGTCATCCCCTCAGCGTACATGAGATATCTCAAAAAAAAAAAGGCTTAAATTGTTTTTCCAATTACTTCCACTTGAAAGTTTGTACCAATGAAATCAGAAAATCAAATTCACATTCGAAATTTAAAATATCCCCCACAATCTTGGCCCATAAGAGAAGCCACAAAAAAAAAGTCCAGAATTTTAAGATTAGCTCTCTAGTGTTAGATGGTGATGGGGATTGCCAACTCCAAGCTGAACTCTGAGCTCTATGCCAGGATGATATAATCATAATGTATGTCATGACTCTTCTGAAACCTTAACTAAGTTTATGACTCAGCATATGATATATCACTGACAGTCAGAATACCAAGAGCAGGGGTGGGCAACCTGCGGCCTCAGGGCCACACTTGAGGGACACATGTGACCTTGAGGCTGCAGATTCCCCACCCCTGGTCAAAAGCCATCAACTTGTACAAGCTTCCATAGCACAACAGAGCCTTACTTCAGTCCTTTGAGGGATCCATGATTTCTTTGATACAGGCACTTCTTTAACCAATATGGATCTTAACCCATATGCTTCTCCTCTTGTGGGATTCTTGCCCATACCTTTATATAAATCCTCCAAATATAGAGATAAAGATATAGCCAATGTATGTACTAGAGGTCTCCCTTTGGTTCTTTTAATATTTCATGGCTACAAAACTCAATCCCAGGGCAAGCATAAAATCAGATAAAATGTAAACTCCAATCTTCTCCCTTTATAGACCCAGGCAAATAGAGCTATTTGCTCTAAGTCACCCCTTGGTTATGTGTTAAAAAACAAAACAGAACAAAACAAAAAACAAGTGAATATATTGAGAACTTGGTTCGATATAGATTTTCTTTTTCAAACTGGTCACAAAGGCAGCATGCTACTGTGGAAAGAACATTCGATCAGATGTAGAATCAAGAATATGAGATTTGGAAGGGACTTTTGTAGATGTCCAGTCTAACCCATTAAACAATAACTACCACTTAACTTACAAGCAAGTAGATAGAACTCCAGGCCTTGAGTCAGGAAGACCTGAGTTCAAATCTGCCCTTAGACACTTCCTAGCTCTGTGCCCTTGGGCAGGTCATGTAACCCTGTTTGCCTTAGTTTCCTCGCCTGTAAAATGAGCTGGAGAAGGAAATGGCAAACCACTCCAGTATCTTTGCCAAGAAAACCCCAAATGGGGTCACAAAGAGTCAGATAAAACTGAAAAACTCAACAAAGGCAGAAGATATGAGTTTGAGCTCAAGCTCTGCTACTCATTGGCTACATAGTGCCTTTAACAAATCCTTTTTACTTTCTGGTCCTCAGTTTTCTTATCTTCAAAATTACCAAGTTGTATTAGATATCCCCCAAAGGCTTCTTCCAGTTGTAGGATTCTATGAAATTCCATGCCCTACTAGGTAAATGGCTTCTGTTAAGTGAGAGACCCATGGGAATGGAAAGGTAAGGAAAGAAAAGAAAGATACCTAAGGGGTGATGATGGTTAGGAACTTTAATTTCTCTCTGAAGGCATCTGATGATGCCAGGAGGGAAGAAAATTTACCGAGCTTTCCTGGCAATGGGGTCTGGGAATGAGCTGCCTCCTCTATGTCTCCTAGGTTCACTTTGTAAATTATGGGAAACACTTTTAGACAGACACTGGCACTCATAAATTATACAGATCATTTGCATATTCCAGTCATGAGACATTATGCAAATGTGACATGATTTGCATAATGGATTCCTCTTGTCGCTTCACTTGCTACGTGCTTTTCAAAAACAAAATGAAATAAAATGAAAGCAGCAAAAGGTGAAAGCAGCAAGTTCCCAGCCTTGCCCTATCTCCTTCCCAACTGCACTATCATCGCTTTCATTTATAACAGGGGATTGGGGGTGAAGGAGACAGAAAGCAAAAAACAAAGACCAAAAACAAACAAACACCCAACCAGGAGCTTTCACAAGGCAAATTTTGCTCTTGATTACAAACGAACCAACTTTCTCCTTCTTGAGAGCCTTCATTACAAGCAACACATTGGCAGGAACCAGAATTTTAAAATGGTGTTCCAAGGGGGAAAAAAAGAGACATGATTTTAAAAGGAAATCTCCCTTTGCCACTGTTGTCTGGGGCGTGGCAGCCCTCATTCTTGGAGATACTTCAGAAGCACAATGGCATCGGTTAATTTTTTTTTTTATTAGTATTCTTATTAGAAGAGATCTTCTGGGGGTGCTACATGGGATGTGGGGGAAATTTTTTTTCTTCTAGAAGAATTTCTGAAGAGCTTTTCTTTTTCTTTTCTTTTCTTTCTTTCTTTTTTTTTTTAAAGAGAGAGGGGTATTATGGAAAGGAAGAAAGGGGGGTATGCTTTGGTTACTTATAACGAAATATAATAGTAAGATATTGTAAAGGATGAGATAATATCATGTCGACTTCTATCAGCTCTACTCCAATAAGCAAGCAACATTCCCTCAGCAGTTGCTAGTTTTGCTGCGGGCTTTTCCCTGCCCCCCCCCCTGCACCAGTGCGGAAGGCAGAGTCGTGCCAAGCGGCTGGCGTCTGTACCCTGTGGGAAAAGTTAACTGTAATTCTTCGGCTTTTAAAATCAATTAACCCGTGTGTTAATTAACGTCAAGTCGACGGGAGGAGGAGGAGGAGGAGGAGGAGGAGGAGGAGGGAGGGAGGAAAGAAAAAAGCTGCAAGGGCGGATGGCAGAAGAGTTGGCACGGTGCCATCCATTCAGTGGCAACGCCACAGTTTCGTGTGATAACAGCAGCGGGTATATGTTACGGGGGCCCTGTATGCGGGCCAGGCAGTGCGGTAAAGCTAAGGGAGATTATCCAGACCCCCAGGAGCGAACAGCAGTAGCTACCGAAGGCGCAAATGCCAGCATTACCGGCTAGGTTCTTCCACTGCGAGCCCTTTCTCGGGCACAGGGACTTAGCTCTTTGGGGTCTGGGGGACTCCCCCACCGATGAGGCACAAAGCTGACTTTAATGACTTTTTTTCTCTTTAAACTTGATTCTGCCGCAGTGGAGCTCGCACAGCGGATTGCTTTCACACCCTGCAAGACAAAGGCCGTCTTCTCCGCCATGACACCACTTCGTTCCAAGCCGAGGCCAGGATCCTGGAGTCTTTAAAAACTAAAGGGGAACGAGGAAAAACAAACAACGAAAACAGCAACAACCAAAAATCATAATCAACAACAACAAAAGCCTTGTGCCCGTTCCCCCATGCCAGGGGCATATTGGGCATCTGTCGCAGCAGAAGGCACTTGGGCTGCTTCTTCTTCTTCTTCTTCTTCTTTTTTTTTGGTTGTTGTTCTTGCAAGCTGTTGGCATGTTTGCTATTCAAGTTGGTTTATAATTAACTCCAAAAAAAAAAATTACACCCAGTCCAGTCAACAACAAAGAAGAGAAGCCGACATCGGAAGAGAAATGCCATCGGAAGCCGCATGCATGCATGCCATAACCGGTACCACTTGCCATTCGGAAAACCTCAGGGAAAGATGCCAATTCTACAGCTCAAAAAAGATGCGGAGAAAGCAGCATAAAGGTCTACAAATAGAAATCTTAAGGAAGGAATACAGCTTTCCTAGTTTAGGACTGTAGTGGTGTATAGCCTCTGCTGGGAGAAGAGAGGGCATGTCTCTATGGAGATAAAGCTTGGTATAAATTAATAGATCGGCATCTATCCATACACGCTCATAGACACACATGCAGTGGCATGTGGGTGTGGGTGTATATACACATTCTCAGATAAGCTGAAAACATTTATTTAGATATTTATGTGTACCTGTGCTATGTGTCTAAGTGAATATGTGTGCGTATGCATACACATTCACACATATGTGGGGTATATGCATGTGGGAGAAAAAGTGGGAGAGGGAGAAAGAGAGGGAAATGGAGAGGAGGAGGCGTGCATGTGTGTCTAGATGTGTGCATATATGCATCCTACTTTTTGACCCAGGTATACAGAGAAGACAAAATAAAAATCATACTCCAGCAGCAAGCAGGCAGTCAGAGATTTATCTACATTCACTGCTATCACCAGGGAGATGAATGGGGCCGATCTGAAGCCCTTTTACAAGATCCACTATGGGAGTGAAGGAGGAGGAGGGATGCCACAGAGACATGCACAAACTTGAAGGCAGAGAGATTGGGAAGGTGCTATTTGTGAAACCCTGGTGGCATAACGGAGGGGAAAGAAGGAAAGGAAAAGAGCCTCTCTCCTCTATGTGTTTTGGGGTGGCTATTTAAAAAAAATCTGGCAAAGGGCTTCAGGGGACGGCTGGTACTTACGTTGTCTATTTTTGCTGTGGATGCTGAAAGGTGTTCTGTTGGCACTGGGCGCTGAGCCAGGGGCGGGCGCTGGAAACAAAAGGGAGAGACAAAAATAAAGTCATACAACAGGAATATTAATTGCTGCTCTTGTGGATTTTACAAAACATACAAACTGTTTTCCTTTCCTCTTTTTTTTTCCTTTAATGTGGATTGGCGCGTGTCCCTTTGCTATGGAATATACAAGTGGTATGGGATTTACAGCCCGGTTACGGGGCTCAGGATTAACAGCGCTGGCATCTTTTGGGCATATTTTTCCTTTTTAATGAATGAGCTTTTGCTGTTAATGAGGAATAATCGTTTGGCTAATGAGCTTTGAAACATTAAGAGAAAAGAGGGTTTTTCCGTTAATCACCCTGGTGCAACCGCATGGATGGATTACAAAAGACAGCAATAGGAATGAAGTACAAAAGGGGGGGTGGGATACGTCTTCTGGAGTGGTAGAAGCACAGAGATGGGTGCTGTTTCCGTGCATCTCTTCTTCCTTCTCTCATGTTCTCTCTCTGCCAACTGCTATGGGTCTCCATAACTCCGTAATCAAAGTGGATATTTGGAAAGATTATTACAGTCAAAGAGTGAAGCGTCGGCCGTTAATGTCTCCAGTGTTTAATCATCATACAGTAGAATGGTTTTATGCATATTTCATTTGCATATCATTAAGCTGTGTTAGCAAGGGGCACTCAGAGCCAGGAGAAGTACAAAGTTGGGGAGAGAGACATAGAGATAGAGAGATAGAGAGAAGAAGAAGAAAAGGTCCCTATGATGTATATCTTCAAAAAACCAGGGACTCATTCCATGATCTGTCTTCTATGTTTTGCTAAAAATCATTATGACTTGGAAACCTTTGAAGTTGGATTCAACCTTGGATTCTTCTAATTCCAGCAGAGTGGCATATTTAAAAAAATGGGAAATCTTCCTGCAACTAGACAATTAAAGGAATATAAACTCCAGTGGGTTGTATCTTTGGGGAATGAAATGGCAGAGGCTTCTACAAAGAACCCACATTTGGGGTTCACATTAATAAAAGCTACCACATTAAAAAGAAAACGAAGACAACAAGCATTATCACATGGATTATATTTGTCTTTTGGGGTGGGGGGGGCTAAAGAGAATGAAGAAGCCAGCGGTAATTTACACCCCAATTCAGGAACAGTCACCTCTTTTTGTGTACGTTTGGTTTTTTCCTTTCTTTCTTTTTGGAGAGGAGTGTTGTCACTGTTGAGGAGATGAATCAATTATTTGGTAGCTGAGGTCTCTCTCCTCTGGCACTGGGCAGGGAAGGAAGGTGGTGGTTAGAGGGTGTGGGGGGCAGGAATACAGTGAGTTCTTTGTAGATCTTATACATGCACAACATATTAATTGGGAGCTTTATAAACCTCCTTCAATAGGCTGTTTCATTACTGGTAAAACAGCAGCTGGTTAGCCACTGTTGGCCACTCTTCAAATATCACTTTTGCTATTTTTTCCTGCTGCTGTTGGTCGTTTTCTTTTTCCTCAGACTCTAAGGAGGGTCGAATGTTAGCCCCTTTTTCTTGTTTCTCCTTCTTTTGGCCATCCTCTCTCTTCACCTCCCATTTCCAGACTGTAAAACTGATGCCTGGCGAAGAGTGTGCAGAGTGTGGAAAGTGCAGGACTTGATTTGGAAATGAGATGCTGTTTTATATTTAAATTCTTCCCACTCCCTCCTTATTCTCCAAAGCTTTGTCTCTGCTATGAATATTCAGATGAGGCATGATGTGATTACACTGTACAATTACTACCATCTATGGCGGTGGCAGGGGCTGCTGGGGAGACAGAGCCAGACAGCCTCAAAGCCCATTTGGGGTTTGTTTTCTGTATTTTTTCCCAATCTCCTTGGCGTTGCGGTACATGCAGATGTCGCTGTTGTTCTTTAGAAAGCCCTAATGATATGCGAAAGCATAACGACCCCGTTTGGACGCAAAGCATCAACGAAATATTATAGACCGCTTTAAGAAAGAGGGGAGAGAAAATCCTGACTGAAGGAATGTCCACATAAATTATTTTTATTTAAATGAGTTCGAAGGAGGGGGTGAGGGCAAGTCACGAGGAGTCACATGGAAAACATGCATAATATTAATATGCATAAAGGGTTCTCACCAAGAAGAGGCTCCTCAGCACAGCGCTTGGGACAAACAGGTTCATTAGGAAATAGCTCACAGCGGCTGCTGTTTTTCGCTATTTCAATGTTTCCGTGTTTTAAATGAAGCTTCACACAGATGTCTTCGCAGGGCAGCTCTGAGATGGATCCAATCTGTGAAGTTGGCTGCCCAAATAACATTTCTAAATGGAAACGTGGAACCTAACAAGGGCATGGATATGGAAGGGTGGGGAACATATGGAGAGGCGCTTATGTAGAGCTTCGGCACTGTAGCGCAGGAGGGTTTCAGTGAAACCACCTTTGGCCACGAGTGATGAGGCTTGTGTCTCAGCTGTGGGCACCTGACACAGGGAGCTACCAGCTACCAAGATGATCACTGAAACAGGTCCTTCTGAGGCTTGAGGCCGGGGACAGCAGCACCACCAGCTGTTTATCGCAACAGCTCCGAAGCCCAAAGCACGGCTACACCTAATTTGGGATGCAGTAGAATGCCTCCTGGTTCAGGTATTTGTGGAAAAGGGAATTCTCGGTGCTCTGATAGCACACACTGCCAAGGAGCAGATGAAATCCTCAGAATGCTTAAGCAGGCCTGGTTTTCATGCCAATTAATCCTCTGATTCACAGAGTGTTTGTTGCCATGGGTTTCTAACAGTTTCAAATTGTTGTTGATGTTAACAGAATGAAATAGTGCATGTGTAAGATGAGTCAAGATGGATAAACAGTGCTTGTGCTACTTGGATGGACTAAGGAGAAGTAGTAACTAACTCACTAAATGGCTATCCCATGAGTTCAAGGGCTTAGAAGGGAATTCCAAAGCGAGACACAAATGGAAAGAATGAAGAAAAGATTCCTTCACTTCCTTGGTTCAGGTTGACGTGCCCTTCCTCTTCCCAATTAAATAGATGATTCAGGGTTTAAAAGATCCACACAGTTTCCTTAAATTACTTGAGGATGGTTTTGATCTGAATTACTTGGCTACTTGCCCAATTTGTCATCTTCAGAACATAAGCACTGTTCTGAATCCTACAACCCTCTAAAAAGCAGATGATGCCTCTCTTTATAAATGCCACTTCCCTCCAAAATACACATACAAGCTTCTAAGACATAAATACATAGATCTGATGATATTCCTGATAATATTCCAAATGTCAACTCTGGATTATTTGAGGGCTGTCCATTAAATCTGAATTATCCAGTCCCTTTACCCTCTATTGCCTGCCTTTTATCTATTTCAGTATGGATTAGAATGTCCAACATAAGAGACGAAATTCATATTATTAACCTTGGCTACATAAGAGTAGCACTAATAAAACATTTGATGGGGAAGAACATTGAAAATTATGTTTGAAATGAGTTTTTCAGATTGTCTTTGGTTTTAATTTATCCATGGGCTTATGGTCATCCTTAACCATGGGCTAGCAGGAGTAGAATGTAAATTGCAAGCAATGAAAATCAAACTATAGTTTTCACTGAGGCTCCTGAAAAGGTTCATTTAAAAAGTTTACATGATTCTGAAGTGATGACCATATTGGGGGCCACCTATAGTATGAAGAGTGTGAGTAAAAGAATGTGTATGCAAGAGAGAGTGCTCAATCATTTATGGGTAGAGCAGAGGTCTGTGGGAATTGAGGATTTATTTAATGTTAATGAGAATCTGGAATCATTTACCATAAAAGTACAATGATACCTATGATGTAATGCCAGTTTGTTAAATTTCACAACTGAAAATCTTTAACAGTGAAGGGGAAAGAAAGTATTTGCCTTCTATTATATGAGCTAAATAAGCAGGGTGGGATGAGCATTGGCCATTTCCTCGTGTTTTGTCACTCTGATGGACCTTTTTGGTGGAGTTGGTAGGGAGAAGAGATCAAGTTAAAGTGAAATCAAGGAGTTTGTTTTTCGTATTCAAAGGCTTACATATCAAGAGAAAACATTTCTGTCGAAAGAGGAAAAAAATTCAATGAGAGATGTTTCTTGTGAGGCTGGTTATTACCTTTTGAATTTCAGAAAAGGAATGGTAGAAGACATAAGAGTGAAAAAAAAAAGGAGTTGAGGAGATGATATTTTCAGGGAGGATGTGTCCTGGTTGTTGGAGTTATCTCCAATTTGGAAATGAGATACTATAGAATCTCAGAGGAGGAAGAATGATCTAGTTTTTTTTTTCCCCTAGAGTAGGATATGTAGCCTGTGGTGAACATTTTCATGGATAGTGTAGACTTTTGAGATGTGAAGTGGTAGCCTAGGGTGTTGATATTGATTCATGAGTAGCAGGTATACCTAAGTGGGATAATGCTTCTTGGATAAACAAAACAATGTTTGTGTTTAAGGGAGGTACCTGTTCTTTGAAGGAGCCAGGAAAAAAGCATCTTCAGATTGAAGCGGGAAGACTATTGCCAGGAAAATGGCCATGGCAAAGTACATAGAGAGTACATTCTGAGACAGTTTCTTATGGTAAATATCTAAGGAGTTATTCCAAGGTGAAGATCCTGTGTCCTTAAAGCAGAGGTTAGTTTGCCTTTGGGTGCATATATGGATTATGGGAATTCCCATAGGATGGTGGTATAAGCATTTGGAGGGTGGGGCACCACATTGCCTAAAGATTAGGGACATTTGTATTCTTCGTTGTTGTCTTGGGAAAGGAGACAAAGCTTTATGGGATAAGAATCTGATAAGTGAAATTCTGAGAGTATTCTTGGGGAAGGAAACATGTATATAAATAAGTGATAAGTTGTAACAAGAAAGACTGTATCACAGAATCATAGAGTTGGAAGATGTCTTAGAAGCCACACAGTCCAAACTTCTACTCAACATTCTCCACAGGTATTCATGCAACCTTTTCTTGAACACTGCCGAGTGACAGGAAGCTCATCACTTTGACAAAGGAGTTCTATTGTTGGGCAAGTCTATTGGTTGAAAAATTGTTTTCTTACACTGACCTGGTCTCTTCCTTTCGGAAACTTTCATTCATTGGTCCAAATTCTACCTGTTAGAATGACATAGATTATCTTCTACTTCAACTTCCACATGTAGCCCTTAAAAAATTTTATGACAGTTATCATGATCCACCTTAGTTTTCTTTTTCAGGCTAAACATTCCTACTTTCTTCTCTCTTAGGTGTTGCGCCCCCCCCCCCCCACGAAGACTCAAATTGTACATTATCTTATTGTGATGTTAACTGAAGACATGCCTGAATATTTATATACAAATTCATGCATATACATACACATCACACACACACACACACACACACACACACACACACACACACCATTATTTCAAGGACCTGGCACATCATTGCCAAAGTAGATGAAACAATCCTAGTGCTTTTAAACACCACCCTCATGAGCTGATATGGCCAAAACAATTTGCCACCTGGTGGCCCTTCCTCTGGAGATGAGTCTCTCTAACTTACCAGGTCCTTGAATGACAAGCTTGGGCCTATGTTTAAAATCCTTCCATCTTGGCCCTTCCAAAGCTTAAGCTCTGTTCCTATAGCTTTTTCTTTCCATAGTACAGCAAGGCATTGGAATTAGAGAGGAAGAAGAGGAGAGGTAGAGGAGTGGTGCAGTGTTTCTGATGATCCTGAGCTGTTTCCCGAGTTGTTTTCACAATAGTATTTTCCTAGGGATTGCTATATGACTGCAAATCATAAAACACCATGGCCTCAGAAGGAGCAACACTGGAGGTGACCCAAAGTGTAACAGAAAGACACAAATGCGGGGTGGGTTTGAGTAGCGGGCGTGTATTACTAATAAAGACAAGCATCACACATCCTTGAAGACAGTCTTTCTAGAAATAGTGGGAGGGTCGTTATGAACAAGAATGAGGATGGGCCACCTGAGGGTTGCACTGGTATCCATTAGATATAAAAAGATTCAGGGGTTCTTAACCTGGGGTCTGTGGATAGATTCTGACAGTTCATGAACTTGGATGGGGAAAACTGCATCTTTATTTCAATAAATAGCTTCCTTTGCATTTAAAAACACTATTCTAAGGAAAGGTCCATAGGTTTCCCCAGATTACCAAAGGGGCCCATGACACAGAAAAGATTAGGAACCTCTGAAGAGGAAGACCTCCAGTAAGTTGGGTAGATTTGGGGAATTTATGGAAAGACAGGAACAAGAATGGCACAGGATGAGAAGGCAGGGATGGTTGTGATTTTTAGGGTTGGCAGGAATACCTACATGATAAGGTGATCATATAATGATCCCCTGAAGAATTTTTTTTTTAACAAAAATAAATTTATTATTTATTTCACTAGAATATTAAATACACAAATACGTGCACGTGTGAGTGCCCAAGGGCTTCTGGTTTTGTATTCTTATGTCTGTCCTTTATAGAAGGAGAGGACATAACTGATGTGCCATTAGAAGTTCATAATCATTAAGCTGTTTTCCTGGTAGCAGTTATATATTCACATTATCTCATTAGTGCAATGCTCTTTCTCACCTTGATGACTGGCATTCATTTATGAGCTAGCTAGTCAGGTTTGGGATGCAGTTTTTCATCATAGAATAGAATGAAACTAACTGATATATCTAGGAATTAAACCCATGACCCTGACCTAGAATACTATTCTAATTTGTACGGGGAATATATATGTATTTACATGCATGGCATGTGTGCATACATATTTACATATATTTGTATTTACAAACATGCTATTTCCTGACTCTTCACATGAAGTAGAACCTGCCCTCTATCACTACTGTGGATGGAACATGGGGAAATAGGCTTAAAAATGGTAGGCATGAGAAATTTAGGTTTGCTATATGAAAGAATGTTGTAACATAAGAATAGACTATCAAGGGAGATTTGGGAAAACTCCTCTGGGCATTTTTAAAAATAGAAGAGATTTTCTTGTCTGAAATGATTTAGATGTAGTCTTCCCTGAAGGTGAATGAAGGGTAAGGGAGGTATACAACGTGACCTCTTGAAATCCCTTCCAATTACACAGACAACATACACACACACACACACACACGTACACATGTGTGCACTCACATAGAATATGTAAATGAATACCAAAATCAGGGCCAAGGGACCACTTTCTTGCCCTACTGGAGAAGTAAAATGCAGGTGTTTGACTTTTGAGATCTGGATTAGGTGACTCCCTCATCAGTTTTTCCCAGTGGAGATAATGAAGGGTACTTGGCAATAGTTTGCTGGAGAAGAAGGAACCTTTTCATTGAGTTTGGAGAGCATCCTTGCTCCTTATTCTCCTTTTGATGTTAAGTACTGATAAACAATACGTTGAAGGGAAATTAAGCCTGATCAAAGCCAAGAAGGTGTTAGAGCTTATCTGTCATATGGCAGAGTCTATGTATGAATTAGGAAATGAACTCAGTGTTTTCAGAAACTGTCAGGAATATTACTTGTTGCTTCCATTTTCTCATAGGCAAGGTTGGCATGGAAATGCCATTCTAAGCATCAGATTTTCTTATTGTGGTGGCTGAGCAAATCCAGCAATATCTCCAGATGTTACTGGTAGCAACTGGTGATAGACACCCTCAATTTTTAGAAAACCTGATCTTAGAAAAAAATAATCTCAAGTCATTTGCCACCTCAGATAATTAGGGAGATAATTCATATCATAGAAAGAAGTCTTGACTTTGTGTAGAATTCTCCAGGGAAATAGTGAGCTCTTTTGTACATTTTAAGAGGATACAACTTAGAAACTATTTGTGCTATTCTTCTTGAACATATCCAATACACAAAATAAGATATGGCTGTATAAAGGTTAAAACACTGTTACTCTGACATGCCTATAAATGAGAACTGAACTTTTTAGAAGAAATAGAAATATTTGTGAGCATATATTGCCATTTAAAGAAAAATTTGAGAGGTGTAAATAGCGTGGCTATTAAGGCTGAGAAAGGGAATTTAAGAATATCAGCATTAGTAGATATCTCAAAGGTTATCTAGCCCAACACCCCACCAGCCAGAACTGTTTCAGTCTATTTTGTATCACAAACATCACCCCAAATGCTAAGGGAGACAAAATACAGACTGAAGAACTGAGGCATGTGCATGTGATTTGACGAAAGCCACAAATCATCAAAGAGAAACAGAACAGACTGTATACTATTCTATTCATTTCCCTTTGATGCTTTGTGACTTCAGTCACATAAGGGATTTGTTCTATGAAGTCTGGATTCAGTCAAAGGGCCGCGCTTGAGGACCTAGAGGGCCGCACGAGGCCTTGAGGCTGCAGGTTCCCCACTCCTAGAACAGAGTATCCCCTACTTAGTACGGTAAGCTGTTGGTCTAAAATAGCAGTCAGAAATAAAAGGTTCACAGTATAACCAGGTAACCAGGTCAGATGGAACTCTGCGGATCAACCTCAAAGAATACATATGCAGGGTTGAATTAACTGTCAAAAATAGAATAAGGAGGCATATGAAATAGCCAAAAAAACCCCTGTGTAACGGTACTAGGAAAACAAAGGTGTGCGTGTGAACTTGTAAACAATCTTAATGAGGGATTGCTCCTTTTTGAAACAAAAATGAACAGCATAATGGAATGTTCAGATAGATTCTGTTTAGTTGATTCAGTTGATTAGAACGTGATCCTTAAGTCCAAGGACAAATATTTGACCTTTGTGTGAGATACTTGGCTTGGAAATAGGAAAATTTCTATTGCATGACTACAGGTTACGTTCCTAACCCTGAACGATAATTTTGCTGTTGGTCCCAAATGTGACCTGATGAAAGAATGTGGATGGCTTAGTGCAGGAGTGGGGAACCTGTGGCCTCCAGGCCACATGTGGCCCTCTAGGTCCTCAAGTGCAGCCCTTTGACTTTGGATTCAGTCAAAAGGCCGCACTTGAGGACCTAGAGGGCCACATGTGGCTGAGTGTAACCCAGGCTCCAATCTTAGAAGAAAAACCCAACTTAAATTTTACCCTCTTTTTTTCTCTCTTAAAGTTAGCTCACTTTATTGACTTAGAAATGGTGGTCAGTTTAGGATGAACCAGAAAGTAGAGAGGGTCAAATTTAGGGGATTTTGAAAGGAAACTTTGGGTTTTTACTCTATTGTGTGGAAGACAGCGTGTTGACAGGTTGATGGGAAGTTAAACTTAGTAAGCAAGAGATCAAGAATGATGGGTAAAAACGTTCAAATATTCAAAAATATTCAATAGAATCAGGATGAATAAGTCATTCGATAAATGATTAATTGAGCCAGATTTTAAAGTTGAGATAAAACAATGAACCTCAGAAATTATTTCATGCCACAGAAGATAAATGGAAAAGTAAACCAGGATAGTGGAAGAGAAGGAGAGAACACTAGGGTGTTGGCATTTTTTGTTCTGGCTGCCTTGAACCAGTCCTTTAGACAGAGGGTGTCAGAGCAAAGGGGTGGGGGTGGGGGCATGTTTGCTCATGGTTCACAAACATTTCTCGGGCAGGTTTGAAATCTGACCTGCTGCAATGTGTTTTGCACAGGGAGTCTGTGCAGAGACAGATGATTGCCCTGCCCCACAATTCCAAAGCTGATTGATCTGTAGCCACCTTATCAACTTACAGGTTGGGAGAGGTGAGCCCAGAGGAAGGGTAAAACTGCATTCCCACAAGCAGGGGCCGCTTTCCGGCCTGTCATTCTCCCAACCTCTTTGAATAAATTGCTACTTAGAAAAAGGAAATTCAAACATTTATGAAACATATTGCTATTTAGGAAAAAATAAGAATTGGTTTGCAAATTGTAGCACTATTAGAAGGGGTGTGGGGAGAGAACCGCATCAGTCATTTCATATTACATATAAGCAGTTTATTAAAGAATTAAATATTTATAGACTATAAAGCAAGGCAGGCGATGAGTTGCAAACAGCTTGCTGAGAAGCACATTATAAAACAATGAGTCTGTCAGTGATTGATAAGGAATGGAGAGCAGAAATGTTTTATAAAATGACTAGGCTAGCCATGAATCTCTGGATCTGCAGAATAAGACACAGGGGCCAGCACTGGTCCCCGCCTCCCTCCGCCCCTCCAAACCAATCCGGTTCTTGCTGCAGCACTTGGAGAAGACAGACCATCAACGAACAAGGAATCTGAGGATCTTAGTGTTGTCAGGGACCTCAGGGAGTCCTGTAGCCCCGCTTCTACCTGGAAAGGACCCTAGGCAGTTGGGTCTGATGCAGGGGAAAGGTTTCTACGTCCAAGAGCTCCATGGATGCTTAGTGCCATGAGGTCCAAAGGTGCTTAATTTTACCTCAAAGAAAGGTCATTTAATAGATGTCTATGCTAATCATTTCAGATTTGGGTGGAGTACCGAGAAACCCCCCAAATTCCAAGAGTAGGCACTGCCATGTTGATTTGATTTTTGTCTTCTTGCAATCTTCCTAATGTACTACCAATTACAATACTCCATTGTTTAAAAAGAAAAAGCTGCCAACAGTTTGCCTGCAAAAGAAGTCTTAAGCTCATTTCCTTGGAATTCGAGGCCTTCTGCAATATGGCTGTATCGTAGCTTTTTGTCTTTTTCTCATGATGTTCATCCCCCAACAGTGTCCCATGCACTCTGCATTCTGGCCGAATTGTACTCTTCACTGTCCCCCATTTCTCATCCATGCCTCTTCTGCTTATGCCATCTCTTATGTCTGCCATGGCCTCTCTATCCCCATGTGACTGTCTTGTCTTTTGAGGCCCAGTTCTAGCATCACATCCTGCAGGAATGAAGCCTTTCTAGATCCCAACAAGTGAAACTAGTGTCTCCCTCCTCAGATGTCTCAGGGTGACTTTGGGCCTCATCTCTGCAAAGACCAGATCTTCCTTAGTATTGTGGTTTTCTTATTCTCCCATCCGAAGGATGAGTATATCTTATTCTCTTCTCCCTTCCCTGTACTCTCCCCCATCCCATGCCCACAAGGAACTGAGGGTAAGTTCCTTGATGACAGTAGTGCTAACATTTCATTGTTGTATCCTTAGTACCCAGCACAGGTACTTTTAGACAGTGTTGCTACTGTTCAGTTATTTCAGTCATGTCCAACTCTTTGTGACCCCATTTGGGGTTTTCTTGGCAAAGATACCAGGATGGTTTGCCATTTCCTTTTCCAGCTCATATTACAGATGAGGAAACTGAGGCAAACAGGGTTAAGTGACTTGCCCAGGGTCATACAGGTAGTAAGTACCTGAAGCTGGATTTCAACTTGGGAAGATGAGTCTTCCTGATCCCACAGCCCAGTGTTCTATGCACTGTGCCACCTAGCTGCTCCTACTTTTAGACAGTTAAGCTGAACAAAAAAAATCAATCAAGGCCAACACCCCCACTTCACAGTTGAGGTCAATGAGGTTGAGGAAGATGACTTTTACAAAGTCAGATAATAGTTTCTCTGTGTCTTTAGACTAAGCCATGTTGAATCACCAGCTCTGTTCTGAGACAAGGTTCTTTTGGGTGACTGATATAAAGAAAACTGTTTTTTATGTTTCCGTTCAATTTGGGAAACAGTATTGTAAAGAGGAACAAAGCCTCGAGTGATTGAACTTTAGAAGGTCTTTGCCTCAAGGCAGAATGTAACCTACTTATCTAAAATCACTTTATAGTTTGAAATAATGGAAGAAGTACAGTGTACTTGTACACATAGTAGGTACTTGATAAATGGTGGAGGAATTGGATTGATGGCATTAATCAAAGCCTCTGCCTGCACCTGGCCCCTCCTTGAGTAAACTGATGACACAGCTATTTTGATGTAGCAACCAGCTGAGAAGATGAATTTATCTTTCATCATTTATTAGGATGACTGGTCAAGGTGCTCATTATTCCTAATACCAGGAAAACCTATATCTCTTTGACTTTATGAAAGTCATATTTCTCTGCATTCTGTATATATTAATTTAGAATGCCAGTCCCTCTTACACTATAACTTTAAATTTAAATAGCTACTCAAGTTACTTCAGAATTGGGCACAAAGTACCACTTGTGCAGTGATAAAGAAGGAGGGAAAATAGGTTTTCCGTGCTTCATTCCTGGTCAAAAGAAACTCTGGAGGAAAATCTTGCATATAGTAAGTGCTATATAAGTGTTAGCTATTATCATTATTATTGTTATTAACTGGTGTAAAAAGAAAAGCACTAGCCAGAGTCATTGATCAAATCTAAATCTAAAAAATTTCTCACATAGCATTTTGTTATTATTGTTCAATCATTTCAGTTGTGTCTGACTCATCATGATCCCATTGGGAGCTTTATGGCAAAGATACTGGAGTGGTTTGCCATTTCCTTCTCCATCTAATTTTACAGATGAGGAAACTGAGGCAAACAGGGTGAAGTGACTTTGCCCAGGGTTATGCAGCTAGTAAGCATCTGAAGCCAAATTTGAACTCAGGTCCTCCTGACTCTGGGGCTGGCACTCTATCTACTGTGCCACCGAGCTGCCCCATATTTACAACCAAATTCTATCCAGACCACACAGAGAAAATCCTAGCTGAGTATCTCAGATGCCTTCCGGTGTAGTCTTCTGCAGCATTGAATTAGTGAGCCAACAAGCATTTATTGCAGCCCTACCATGTGCTCAATTGCTCTAGGTACTGAGAATACAAACACAGACACCAGAGAGACCCTTCCCTTAAGAAGTGTACATTCTACTGGACAGGACCAGATTAGATGCAAGGTGAGTGGTGAGAAGGTTGAGGAGACTCAAGGTAAAGGCTTCTCCAGACATTTCCTTGGTATATTTTTCTTTCTTTCACTTCTGTCTTTCTATCCCCATGTAAAGTCTTACCTCAGTGTCTCTTGAGGGTTATGCTAGTCATGTGCATTCTCTGCTGGGAAAGCTTTGAGCATGGCTTGGTGCTGGACGCCAGGCCTATCATCCAAGGACCAGCTTCACTAGATTCCTAGAGGTCCAAAACCAGACTGGCTGCAGGGAAATGCCATTTTTTGGCTCTAGCAATTTCCAGAGCTCATTTACCAAGGCATGGAGTCACTTCAATCTGCATAGATGGCGGGCATAGCTATATCAATAAAAGCACATACACAGAAAGCATAGAAAGAATGTATTGTCTTTTGATAGGTTCTCATCAGTACAAGGGCACTGGAAATTAGTTGGCTTTTACTTAAAAAAAAACCCCTAGATTCTTTCGATGTAAAGAATTAGCTAAAGATGAAAATTAAGTAAACATTTCAGGTTCATGCTACAAATGAGAGTAAAATAAGAAGAAATGGTAGCTTAGGGAATGGTATTGTGTCCTTTTCATGTGAAAATAAAGATAGTAAGTAAATAGAGACAAGGAGCTTTTTCAAACTGTTGTTATCTGGAGTTTTCTCCTTCTGGATTCTGCTAAATCTCTTCTGCATTGCTTTATCTGAAATGAAGGCATCAGGGGAAGTTCAATTGACATCTTTCAGGTTAGGTGCCAATAAATTCTTCATGTAGTTCTGTAATGCTTTTCTAATTGATTTTGATTCCCAAGTAAAGGTGCAACAAGAGTCAATATGTTCTTTCCTTATATGTCGATCAATCAGCAAATATGTATTGAGCGCTATCATCAGCCGTAACAAACACTGATGAGAGTGCTTACCCATGAGTGGGGGAGTAGGGTGGTCAGGGCTGCCCGAGATACTACAGGAGATGTAAAGGAGGAAGATGGCAGGCCAGTCCTGGCTCCATTCGGGAGGTCAGAGAAGAGATAAATCCATTACCCAGGAAACAGTAGTGAGCAGTAGAGGGCAGTATCTAAGCCAGTGTTAGATCTTGAAGTCTTCTCAGGTTTGGGTGAGGAGTGAGTGGTCACTTGTCAGTGAGCTGTGCAGACAGCTGTGTCTGACTTAGAGGCAATTGTTATATGATCAGTGGGAGCATTGACATCCCAGGAATCAGCAAATGCTACAAAATGAGGGCTTAATTTATTGTGTTGCTGATTGTCTATATAGATGTTGATACTGTTTGGTTGATTGTCTAGAAAGTGATGGAGAAAATGCTATTGATGCCAATTAAACTTAAAAGCATGTCATGCATACATTTCCCCTCCAGAGATCCAGTTGTTAAATAGTTTCCAGCACACTTTTTTTTTTTTGCATGGAGGTAATTCCCGCAGAGAGTAGAAAGTTAGACTGACTGGCTTCTGAGGTCCATCCATTCCATTCAAAAATGGACGTTTAAACAAGGCATGCTAGTAAGGAGATGACAAAGGACAGAAATGAGAATTAAAATGAAAAGTTTAACCAATTAAGTCAGTTATCATGGTTTAGACATTAGAGGTTAAAAATGAATGATCTTTTGTTTCTGTAAGGCCGGGGTGGGAGGGAACCTGTGGCTTTGAGACCACATGTGACCCTCTAGGTCCTTTGACTGAATCCAAACTTCACAGAACAAATCCCCTTCATAAAAGGATTTATTCTGTAAAACTTGAACTCAGTCAAAAGGCAGTACTCAAGGACATAGAGGGCCACATGCGGCCTTCAGGTCACAGATTCCTCACCCCTGCTCTAAGGACTACTTTTTAGGAGCTTGTTGGCATTTACTCCTTGAAGAAACTGACCTTATATGTTATGGCATCCAAAATGAGGCCTAGGATGTTGGGCATCATTGAAAAGAGTGTTAGGAAGAATACTGAAAATATTATTCTCCCCTTGCACCAAAACATGGTACATTCAAATCCAAAATAGCTTCAAGAAGTAAATTTAGGACAAGAGGAAAGTTCATCAAAAATAAAATAGGAGAAGTACTATTTTACACAGTAGGTAGCAAAATTACAGAATTATTCTCAGAAGCAGAACCAATGTTATAATTATTAAGAGAATATGAAGTTCATAGATGACAGAAGCATAGAACCATAGAATTTACATTTTACAAATGGGCATACTGAGGCTCAGAGCAGTTTGGAGACTGGTCCAAGGTCACAAAGGCACCAAGTAACAAAAATGGGATTTGAACCTAGGGCTCCTAACTCCAGATACAACACTTTGACCACTTTGCTTTCCATGGCAAACTTGCTTTTCCTCTAGCATTTCCTTGGGTACAAGGTTTAAATTAGGAATCACATGAAGGGTGATTTGTGACTGAAGCTAGTCAATTACTGCTTAAGCAGTAAATTGGAAGTCTGATGATTTGATTCTTCAGGGTTTTTCAGGATAGTAAACAAATACATCATAAGGAAAAATCCATTCTTTTAAAACAAAAAGGACAATTCTAGGAATTAGACCGATGACTTATGCATATGCAAACAATGCTTTTTCCTTCATTTCCCTCCTTTTGAACCCTTAGGGCAGACTTGTGCATGCTCATTTGTCTTGGGGAAAAGCCAGCCACCAGGGCAAAGTTATTGTTTCTGAAGAATGACCACTGAAGTCAGGTTCCTATCTGCAAACTGAAGCAACTAAAAAGGTGTCTCCTTGCCACTGGGGTCTCAGAGAGAGATGCCTTTAAGGCAGATAATTCCCATGTACACATGGTATAAAGGGACAAGCTGTGCTTTATAAAGCTAATCCTTAGGGATATGGATCCTTGGGCAGTGTTTGCAAACAAAGCAGGATGGTTTCTGTGGGGTGAAGGGGCATGAGCCAAAAAGGAAGCAGAGGTAAAACAGAACTGCAATTAACAGCTTTATGGGTGGGGTTTTTCTTGTATTTGATGAATATTCTTTGTAACTATCTTAAAATATAACAAACTGTTAAATGTTTTAAGAGATTAATTAAATGAGGCTAAGACAAAGAGATCTTCAATAATTATCTTCAATATATTGATATATTCATAAAATAAAATATAATCCAAGGTATACACAGCAACAAATGTAATATAACTGCCATATATGTAATCATTGTTGCTAATTATGATGGGTATTTTAAAAATGTGAATTTTAACAGCAAAGGGTGTCGTAAAACCACAAGGGGATTGAGGCTACAGAAGATTTTTAGGTGACAATATCCTATACCTGGGGGGACAAGGGACCAGGAATGTAAACTTGAAGCTGCTTAGAAGACAGATGAGACATGGGTTCACAAGACTTGGGCTTGGGCCTGGGCTTCTGCTTCTCAGCTGCATGACACTGGGCAGAACACAACCTCTTCGGTTTTCAGTTTCCCGCCTTGTAAAATGGGTATTGAAGCAGGCCTTTAAGGTTCAGGCCAGCACTAAAAGCCTGAGTGGAGAATTTGTGTCCTGTTAGGAACAGCAGAGATACCAGGCAAGTCTGGTCAAAAAGTAGTATGACCTCAGTCCCAAACACCAAAGCTCTGAATGCCATCAACCTATGAACTTCAAGAGATTTTTCTTGTGGTTATAAAAGTGAGAGATGAAAAAAGATGGCCCAGGGCCCATTGAGACTACATATTTAATGAAAATGAAGCAATGATAATTTGGCTAATTCTCCAGTTCTTCAGTAGGAGAAGAAGAGAAAGAGGAGGATCCTATCTATGATGTAAGTCTCAGGATCAGTTCTTTATGGCACATTTTATAACATTTGCAATATTCATATAACTTTCTGTTCTAGACTCCAAAGCATGAATTCTGTGGAGAATTGTTATTATGATGAAAAGATGTAGTTTAGGGACAGTTAAGCTGAAAATAATAATAATAGCTTACATTTGTATGGGGGCAGCTATGTGGTGCCATAGTGCATAGAGCTCCAGACCTGGAGACAGAAAGATTCATTTTCCTGAGTTCAAATCTGGCCTCATATACTTACTAGCTCTGTGACCCTGGGCAAGTCACCTAATCCTGTTTGTCTCAGTTTCCTCATCTGTAAAATGAGATGGAGAAGGAAATGGCAAACCACTCCAGTATCTTTGCCAAGAAAACCCCAAATGAGGTCACAAAGAGTCAGAGACAACCAAAACGACGCCATAACACATCTGTATAGTGCTTCAAAGTTTATGAAGCACTTTCCTCACAACAATCTTTGCTAAGCAGATGTAGTTAAAGTATCATTATCCCAGTTTTACAGATGAGAAAATTGTGCTTACGCAACCTGCCTATAGTCAACTGAATCCAAATTCTGCCCTCTTACCACTGGCATTTCTAAGTGGCTAATATGAATGGGACATGTAAGGTTGTAGTGATTCCAAATAGTTTACTCAATGGACATTACTTAAACACATCCCCCTTAGTCTCTAGTTTGACTGTATTTGTAGCCTCTTCTTCAATCCTCTCCTCGTCCCCATCTGTTGTATCTGTCAGTCTGACCTAGTCTGGCTCTCTATATTTCTTCCAAGAAGTCATTTTTGTCAAAACAAAGGATAGGTAGATTCTTTTTGGAGTTGAAGGCAAAAAAGTGCACAGAATATTGTTTTTAAATAATAGAGGCAGATAGATGGCACAGTGGATAGAGTGCTGGGCCTGGAGTCAGGAAAACTTAGAGTTTAAATTTGGTCTTAGACATTTACTAGCTGTGTGACTCTGGGCAAGTCATTAACCTCTGTTTACCTCAGTTTCCTCATCTATATAATGGAGGTAATGATAGTACCTACCTCCTGGGGCTGTTGTAAGGTTCAGATCAGATAACATTTGTAAAGTGATCAGCCCAGTGTCTGGTACAAAGAAGATGCTTAAAAATGCTTGTTTACTTTTTTCAATGAATATGTTGGGATACAATACAATTAAAAATGTCTGCTTACGTCTTTTTTCTTGTCCCTTGTGATTAATCTGGTTGTAGCCCTGGCTGAGGGGTTCATGCTTGTATCAGAGGATACCCAGATAGTTTGAGATATTCTCTATGATGGATTTAGTTTGGTCTAGGACTATTAGAGCTATCTTGGGCACACTTGAGAATTAATTTTAAACCTCAGGTTGACCATGGAACTGACCTGGTATACTCTAAGTCACTTCAGATTGATTGGGGGCAAAATCAGAACTTCAGCAAGCCAGTGTAGAACAGAGCAGGGTTGGGACAAAGCTGGGGCATAGTTCAGAAACAGGAAGGACTTTGTATACATAATAAACACTGACCAATCTTGCTTTGGTTTTGTTTTTTTAACATCGTGATCTATTTGTTTTCTCTTCCTAAATATAGTATATCACTCTGATCCATTAAAATTATTGAACACTGACACAGTCATGGAGTTCCTATATCTGAGACCTAGAAGATACAATGCCAGATAGCTATGTAAGTCACTCCAGGGAAGGTTTGCAACTCATGTTCATCATCTACTATAGGCAAGCATCCTTCTTTCCTAAAATGAGTATTCTTAAATACTTTCACCTAGTGACTAGGTTCATAATTCCAGGGCTAATTTTGACTCTTTCCACTCTCTTTCCCCTGATACCCAAGTTGCCAAGTCCTAGTAATTGACCTCCACAGTTTTTCTTATATCATAAGATCAATCACCAATTTATAGCCTGAAGGGACCTTAGAGGTCATCTAGAAGGGCAGCTACCCACTTAACTGAAAGTTATCTCTCCCTCCTCAAATTTCTCATGATGGTTTGCCTAGACCTCTCCTTTGCATTTACCCTCTCTCTTACCTTCATTATTTGTGGACATCTTTTCCTTCTTATTTTAAGTTCCTTGAGAACAAAATCTGTGTACCACATCTATTTTTGTATCCTCAGCACCTAGGTATGTTGCTTTGTACAAATTAAGTTGAAATGAATTCCACTCATTGATACTACCTATGTAAGTGAAGTCATCTCTCATATTCTCCCTTAATCTTTTCTCTGATAGACTAAACGATCTCATTTCTTCTAAATAATCCTTGTATGAACTCTTCTAGCTTTGTGTCACCTGTTAATCTGAATCGAGTTTCTTGAACCCTAACCATCCTGGTTACCTTTCTCTGGCTATATTCTAGCTTAGGATCATGGATTCCTGGGTTTGGTGCTAGAAAGGACCTTAGAGGCTACCTAGTCCAATTCTTTCATTTTCCAGATGGGAATCAGGATCAGGATCTGAAACTAGGTCTTCCTGACTCCAATTCCCATACTCCATTCAATAGGCCATACTATCTCACTAATGCTTGTCAATGTGTCTCAAATATAGAACCTGAACTTAAAACAATATTCCAGATATAGTCGGATGAACACAAAGTACGATGATTATCACTCCCTTGTGCCAAATGTTTTACTACTATTAACATAGCTGGGAATTCTTTTTAGTAATCACGTATACTGTTGGTGTCTACTGAACTTGCTGCTAACTACAAGCACAGGCTTTTTCTGCTGAACTGCTCTCTCCCCTTTCATTGCATATTTGAGCAAAGGATTTCTCAAACGTAAGTAAAGGACACATTTGTCCCAATTTACACTTCATTTTGCTATGTTGTGCCCGTGTCATTCTAGCCTGATGTGATATTTCTTGATTCTGCATTTGTTATCTAGAATCCTCTTCCCTGAGGATGCGACTCACATTCCATCTCTTCTATGAAGCCTTTCTCAATTCCTTAGCTGTTAGCATTAGTGTTGTCTTCTTCCTCAAATATTCCTGGCATTACCTGTCTCATTTATTCTTTGCTCACTTCACTACCCATCCTGCATCATGCTTTACTACTGTGATTGTGCTGTAACTTCCAAATAGAACATAAACTCCTGAAAGGCAGGAGCAGTTTTATTTTAATCTTTGTATGCTTAGTAGCTAGGTGGCATAGTGGACAAGAGTGCTGGCCCTAGAGTCCAGAGGACCTGAATTCAAATCCAGCCTCAGATACTTACTAGCATGTCACCCTGGGCAAGTCATTTCATCCTGTTAGTCTCAGTTTCCTCATTAGTCAAATGAACTGGAGAAGGAAATGGCAAACTATTCCAGTATCTTTGCCAAGAAAACCCCAAATGGGGTCATGAAGAATCAGACACAACTGAAACAACTGAATGACAATGCACTTAACACACATGACAGTGCTTTGCTCAGAGAAAGCACTTAATAAACATTTGTTGAATTGAACCCAAAATATAGTTATCACTCCCAGATGTGTCATCTGAAAATCTAATCAGCTTGTCAAAAAGCATCACCTGTGTCTGATAAAAATGATGAACAGTACAGTGCTAAGAAGATTACTTCCAGGTTGCAAATTCATTTGACAGAATGAGAACCTAGCCCATCTTGAACACTTTATCATAAAAGTATATGAGCTTGGTCTGGAATTATTCATTATTGGTGAACCTGTGTTAGATCCTAGTGACCACAGTTTCTCTTTCTAAATGCTCACTAACAGTCTAACAATTCTTTCTAGAATTTTGCCTGGAATCAATGTTAAACTAACATCTTCATTTTGCAGAATTCATCTTTTTCCTTTATTTGAAAACCAGGCCACATTAGCTCACTTTCAGTCTTCTAACAACAAATACCATTCTTCACAATTCTTCAAAAATCACTGAGAGTTAAGTGATTATACTTTTCAGTTTTTCTTGGATGAAATTCTGGGGGATAATTTCACAGAAGATCTGAATTAGTAATGTGCAAATCTCTTCAACATAATTGTGGAGTGAAAAAAATTTGCAAACCGATCATCTAAACTATTGAAAAATGCAGTCAAGGAAATCAATGTAGTTTCTTTTTTTACATCTGAGCTTAAATCCAATCAAAATAGACTGTTAGTCTTGAAGTAATGTTGAATTTGCTTTGAGGTACATTGATAATCTTTTGCTTTATCTTTGGGAGATAGAAGAGACTTCAATCAGGGTAGTTGCTAACAAGAGTGTTCTACACTTTTCAATCTAGATTCTTTAGCCTCTGTCTTTTTTTTCCCCCTCTTCTCTCATCTTACTTCTCAGTTCATAACTCACACTTCTATCTGATGTCAGAAATGGAGATAATCTGGTTTTACCTCAAATTTATTTTTGTTTCTTATGTTGTTAAGGTCTGTAAATCTCCTTTACTGTGATTACAAAAGATGTTGTTGTTCAATCATTTTTCAGTCATATCCAACTCTTTCCAACTCCATTTGGGATTTTCTTGGCAAAGATACTGGAGTGATTTGCCATTTCCTTCTCCAGCTCATTTTACAGATGAGAAACTGAGGCAAACAGGGTTAAGTGACTTGCCCAGGGTCACATATGTATTAAGTATCTGAAGCTGGATTTGAAATCAGGAAGATAAATCTTCCTATCTCAGGCCTGGTGCTGTATCCACTGTGTCACCTAGTTGCCCAAATTACAAAAGTATATTTGTATTATTATGAGTTCTCCATTATCACCAAACTAAAATGTGTACTCATGATATAGTGGCAAGAATATTAAAATAGGAATAAAGGACTAAAGTTTCTAGTCCTAGTTAACTAGCTGTGTGACTTTAGGCAAGTTACTTTAACTTATTTGGACTTCAATAAAAAATGAAGACTTAGGACTAAATGATTTCTAAGGTACCTTTCAGCTCTAAAATTCTATAATATCTCTATTTTTTGTCAACAGTTGTAATCTTCATCCTGTAATGACATCTTTCATCAATCCTAACTCTCAAATATTTACTATACAAAAATGTCACTGTTCGTTCTTTTATCCAGTGTGGAAAAGAGGAACCATTTGACCCTATTAAATCCTCATTTATTGTATACTATATAGTCACAAACTAGACTTCCTCCTGGTAATTGTAAAGCAGCAAACATAGTATGTGGAACCCTTACTCTGTACAAAGTCCTACAGTAAGTATATCTGATGTTCTAATAGACAGGAGTAAAGAATCTCTAATCCAGCGTAAGTCTCATGATGTTCAGGGATTTTAGGGACAGTGAATTGGTTTAGCACTTATGATGATATTTGAAAATTTAAGTATCAATACCTCCCATCTTCTATTCTGATAACTTTAATTGCTACAGGACTTAATACAACATTTCAATGTAAAATGCCACATTTAGTAGAAGAATATCTCTTAGTATGAGGGCAGCTAGGTAATGCAGTAGTTAGAGTGCCAGGCCTAGAGTCAGGGAGACCTGAGTTCAAATCCAGCCTCAGACACTTACTAATTGTATGACCCTGGGCAAGTCACTTCACTCTGTTTGTCTCAGTTTCCTCACCTGTCAAATGAGCTAGAGAAAGAAAGGGCAAACCATTCCAGAATCTTTGCCAAGAAAAACCCAAATGGGGTCACAGAGAGTTGGACATGACTGAAAAATAACTCAACAATAACAGTAACAACAACATCTAGGTGGTGTAGTGGACAGAGCACTAGACCTGGAGTTAGGAAGATGTGAGTTTAAATCCTGCCTTAGGCACTCACTAGCTATGTGAACCTGAGCAATTCATTTAACCTATATTTGGCTCAGTCTCCTTATCTGTAAAATGGGGACAACAATAATTTACCTCCCACAGGTGTTGCAAGCCTAAAATAAATAATATTTGTAAAGTACTTTGTAAACCTTAAATCACTATACAAACTATTATTACTCTGCATTTGGGAACTGGTTTCAGTTTTGAGACAGTGAGTCACCAACATCATTAGTCCATTGCTGCATTCTTCCAGGCCATGGAAAAACTAAGCCATTTTAAGCCTGTCTTATTTATAAGCTGTCATAGTCAAGAAAGGTAGGGTGGTGTCTAGAATGATAGTCATGTAGGAATCAAATGGACCCAGGAAGGTCTTCTAATTACATGGCATTTTTTCAGAAATGGAGTTTTTTGTTTATTTATTTTTTAACATTTACATTTTTCTTGCAATTATTAAGACTCTACAGAAAGGTATATGATAGGGTCTTGTCCTGGGTCAGTGTGTTAAGCTTAATGGTACTGGATTTCAAACTGATAATAATAAAGGAGCTGACCATAGCTACTCTTCAATCCAGGGATGGTTTCAGGATTGTGTGATTCAGGACAAAGAAGTGAGTCATTTCTTTAAAAGTAAGGGAAAGTAGGTTCTGGGAGTAATATCTGAACTTTCAACTAGCTGGCCATTCCTCTTTGTTGCTCTCAAGGAAGACAAATTAGAGTACAGAGGACCTGTTAACACAATATTACACAATAGTAGCACAGCCTCAAGCAGCTTGCAATGCAGATAGGGAACAGACCAGAGCTGTCAACAACTATAGTAGTTTCATATTTTGGATTTGCCACCTGCTATTCCCATTTCTTAATATTTACTGGTGAATTCTTACAGATAGAAGGTTGACATCTCTCTAGAACACCTAAAATCTGGTAAATTTAACTCCCAAAGTTAGATTTGGGCCCCGAGGTCTAATTTTTAAAGATCACATGAGTAATAAAAGTAAAATATATACATACTTTGTATATTAAAGACAATCTATTCATCAGTTTATTAGATCTCTATATAAAAAACAAAACTCTTAAACTATTCATAGAATCATAGAATTTGAGAATGGGATCCATTCAGCTTGACCCTATTATAATATAGACTAAAGGTATCCCTATTATAACGTTCTGGATAACTGGTTCTTCAAACCCTGCTCAAAGACCTCCAAGGAGGGAGAGGTAGTCCAATCTACTTTTGGAGGGCTCTACTTATCAGGAAGCTTTCCCTTACTTTTAAGCCTAACCTGGCCTCCTGGTAATTTTCCCTCCGTTGTCCCTAGTTCTGCCATCTGAGCCAAATAGGACAAATCTTCTAATTCCTTCTCCATTTGGCGGGCCTTCAAATCCTTGCAGACAGCTACATTGTCTCCCTTGAGCCTTCTCTCCTGCAAATTAAACATGGCCAGGTCCTTCAGTCAATCCTTCTACAAGATGGACTCAATGCCCTTCATCATTTCGGTTTCCCTTCTCGGGACACATCACCATCCTTAGTAAACCAGAAGCCCAGGGCTGAACACCATTGTTTACACATTAGTTGTCTTAGATGAGATGCTTCAATAAAGCATGGTTGGTAAAGTTTGCTTGGCTTAGTGTCCAAGCCATATAAAAATGAAGACCTTTGATGGGATGACTGTTTATGGCCTTAAGACATGATCAATGAAATAACCAAAGCAAGAATTTATGGCTTTATACACAAAGGTCTCTTCTAAGATCTACAGTATTTCTACCTTTAGTTTATTTCTCCTTTTCTTGCAAGGAAATTATTTGAAATAATTTACTTGATTTTTGTTTTGAATTTTAAGGCACAATTAGTAAAAATTAAACCAATAGAATAAGCTTTGCAATAAAATGCAATACAACATTAAAGGAGACAGAGGTGAAACATGACCCCAAGACAATAATTCTGTGCATGTCTTGACTGTGGCCAAACTTTCAGTAGGAATATAAATGCCCAGTGTTTATAAAGAGCTTTTAAGTTCTTAGAAAGCCTGACTTCAAAACATTTGGAAAAAAGGTCCTCATTTCTATAGCTGGCATGTGGCATATGAAGAAGGGAAAATCAGGAGTGTAGGAAAAAAAAAACAACAACAGGTATTGACTCACAGTTGGGAGTACATAAAGAAAAAGAGTGAACAGAGGAAGGACCAAGAAGAAAAGAAGCTAATTAAGAAATAAAGTACCTTTTCTGAAGCAAGCTAAAGCATTGTGCGAAGTCAAGGTGAGCTTTTCTTAGAATAGAGATGCCAAATTTGGAATTTGAAAATGTAAAAATAAATACATAAACAGTTAATTCAAAATAAAACAAAGCAAAAACAATAAGGTCAGAATAGAGTTACTTAATAGTGTAGTGGAAAAGGCCATGAAATGAGGGAATCAAGTGGCCTGGGTTTTAGTCCTAACTCCGCTCCTACTAGGATGTGGGGTGGTTTAAGAAATCATTTAATGTCTCTGAGCTTCAGGTTCCTTATCTCATTTTAAGAAAGAGAAATATGCTTTCCTCTTTTCTTCACAGTATTGTTGTGAGGATCAGATGAGAGTTTATAATGAAATGAATGACTTTATAAATTGTAAAGAATCATTCAAATAGGAGGTATTTTTATTATTTTTATTGTTGTTATTATTTCATAAGGAAAAGGGTAACTATCCATAGTGAAGGAAAAAAGGTGGGAGCTTCACCAGAAGGGAAAAATGTTGGTACTGGTTTTATTTTAGTCTTTTCTGCTCAGGAAAAAAAAAATAGAATCATCTTTTCCAATCTAAATGTGAAATACGGATGAAGGGAAAGAGGTTTTAATTTTTCTCTTTGGGTAATGGAATAAAAAAGAGTAAAGTTTTGTCAATTTGGCACAAAGAAACATAAGGAAATCACACAAAAAAATCTCTCCTTTAAATCGGAGGAGGGAGGAGGAAAGGAAGTAGCTCTATTTCGCTGGGTTTAGAAAGGGTAGACACTCAAATAGAGGCAACTTTATACACACACACACGTATGTGTATATATATATATATATATACATATAAACATACATATATGTATATGTGTACACACACATATATGCATATATACATATATATTAGGCAGTGAAGAATTCATGCTTCATGAAAGAAGGGAAAATAGCGTGTCTTAAGAGGCAGAGGATTATTAGCATTGACTGTGATCCTCTAGTCTTTTGGGAGGGGAACCTATCTATAAAGGCTTGGAAGACTACTTTCCCCCAGCAACTCAAATCCTCTGCCTCCATAACTAAGATAGGTTCTGATGCCAAGGCCTGCATTTTGCAACCTGCTGAGGAGCGCCCTCTAGTGCTTCCTTGCATTTGTAATGCAGTTCTGCAGTGATGTTTTCATGAACAATTTTGTTCACTTCAATACTCAGGCCTTCCCCTGCACCTTATTCCCATCTGGGATGAATTTAAAAGATTTCGTAAACACCGAAAGAAAAGTTATACTTTTGAAAATCTGTGTGACTGCTAATGTTATCCAAATAAATACATCATGATTATATTAAAACACATAGTAATAAAATTTTTTGGATGGATGGGTCCATTTAAAAAATTTTTATTTTTAGTATACTTAACTTTCCTACTTATTCAAAGGTTAATCTTTTCAGATAAATTATTTTCAATTAATTTTGGGTCTTTCTTTTAGTTAAAAAAAAACTCTCCCAAAAAATCCACACCATGTTTTGCCAGAGTAACTTGAGAGTCCAAAGATTTGGTTTTCTTTTCTGCTCAGTACCCTCTTCTCTCAAGCCTTACCTGCTCAGATTGGAATTATGCTAAGAAAATTTAGGGGTTTAACCATGTTGCAACTCCAGCTGTTATGTTTGGTATACTTACTGAGTTATCAAGAGCTGGAAAAACATCGCATTAAAAACAAAGAAGCAAACAACTAGATTACTTACCTGAGGCATCTATGCTGGTAAAAATACTGTAAGTCACCTGTTTCTTCTTCTATAAAGCCAAACATATTGTTGAATCCTAGGAAAAGAAGATGCAAGAGATAGTATTACATCAACAATACAGGGTCAGAGATTGAGAGTTGGGAGGGCCATCTAATCTACCTCCTTGAACTATTTTTATACCTTCACAAAGACCCTAAACTGATCAATAGAAAATCCATGTTTTTATTGTACATAGTATGGCATTGTGAGACCCAACAATCAACTACTTTATCCTTGGCCTAAATAAGGCTTAGAAACGATGCCTGTAAAAGAGCATGCATTTGAACACAGACAAAAATCGGTAGCAAGATGAGGAGGCTAATAGCATGAGAACGGATATATTGTTTCTTGATTACACACTCAATAGTGAAAATGAGTCTCAAACAGTCATTAGTTCTTGAAGTCTCATAGTCACCAGATATTCAAGCACAACTTCTGGATGACATTCAAGAGACGAGGAAACCAAAAGAATTACGGAGCAAACACCGGGCCCCCCAAGCGTCCCATCTATTGTTCAGTCTGCTGCTGAGTCCCATTGACTCTTCAAAATGAGTGTAAAGGTGAGCAAACAGAAAGGTGTGCGAGAGTATACTTTGCCACATTGCAATGTGTTCTGATATAGTTAACTATGTTTTTAAGGTAAGAATTTAAGGCAACACGGTGACAATGATAATTATTATTATAATAACTGGCATTTACATAATGCTACACCACTAGCTAAATCTGATGATCCTTTGGATAGCACAAAAAGAAAGTCCCACATTATCAGATTTTGTGCTGCGGCGGCGTGCATGGTAGGTAAGCCTCCGACGGAAAAGAGGACAGTCTTAGAAGCAGAAAATCCTGGGTTCTATCTCTACTGTCGATTTATTCATCGACCTTCATCAAGTTAGTACCTGGCACATGGTATGGGTGCTTAATAAATGCTTAGTGAGAAACTCTCAGCTTCTCTATCAAACAGGGGCAATAACTCTTCCCCCAAGACCTCACAGAATTGTTGATAATGGAAGGATTAGTGTGATAATGTGTGGAGCTTATATAAATTGTATTAGGTCAGGAGCACATTGGAAAAAAGAACATGATCTTTTGGCAATCCAGCAAAGGCTGATTATGTAAAGCCTTATTTAGAGAGGATAAAGAAAGAGTTAGGAAGATTCAGCCCAAAAGGCTGCCTGAAGTTTTCATTTCCTTTTATGTCTTTTCAGCATTAGAGTCCTTTCAAAGAAACATTTCTACTACTTCCTACACATTTCATTATTTCATAGGAATATAGATTCAGAGCTGGAAGGAGTCTTAGAGGTCACCAAGTCCCATACCCTAATTTTACAGATCAGGAAACTGAAGCTCAGAGAGATAAGTGTCTAGCCCAGATTCACACAGCCAGTGTCTGAGGAAGGATTTGAACTCAGGTCTTCTTGATAGTAAATTCAGTGTTCTTTCAACTGTGCTATCTTAACTAAAATTTATCCTCCTTTCTGCCTTCTTCTTATGTGGTCCTCAGATCCCAGACCCTTGTCTGGGAAACTGACTTGTAGTTATACATTTCTCCTTTAAAAAGTAGCCAATGACTATGATAAATCAGTTAATGTATTTGCTATGTATTGACTTCCTAGGTCTCCTTGAAATTACCATAAAATCAAATTTTACCCCAAATTTGTAAATTACAAAACAAAAAAAGCAAGTCATTTTAATGTATGAACATAGAAATTGGCCTGTTCCAAATTATTTTCTGAATCACAGCAAATAAAATAGAAAGTTTGGTTTTTTAATTTCTGTTTTCAAATTTGATAGTTATATTGAGGTACCAGCAGAAAATTAACTATATATATATAAATACATAAATTTATAAGTATATATGTAGTTGTATATGTAACATAAATACATATGTATGTAAACAAATACAGAAATTAATATAAATCAATCAACTAAGCTATCAGTATATACTTAGAGACAGCTAGGTGGTACAATGGATAGAGGGCCTAGAATAAGGAAGACTCATTTTCCTAAGTTTAAATCTGACCTTAGACACTTTCTAGCTGTGTGATCCTGGGCAAGTCATTTAACTCTGTTTGCCTCAGTTTCCTCATCTGTAAAATGAGCTGAAGAAGGAAATGGCAAACCACTCTAGTATCTTTGCAAAGAAAGCCCCCGGGGCGGGTAATGAAGAGTCAGACATGACTGAACAACAACACATATAAGCTTACATTTATATATCTAAAAATTGTTTATGGTTATCATGATTGTTTTTTTTTTTCACATTCGTTGTTTCATTTGGTTTTTACAACAACATCGTGGAGTAGTAGTGTCCATATGGTCATTTCCATTTTATATATGAGAAAACTGAGGATTAGGGAGTTGAAGTGACTTGTCTAAAGTTAGACGGCTAAGACGAGGTAGAGCCAAGATGGGCTCTGTCCAATATACCAGGTTGGATGTTAGCATTCATTTGCTGTACTCTTGAGATGATTAACTATTCCTTAACACCAGAACAAAGACAATGCAAACATATGGCATTAGTACCTTAATACATGTAACCTATCCTAGTCCAACATAGCTAAAGACAAGCCAAACAATGATCATTTATTGTTCATTATTATTCAGAAAGATTCTGAAAGCCTCGAACAGAAATAGGGCTCTTCTTTTCATTAGGTTTTTTAATAAATTATCTTTAAAAAGTGGTAACATTTCAATTTATTAGAGAAATTAGAGATAGCCTTTAAGTTAGAGAGATCATAAACTGAAATTTTTCTCTATATTCTTTGATGCCTTCTCTATTAAACAGCTTTGTTTTCGGTATCTGAAAAGGGACTGTCTTCAGCACCTCTCAGACAGTAGCCACATAGCTAACAAAAGGTCTTGGTATACATGGCACTGTATTCTAACTGCCTATGGACATTCATATTTGTCTTACTTCTTAGAAAGGCATGTACAGACGAGACAGGCCCTATTTTCTTTGCTCTCTGTTTTAAGTTGAATACACACATATACATGCATGCATACATATATACATGTTGTGTGTGTAAAATGATCTGGCTCGAGTGAGTTTAAAACCTGCAGTGGCACACTAAGCTTTATCCTCCAGAGAGCTGAAAAAGACAGTCAAATTCTTGGCATTGATTTTTTTATTTTAGCAATCCTTTCCCTATAAACCACACCTATCTGATTTTCTCCAAGCATTTTAGGTAATGAGGAGCGCAGGAACTGTTTAAATCTAACAGTGAGAAAATGAATAACATTTTCATGACTGGAATTTATTTCAAAATAGCATTTTTAAGAAAGATACTAAGAATTAATTAAAAAAGAAAGGAAAAGAAGAAATATCATAATTATCCTCACCATGGTCATCATTCGCAGTAAGTGAGCTTGCTGCTCTACTCGGCATTATATATGTGTATAAATACATACGTGCTTTTCTTACCTAGACTTCTTCATGATATATACACTGAGAGATGAGGCACTTATTAGAAAATACATACATAGCCTCAAAATCAAAATTCGACTCATCATGCAATGCATGTTTAATGACCGCACCCCTTCAATACCTGGATGGTGCTCATTTCTTTAACACCCCCCTTCCTATGGCTAATATACACTTCAGCACGCACTATGCCAAGAGCTAGATAGCTTACATTTTCTTGGGATAAAAGAACTTGGAAGGAAAGCAATTCCGGTTTCTTAAAAGGGTAAAAAAGAAATCTAGTAAGACTGAGAATAGCTATTTCCACATTCTATAATAACTGCAGCTCAGTCATTCTAAAGTCAATTTCATATATTCTCCCATTTGTGTTCTATATAAGAGGCTCACTGGGTGAATAGTGTACTTCTATCATAAAAAATAAGCAAATCTCTGCTCTCATCAGCTAATTTAGGCTTTGATTTAAAAAAAAATCTATCAGCACAAGCATATGCCTTTTATATGTTTTATGCAGTTCTATACATTATTTATATATATACCTACAAACAAAATGCATGCTTCATAGTGTATACACACACACACACACACACACACACACAGAGGACATCTACCCAACACTACAGATTGTACATGCAAACTCTTCTATCACATACTTGCAAAGAAATACAAATCTGTCTAAATATCATGTAAGTAGTCACATAATACATTATGCTTTGGCGATCATTGACACTGCCCTTCATACATTCACATACACACACCTTCATTTCTATAAAGCTAAATTCATCTAATGCTGCCCAGCCTGAGCTGGTATTTCTACATCTCTTCCTCCTTTAAATGTGACTAGCTATTTACACCCTAACAATTCAGCTTCAGAGCTGATTTAGCATTTTTATTGGAATGTGAAAGCTCTTAAAAGGAGAAAAAAAAAAATCTAATCAGGCAGAAGAGAGAGAAAACTTGCTGAATTTTCTCCCCCCCCCCAACCCCCCTGAATCCTATCAAAAGCACATCTTCCATTCATTGCTTCCCGGTGTCATTATGACAAGCGGCTACAAATCAATAGCAGAAGGGAAGGCAGGACCAACCCGCACTCACCAAGTGATAAAGATTCACTCTCAGCCCCGATTTGCTAATAGCCCATAATAGCAGCCATTGGCGCCCCGCATTAAATCATACATTTCACTCTGCGTTTATTATGGGATTTTTAAAACTCCTCACCAAATTGGATTTTCTCGATGGTCTCTAATTTCCACATTTATCATTTAAAATTAAACTCCTCTGTGGAAAGGGGGAGTAGGAAAGGAGGGGGAGGTAGAGAGAAGCCAGGCAGTTCTGTATTTTTCCTTCTTCCTTTTTTTATGAAAACCCATAAATAATACCAGGTATCGTAGCCATCAGCAGTGGTGTTTTATATAAAAAAAAATGCTAGAAGTCAGGCTGGAACAGCCTGGGGATTCAGCTCACCTGCATGAGCTAGGCTATGAATGACGGAAGCAATTCGATGGGGAACAATCCCAAAGCAGATTTTAAAAAGGGAAATTTGGTCAAGCAAAATATTCAGCAACCTGGCACTGAAGGTGAAATTGCTTAAGGACCAGAAAAATCAATTAGTTACATGTAAGAAATGGGGCAGAAAGCTACAAAAAAGAGGGGTAATAGTTTTTTATCTTAAAAAAAAAATCTTGCTCCAAATCTTAGTGCTAACAGAAAGAAAAGTAAAACTGTTCCTTGATCACTACTATGTAGTAGCATGTCTTACCTCTACATTTTCTTGGTTTCAAAGTTCTTTTAAAAACCCATGGAGTTCTGGCTAGCTGCCTGCCTTCTCTCCACTGCAGCATCATCTTGGGTATCTGTTATTCCTCCATACTAGAGCTCCCAGACATAATACTAGAAAAAGAGCCAGCTCCTGGGAGCTCCGGTCACTGTCAGCTTAAGCAACACAGATTACGTACTTTAAGGAAGACATTATTATTCTACAGCTTTTAGATTTATAAGTAATAAAAATAAGAAACTTTTAGAATTGCAGCATCAAATTTCCCCAACGCCAGTTATCTTAGACTCAATAAGGCCTAGCTGTAGTCTGGGCATCGCTCAGTGGTATCCTGAAATACACTTCTCTAAAAATCTCACTCCAGTGCCTTATCATGGAGTTTTGCAAGCTATGTCAGCCGAGGACCAGCTTCATCAGTTTCTGGAGACTTTTAGGGTGATAGACACAGCAAATGGGCCTGTGTCCATCATCTGAGACCTCACCTGGCTATGTTTAGAGGGGTTCTTCACAAGAAGGCTGGCCCCTAGGTGATGAAGCTCCCCAGCTTGAAAAGGTTTGTAATCTGCTTTGGCAGGAGAAGTGCATGCATTAAAGAAATCAGATTTTGAAGTCTAAATGGAAGGATATTGGAGCAGAACCAGTCTTCTTACTTTCATAGAAATCTGAATATGTAGCAAAGGGTCAGTGAAATACAGAATGGAATCTTGAGGTTTTGGTGTTGGGGGGACTGTTTTAGAACTAAGATATATGCATTTAATTTTCCTTAAAATACAGGGAAATGATTTTTAAAACTGACTTTTTGAAGAGGGGTTCAAAATCGTAACTATTTTATTACAATTTATTTTACCTTCACAGGCCTTTTTTTCTCCTTGGTATTTATTTATTTTTTTTCCTTGATATATTCATAAAATTCCCCTTTTTCCCTGGGCTTTTTTTTTTCCCCAGGGAAAAAGGGGAATTTTATAAATTCCTACCACTAACTGATTCTATTCCTTTTCTGTCATTTTTTTTTCCTGTAGGACAACTAATGCTACATACCCTTTTCTGTTTCCCTCTCACCATTCTCCATATCTAATAGTCTCTCTCTTTTCCTTCCTCCCTCACATCTTTAAAAAGTCCCTTGTGAAGCCACAGGAGCTACTTTTCATAATTTGCATATTTCCTTCTCAGTGGAATTTAAGACATTGTGCTTTAATTACAATAATTCAGAAACTTCCTACTCTTATGATTTTAATTCTTTCCACTACACCATGTTTATTAGGTTTCAAAACCCCTTTTCCCCACAACACACATGCACAAACATCCCTGAGCGCCTTCTCCTTGTATCTCTTCCTCTTGAATTTAATAGCCCAGAGTAATTTTATCAGGGCTCTCTTTGCCGTTCTAAATGTTCTAAAATGAAATAGAGAATAATAAATAGTTATTAAATACCTACTATGTGTTATGTCTACACCAGGCACCAGGGAGGGAGAGGATAGAGAAAAAGTAGAATGTGGCATGTGCCCTCGAGAAACATATGGTCTAAGAGTAAGTGGAAAAAGTCTCTTTCAGTAGTAAATAGAGACTGGTGATGGTATCTCTTCTCATTAGATTCTCTTCATTCAGTCCTGTGAAGCTGTCATTGTAAATTAGAAATACATCCAACACATTCTATTTCATCATATTTTCTACTGAACATCTCTAAAGAAATGGTAGTCTGAAGCCTCCTTGTGGCATGAAGGTGACCTTGAGTTGCGAAAGACCAAGGATGCAAGCACAGGAAGGTCCTACCATGCTGGAAGGACTCAAGGACAGGTACAGTAACAGGCGATGTGTCTGTTGTCTAAGGACTAGTCTTGGTTACGTTGGAGAAGATCACAACTAGACTGGCTAAATGACTGATGAGTTGGGGTCAGGGTGGGGCACAGCAACTCTTATCCAAGGCATTGAAGGGTTGGGTTATATATCAGGGAAGCACATATACGCTGGTGGCAAAGATCACAGATCTTTGAAGAATTCCCATGTTTCTTGCAGAAGATGCCTTGGTAGTTAATGTCTCCTAAGTATTTGATTTTAGCTTTGTGTTCTTCTAAGGCACATCAAAGATTTTCCATTCCACGCCTTTCTAAATTATCTTTGTGAGAGCAATTTAGGAGATACTATCTATAAATGGGTAGTCTGTACCTTTATCCTAAAGTAGGAAAACTGATTGGAGACATTGCTTTAATGTGATATTGATAAAGACTTTCCTATATATTCATTTCTGATTGGGAGATAGGGGCAAAATCATTATAACCCAGCTCCGCATGGAGGGAGGCAGCTCTTTCCTACAGGTCTAGAACATCTTTTCCCCCCTTATCACATGATGAAGTAAGCAATAGAAGACTGTATAAATACGTGTACATGTGCTCATGGTAGATGGTTTCTCTCAGGAACCGGGTTAATGCTTTATACAGTTTCACTGAAAAAGGCATGGGCTAACTACAGAATAAAAAAAAAACCCATATGGACTATATGAACACAGCCATACTTTCTTTGCTGAGTTTCAAGGTCTGTCATTACTGTCACCAGCCATATTCACTTTTTTCCATTTCCTCTTTATTCCTGAACCCTGCCTAGGTACATCAACTTGGCTCATCTAATTTTTCTTCTCTCCCTCAGATCTACATTCTTATATTCCTTACCTTGTTCCACATTTATGTGACTATAAATACTAAAAAAGTGTGTCTACTCCAAGTCTCTTCTCAAAACTCAAGTCTTTTATGAACTCTTTAAACTTCAGTCCTGTAGACTGAAGTAGATAAAAGCTGGATTTGAAGAAAAAATGACTCGTTAAAACTAATCATATTGTCAAGCATTTCCAAGGCACTCCCCCCTCCCCCGTCTTATGAAGAAGTCCATTAATGAGGCACTATAATTTTTCTATTTATCGGATGTATTGACACAGTGGGCTAGTCAATAAATATTTACTAATATGAGCCGTGCAAATTAACTTATAAGAAATTAGACTCAAAAGGGATCAGGCTAGAAGCAAGTAAGAGTTTAAAAAAACAATTGAAATCATAATATATTATTTTTTTTCAGCTACAGATGCACAATTTCTTAACAGGAAAGTAGTAGACACACAAAAGAATGGTATAAGCTCTAAAAGAACTCAAATATTGTTTTAATCCATATGCAAAAGTACTTACCACTGTGATAATTAGAGTTTAAGTAGTGCACAGTATTTGCTAACCACTTTACTAAATTGAATTGTAACTGTAAGTTACTAAGACATCCATTCAGGTTCATTTCTAAATGCATATAGGGATGGGGTAGAGGCAAACAGCACCTGGTACTGAGGTTCTTTCCTCTCTCTGTCCACGAGAGCTTTAGGCATGCACTGCCTTAGTGGACACCACATGACGGTCTCCTTTTTTCTTACTCTTTGAGAATGGGAAGCATCTGGTGGTTTATTGATTCATATAACCATACTCTGCCACTGATGTTTATCACTTGTATCTCTCCTGACTGCTGCCTCTTGAGGGGCATGAAAGCTGGAAAAATGTGACACAATGGCCCCAAATTGGATGACTCAGTTTAAATACCCAACAGTGAAAAGTGTCTTGAACAACCACTAGAAACACTTTTGTTTCAAATGCAACTCATCTTTAAAATCCAGTTTAATCCAGTACTGCTCAAAAGGCCAAGAAACATTGAGAGTAGATACTTCTAGAACAGAACATAGCACAGAACAGTCTTCCATGAAGTGATAATAAATCTCATTATCTGTCCTCTAACCACACTACGTGACTTTATTCAATCTTATGACTACCTACTACTACTCCTAACATCTTGACTCTCAATTCTAATCTACTCATAACACTGCTTCATAGCTTTTCTTCCTTCCACATCTTTTTCTAGAGCAGTTATATTCACTTTCCCTTTTCCTTACAAAACTCAAGTTTCTTTACATTGTCTTCCAAGTTAGCTATTACTTTAAATTGTCATATTTTGCTTAATTTCATTTCATTGCTGATTATTCCCTCCAATAAGCTCCTCAATCTCCTATCCTTCAACTCAGCCAAAGTCAAATGTATCTATCATTCTATCCCTAGCCTTCTTAAACAACCTCCTAACTTTCATATAACTAGATTATAGCCCAGAATCCTTGAATGCTTCATTAATTTTATCTAGAATTTCTAAGCACCAAGAAATATTTCCTTATTAAGACTGAATAAAGAAAACTCATCACAGGCTGGCTGGGAAATGATGATTGTTTTTGGCCGCAGCAAGTCTTAAAGACCATCTTTTAGGTTATGGGAAAGCCACAATCTGCCCTCATGAAGAAAGTACCCACACTGATAAAAGTTACAAATTCTGGAAGCATTGAAGCAAAACCAATATATTTATGTCATTATTTTTATTTACATATTAATATTTATGCCATTATTTCTCAGAACACTGCTGTGGGTTCAGTCACTATAATCTCACTTGTTTTGTGGGAGAGAAACTGAGTAAGAGAAAGTTCAAGGTGGCAATACAGTTGAATTGGGAATAGGCACCACTAGGCTCAGTTATCTGCTTATATAATTGTTATTTTTTTTTTTCTATGTTATAGGTTCTTCCAGGACAATGATAATCCCCTAGCAGTGCCCAATTTTTTTAAAGGCTCTATGTATAGTCATATGATATTACCTAAGTTTGTTTTAAATAACTTTCACTGTTTATAGCAATTACACAAAGAGAAAAAAGTATTATGTTTAAGCACTAAGTGTCATTAAGCAGTTCTTGCCTTTCAAGACAAAAACACCTGTATCGCACACATCTGTCTTGGCAGTGAACTTCAATGAAGAGAGTACTACTAGGTGTAAGGCAGGCTAGAGATAAAAGGAATTGCCAAGAGAACCAGCCCTTCAAGGAGGATCCCTGAAAACTTACCTCCCCCATTTTGAAACAGCTCTTTGGAATATTACAGGTCACCGATCCTTTCCTTTGAGTTTCTAGTTTGCTCTTTGACTCAGGCACAGGATCAATTGAAGTAAAGACCTCACTTCTCCTTCCCATAAGCAGATGAAAGGATAAAAATATTAGAATAACATTGCATCTAGAGAAAAGAAGAGTAAGGTAGAGAGAAGAAAAAGCCAGTGAGGGAGTGCCAGCCTGAAGACTCTGCAGGTACCCAGCACCTCAATTCCAAAGCTTTCAATGTGCCCAAACTGGTCAACACACACTTACCATATTTTCTATCAGGGAAGACTTTGAGCATTTGTACAGCCATTCCTTCTTGTGGGGTTACTCTGTTGGTCTTTGCGTATTTTTATTCTGAGAATTTACGTGAAAACTGAGATTGGCAAAGCACCATCATCTGGCTATCACCAAAAACCCAATACTTTGGTACTTTCCTCAAGTCACCTGGGACTTACTGACTCTTCTCCTGGCCTCTAATCCTCATCTGCACATCACCTATTATGAAGAAATGTTGACTATTCTACTTTTTTTTTTTTTTGCTTCTCTCAGAGTGATACCCAGAGGGAAAATGTGTACTGGGATTGTCTTCTCCCAGCTGAGGGTAGATTGCATTTCCTGACCCATCCATTTCTTCATATATCCACAAAACAGAAGCACGCAGATTGCATGCTGTCTTGGAGAGTGGAGAGAGGAAGGAGGGGGAGAAGGAGAAAATTTGGAACTCAAAATCTTATGGAAGTGAATGTTGAAAACAAAAAATTAATTAATTAAAAGATTAAAAAAAGAAGCACCAGGCTTAAAAAGAAGTTTCCAGGTCTGAGATCTCACTTGACTTATTCCCAATCAATTAAACTTTTTGCAAGATAGCAAAGTTAGGGAAGAAAAGGAAAGTCTACTGTCATCCCTCAGCCTGGCTCATAATGAATTCCTCATCTGCATAACGAGAAGTCTAGATTAGCTTTGCCCCAACTATCTATGATTCTATGAATGCTGGACACTTTTTTCTTATTGTTATTAATGATTGGGATGAGTGGCTATCAGCGTGTCAGCTGGACATCAATCACAGAAATGCGAAGATACTCACAAGCCAAATGTCTCAAAGAAATCAGGCACAGCACTTCAATAATTCTCGTCCTGCTTTCTGTTACCTTTGGTTTAATTTTTATAGTTTTATGTTTGTGAGTGAAAAAAATGTATTTGATTGCAAACATGCAATTCTCTTCATGCTTTTACAGGTAGGAGGAGGAAAGTGTAATCAAGAAGAAGGGTGAGGGGAGTAATAGATATATGTAGACACATTAACAATTCTATGGGCTGGGGGAATTTCTCACAGGCCAGTAGTTTTTAAAACTTATTGGAAATAGTAAATACCACCCATGCTAATGTCTTATGCTGTCTACTGACTCTTTAATTAAAAGGTTCTAACTTACTACAGAAAGAATGATGTAGTATAGTCCCTTTTTAGAGTGGTCAGCAGGGGGAATTGGAAAGTATAGAGGTTAATGACTTGTACTTTCAGATGTGGTGGTTCAAATTTAGGTGATGTCATAATGGAAATAAGCTTAGTGGTCTCATCCTATTTCCTAGTAAATATTTATCTATGTTATAAAGCTATTGTATGATTAGGTCTGACTATCAGTGGGCACTGTGAGCCAGGACCACGGTACATTAGTGGAGTGAAGGGGAATGGTATCCAGTCAGTAAAGTGTAGTAGGTCAGGAATGAGGTCCAATTTGGGGGAAATCACTCAAATGATGCTTGTCTGAATCATTTCTGGCTTCACCGAGGCTAACAATTTTCTCTTTGTAAGAGTGAGACTAAAATGTAACAAATTTTCCCCAAAATGTTGAAAAACAGAGTGGTCAGCTGGGGTATATGACGAGTAAGTCAAGAAATAGCCCAAGTCAGAGGCTGGCCGTGTGCTTTTAGAGCTGCCCAAGAGAATGAAATGCAGTCATCTTACATGGACTTCAGCTCTCCTCTTGCCCATAAAGGGAAGAGGTTTTATATTATAGTATCTTCCATCCGCTAGTTTTGGCATTATAAGGCAGTTCACTCTTTCTTCTTTCTTTTCTCATACTCTCCGCTTATCCTATGTTCCCCTTCCCTTGATTACATAACTCTGAGTGCTATGAAATTGACTAATTTCATATATTGCTTTACTACCAAAGTCTCAGAAAACAAAGTAAAGTATAACGTGATTATAGCTGTTATAGGTATGGTTCCTTTCTACTTTGTCAGAGCTATTACTTTTTTCCCTTCAGAATTTACATTCCAGGGGAATCTAGGTGGTGCAGTGGATAGAGTACCGGCCCTGGAGTCAGGAGGACTGAGTTCAAATCCAACCTCAGACCAAACACTTGACACTAGCTGTGTGATCCTGGACAACTCACTTAACCCCAATTGCCTTAAAGAAAAAAAAAAAGAATTTACATTCCAAAAGATCCAGAAAGTCTGGGCTTTCTAAGGAAGGAAACGATTCTTTGTGCTCCATGAAATGATAAAAGGAATTTCAGATGCCACCAAAAATAACACACAAAAAAAGGGACATTCAATATGGCTTCATAGGAATCCTTGAGATTTGACTGAATGTCACCCATCTGGAGAATAGGATGGTCAATGAACACATACCCCCTATTAAAGAGAAGAAATAGATTATGTCTAAGGGGAGAAAGTATAGCATCATTCAGCAAGAAGATACTCATTCACTTGCAAACAAATTCACAAATTCAAGGAAAATGGGGAGGGAGAAGAAAAGCATGGAGGAAACCATCTGAGAAAAGGTTAGAGGAAGGAACAGAGTTGACACTCAATTGCTGTCCAGTCGTTTTTCAGTAGTGTCTGACTCTTCATGACCCCATTTGGGGTTTTCTTGGCAGAGATACTGGAGTGGTTTGCCAGTTTCTTCTCCAGTTCATTTGACAGGTGAGGAAACTGAAGCAAACTAGGTTAAGTGACTCGCCCAGGGTCACACAGCTAGGAAGCTTCTGAGGCCAGATTTGAATTCACCAAGATAAGTCTTCCTGACTCCAGGTCTGGCACTCTATCCACTGTACCACCTAGCTATCTGTTATATACAGTGGGCCATTAGAGAATGAAGCAATTGGATGACCAATTCTGGTCATCCAAAACTGGCACACCAGCAAGACTGAGTTGTGAGCGGGGACTTCAGATCTGTAGACATATTCTGGAGGTCTTTTTGTTAAATATGGGGCACCCTGATTAATTATTGACAATTTGTCGAAGATTTCATTTTTCAGAAGATAGAAGAAGGGTACTATAGTTCTGGTTCTAATTCAGACCAATAAGAAAAGAAATTAACTGGCTTGGCAGCTAGGTGGTACAGTGGATAGAACACTGGGCCTGGAGTCAGGAAAAGATAGCTTCCTGAGTTCAAAGCTAGCCTCAGACACCAGCCGTGTGATCCTGGGCAAGTCATTTCACCCTGTTTGCCTCCACTTCCTCATTTGTTAAATGAGCTGGAAAAGGAATGACAAACCACTCCAAATCTCTGCCAGGAAAACCCCAAATACGGTCCCAAAGAGTCAGGCATGACCCAAACAACTGAACAACAATAACAGAGAAGGAAAGAAGGTAGGAAATTCTGTAGGTAATGACCAAATCACCTTGGAGATGGGCATTATCGATGTCCTGCCATTATGCGCCAGGAAAGCAACATTCAAAGAGTTCAGAGGTGGGGCAGGTATGAAAGTGAGATTCTATCCCTGAGATGTGAAAATGAATGCTGGCCTAAGGAGGAGGAGGAGATGCTCTCAGAGAAAAAAAATCTGGTAATACAGTCACGATTGATAGCAAAGGTATGTATATGCGTGTGTGGGTGGATGTGGCAGGAATTGTTTGAGTTGAGGGATCCATCTAGAAAGATGTGGCTGAAAAGAGGGCTCATCAATGAATTCGGATTTTAAAAGGGTTTATACAAGACATGGATGGGAAGGCAGATAATGATATATAAAAAGACTAGCAAGGAGCTATAAAAAAAGAGTATCAGGAAGGCTAAGAGCCCAATATAAGCTGAGGCTTATGATAAGTGTGAAAGACAACAAAAAGGCATTTTTAAAGTTATATTTAGCACAAAAGAAATATCAAGGAAGGGACAGAACTTCTGCTTGGTACAGATGAGAACACGTTAACAGAAGACAGAAAGAAGGCAAAACTACTCAAACTACTTCCTGTTTTTTTTTTCCCTAAGAAAAATAATGATCAGACTGGAAGAATTGAATGCAAATGATTAACAAAGATTAATAAGATACATAAAGAGGTGGTAAGAGAGTATTAAGCCACTCAATAAATTAGGGTCACCTGGCCTGGATTAGCTTCATCACAGAGCATTGAAATAAATTATGGATGTGATTGCTAAATGTCTCTTGGTAATCTTTGAGGAGTCAAGGGTAATAGAGGAAGTGTGGTCACAAGGGAACTTGGCAAATGCCGTCCATATTTTCACGGGTAGATGTAACTAAAAGCCAATGAGCTGAAAATCAAAACCCAGTAAAATTTTAGAACAGATTATTAAGTAGGCAATTTGTGATCACTAAGAAAAGAAAGAAGTGATCACTAGGAATCAGAATAGGTTCATCATTTTATTTTAAAGGCATGCCAGACAGATTCATTTCCTTTACTATCAGGATCATTAAATGGGACTTTAGCTGAGAAGGGAGCCAGGAAAACCAGGAGATGGAGCTGAGGAGGAACAGTGTTCTAAGCATGAGGGACAGCCAATGAAAATGCCTGCAGTCAGGAGATGGAGTCCCTTGGTGGGACAGTCAGGAGGCCAGTGTTACTGGACTAACGGGTACACGGGGAGCAAGATGTAAAAAGACTGGAAATTTAGAAGGGGGCTAGCTATGAAAAGCTTTGAATGTCAAACAGAGCATTTTGTATTTGATCCTGGAAGTAACAGGGGCATTGGAGTTGACCGAATGCAAGGGAGTAGGGTTCGATGATTTGATCAGCTTTTCTCTTTAGAAAGATCAATTAGGCAGTGGAGTGGAGGATGGATTGTAGTGTGGAGAGACTTGAGGAAGGGACTAATTAATCAGAAAGCTATTAGAGGAGATGAGGGCCTGTACTAAGATGGTGGCTGTGTGAGTAAAGAGAAGGGAATGTATGCAAGAGATCTCATGAAGGGAGAAATAAGACTTGACAAAAGATTGGATACATGATACTTGATATCTACATGTTTAACATCTATGCAGATGTGTATACTCTTCGTGATCCCATGTGGAGTTTTCTTGGTAAAGATGCTGGAGTGGTTTGCCATTTCCTTCTCTATGATAAATATACTGCGTATATCTTATGACAAATATATATACATGTATGTAGATATATATAGCTATACGTAGCTGTGTGTGCATGTGTGTGTGTGTGTGTATAAAATATCTGATTTACCTCCTGCCTAACTCCTAACTGGAGTCCCAACTGGTCCTTCTCATTCTCCTCCACTAGCTCATCATCCATATCATGCTCCTTAACTGTGGGTATTCCCTGAAGTACTATCCTAGGCCCTCTTTTTCTCTTTCTATCCCCCACCCTCCGCCTTGATAAACCCACCAGTCCTGGTAACTATCAGTTTTATGTAGATGACTCACAAATCTATATATACATCCCAGTTTCTCCCCTAAGTTTTAATCTTGTGTCATCGATTGCCCACTGGGCATTTCAAAGTGGATGTTCTGGAGACAACTCAGTCTTATCATGTTCATTATCTTCCCCTTCCTCAAAGCTCCTCTGTTCCAAACTTCCCTATTTCTGTAGAAGGTACCGCCATCCTTCCAGCCTCCCAGATTCATAAACCTTAGTGCTATTCTAAACTCCTACCCCTGCCTATCCAAGTAGGTGCCAAATCTTGCTGTTTCCACCTTTCCAACATCCTTCACTCTCTAGTCTTACAGCTGCTTTTTTAGCTCAGGCCCTCATCACCTCTTGCCTGCATTATTACAATGACCTCCTAATCAGTTTCCCTGCCTTGAGTCTCTCTTCACTCCCATCCATCCTATTTACTGCTACCGACATGATTTTCCTTAAGCACAGATCTGACCATGTCACTCGCCTACTCGATCAATTCTAGTGACTTCCTGATGCTATGATCAAATATAAATTCCTGTCTTCCATTTAAAGCCTTACACAATGAGGCCCCAACCCATCTTTCCTCATTAGATCTTCCTCCCTCTATTGCACATTACAATCCAGTGAAAATGGCCTTCTCTTTATTCCTCATACAATAATAACAGTCCATTTCCCATCTTCATTCCTCTATGTTGGCTGTTCCACACACTTGGAATGCATTCTTTCTTTGCCTCCATCTCGGAGCGTACCTCTCTTTTAAGATGCAGCTGAAGCACCACCTTCTGCACAAATCCTTTTCTGAGCCTCCCAGTCAGTCAGCAGGCAGGTACTGAGATCCTACTTTGTTCTAGGAACTATGCTAAGCACTGGGGACACAAAGAAAAGCAAAAGGACAGGTCCTCACCCTTGAGGAACTTAAAATCTGAAGGAGACAATGGGCAAACAAACAAATCAAAGATCAAAGAACACATGGGAGGGGAGATTGTAAGGTTTAAGAAGACTGGATAGGTGGGGGGAGGGAGGGGAGCTAGGTGATGAATGGCCTTGAATGTCAAACAGGGATTTTGTATTTGATCCTATAGGTGAAAAGGAGTTTATTTAAGGATGACAAGTCAGACTTTTTTTTAGGAAAATTGTTTTGGTGGCTGAATTGAGGTTGGACTTGAGGGAGGAAGAGAACTGAGGCAGGCAGAGCTCCCAGCAAGTTATTGCAATAGTCTAGGCTGGAGGTGATAAGGGTCTGCGCCAGGGTGGTGACAGTATCAGAGGAGAGAAGGAGGCATATTCAAGAGATGTTGTAACGGTGAAATCAACAGGTCTTGGATATGGGAATGAGAGATAGTGGTGTTGAGGATGAACACCTAGCTTGGGAGCCTGGCAGGACTCAGTTGCCCTCTACAGTAAAAGGAAAATTTGGAAGGGGGTGAGTTTTGAGAGTAAAGATAATGAGATCAGCATTGGACATGTTGAATTTAAGATGTCTACTGGACATCCCGTTTGAGATGTCTGATAGTTAGAGATGAGAAACTGGAGGTCAGGGGGTAGGTTAGGTATGGATAAGTAGATATGAAATCATTAGCATAGAAAGGATAATTAAATCCAAAGGAGATGATGAGATTACAAAGTGAAATACTTAGAGGATGAAGAGGAGGAGAAGGCTCAAGAGCCCTCTGGGCTACCCATTGACTGGATAAAGATCCAGCAAAGGAGACAGAGAAAGAATGGTCATACAGAGAGGAGAAGAACCAGAAAACCGGGGAGAAAAGAGACTCAAGAAAGAGTGATCAACGGTATCAAAGGTTGCACAGGGGTCAAGGAAAATGAGGAATGAAAAAAGGCCATTGGATTTGGCAATTAAGAGATCGTTGGCAACTTTGCAGAACGTCGTTTCAGTTGAATGATAAAGTTTAAAGTCAGACTATGAAGGGTTAAGAAGAGAGTGAGAAGAGAGGAATCAGAGGCACCTAGTGTAGACAGCCTAGTGTAGACAGTCTTCTCAGCGAGTTTTGCCCCAAAAGGCAGAGGAGATGGGGCAATAGACAGCTATCATTTCTCAATTGCTAGTGTCTGTTCTCCTCAACTGCACTGTTTTAACTACATGCAGTTGTTGTCTCTCCAATTAGAATATATGCTCTTTGCAAGGAGAGATTTTTCCATTCTTTTATGTGCATCCCCAGTTCTTAGCACAGCATCAGCACATAAGAGGTATGTTGATAGCTATTCATTAAATGTGAGAATGAGCGTAAGTGCTGACTCAAGGACAACACCAAGGTTGCATGCTGGGGTGATTGGGAGGATAGTGGCGCCCTTGCTGGTAATAGGAAATTTGGGGAAGGGGGAGGGTTTGGGGAGAAAGATAATGTGTTGTTTGTTGGACACTTTGTGTTTGCTATAGCTACAAGTCATCATTCAAGATGTCCAAAAGCACCTGGTGATGCAGGATTAGAGCTTAGAAGAGAGAAGAGATCTAGGGCTGGATAAATAGATAGGAGAACCATCAGCATAGAGATGATAATTAAATTTATGGAAGCTGGTGAGATTACCAAGTGAAGTCTAGTTAGATGAAGTCTAGTTAGATGAGGTCTAGATATAAGGATTAGGAGTCAATTATGTGATGATAACTGAACCCCAGGGAGCTGATTAGATTACCAAATAAAAATGATACATAAGAAGAGAAGAGGGTCCAGGATAGAGCACTGGGAAACACCATAGTTGCTGTTGTTTGTACTTCAAGAGGACCATGATATCGAGGGAGGTGATGCCATGACATGCAAGTGAATTTTAAATGAGGGAGGTCTGCGCAAAGTCACCAGCCTCTATTTCTCCTCTGGAGCTATTTGGGTCCAGTGGCCAGATATAGATCAGGACAACTGGAGATGACTCTGGACGCAGTGGGAGACGTTGGTCTTCAGTCATCCTAAGTTACTGAGTAGGACACAGAGGAAGATCCAGTAATGGAGACTGAGACAGTGAAGTCAGGAAAGTAGAAGGAGAATCAAGAGAGAACAGAATCATGTCAAATTAGAGAAGAAAGATTATCCAAGAGAAGAATATGATCAACAGTGTCAGAGACTGGGCAGAGGTCAAGAAAGATGAGAACCAAGAAAGGGCCATTCAATATGGCGAGTAAGATCATTGCTAATTTTGGAGGTGGCAGTTTCAGTTAAATGATGACACTAAAAGGGAGAGCGTGGAAGGCTTAGAAGCAAGTGAGAGGAGAGGAAGTGGTCATTGCTTGTGAACCACTTTCTCAAGGAGGTTAGCCCAAGAAGGGGAGGAGAGACACTGGACAATAGCTAGCAACAGTCATGTTGTGATTAATGAAATTAAAACAGAATCAAACAAGAATACTTTCTCCCCTTTCTTAGTAGTCAGTGCTAGTTAAAATCATAAGTATAAAATCTTAAGAGTGTATATTTCAGGTGGATGGAATAGCTGAAAATTTAAGAATGTTAACAGAAAGTTGCATACTGGCTAATGCTTGTGATATGATGTGGTGATATGAATGAAAATGTACAGACCTATGCCTTTAAATGCAAAAGTCTCTAGCCACTGGTTTTTCACTGCAATTATATCAATGAAGAGTCTATGAACATCCGTCCCAGAGATATAAATTCAACCTAGTAAGCTGATTAGCAATGCAGGAGTGTACTGCACAGTAACGTAATTAGAAAAGAGTTTTACTCACAGTAATGCTGAGGCCATGGGGTCAGGAGAGTTTCCATTTTGAAAGACAGAAGGTTACCAAGGAGGGAAAAAGTAAATTGTGTAATTCAGCTACTGAAAATAATACAGCTTATTTAAGAAGCAACAACTTTTAGCCCCCTTTCTAGAAATTCAAGTAAATCCTGGGTTAAACCTTTTCTAGTTAAAGGAGTTTGAAAGAATGAAGCAGTGTCTCAGAGAACATCAGGGGCTCAGGAATTCCTTTCATATACTCCTGCTTTAATATTAACCTGTGTTTGGAGCAATATTATTATTCACTGGGGAGAGTACAATGCTTGATTGGAGGACCACAATTTTAAAATGTTTCCTACTCTTTACTTTTTGCCACCCCTACCCCCTATTCAAACGAATAAAGAACTAAAGGAGGGGAATCAGTGAGAAACGCTTTTTAAAATCATTATTGTGTCACTTAATCAATCAACAAACATCCGTTAAGTGCCTACCATGTGCCAGCATTGGGGAGCGTCTTGATTAGATACTGGGCAAACAAAACCAGTGCAATTGTCCAAAAACTATAGTAAAGGAGCTAAAATCTTATCAAGGGAAATTATATTTATACACACACAGATGTGTGTATGTGTGTATGCACACACTCTATATGTGTATGCATGTATATATGCTATAAAATAAAGATCTAAAAGGTGATTTTAGTGAGGACATGGATACCTTGGGGGATCAGGAAAGGCCTTCGTAAAAAAGGTGGCTCTACAGCTAATAAGGAGACAGGGGATTCTTTTTTTTTTTTAATTATATTTTATTCTTTTAATCAGCAAAAAAATCTGCCTTCTCTTCTAGCGCTCCAACACCTCCCCCCACCAATTGAGAATAAAAGAAAAACAAAACCCCTGTTACAAACATGTATAGTCAAGCAAAATACATTTCCACATTGGCAATGTAAAAAAAAAATACATCTTCTGCACTTGGAGTCCTTTACCTCTCTATCAGGAGGTGGGCAGCATGTTTAATCATTAGACCTCTAGAATAGTGGCTGGTCCTTAAATGCCGATCAGAGGTCCTGCATCATTTGTTTTGACCATATTGTTGCCACTGTATAAACTATTCTCTTGGTTCTATTTACTTCACTCTGCATCAATTCACACAAGTTTTACTGGGTTTTTCTAAAATCGCTTCTTTCATTATTTTTATAGTACTATAGTATTCTCTCACATTTATATAACTTAACCTGTTTAGCCATTCTCCAATTTATGGGCACCCCATCAGATTCCCATTCTTTGCCACGTCAAATAGAGCAATGTTTTTGTACATCCTTAAGAGTTTCCTTGTTTACGACTAAACTCATTCTCCCTCCAATCCTCCCTTCTCAGAACCCTTTCCCTCCTATTTCCATGTTGAATGAAATGTATTTCTGCACTCAGCTGCATATGTGTATATGCATTCTTCCCTACTTTGACCAGTTAGATGAGAACAAAGTTCAACGTCAGCTGCTCCTTCCACCTCCTTCTCTTTGTTTGTACAGATGTCTATTTGCACACATTGATTATGTGAGATAATTTCTCCCAATGCTCCTTTCCTTTCCCTCCCAGTGTATTCCTCTTCCCCTTTCCCCTTCTCCTCTTAAGATAATCAAGACATAACAAAACCACTCCCAAGCCATGTCTAATTAGATGCTCTCTATGACCCATGATAATACTAGAGTACAGAGGAGACACATGTATCATTTCCTCATATTAGAATGTGAACAATGTACCTTTGATTAATCCTTTATCATTGTTCATTTGTATTTACCTTTTCATGTTTCTTTTAACTCCTGTGTTTGAACTTCAAAGTTTCTATGCAGCTCTGGTCTTTTTCACAGAGGACTTGGAAGTCCTCTTTCATGAAAGATTTATTTTCCCCTTGTAGGATTAGACTCAGTTTCATCGGTAAGTTACCCACATTCTCAGCTTTCTAGAATATCATATTCTAAGCTCTCCTCTCTTTCACAAAGGTAGCTGCTGAATTGGGTGTGATCCTGACTATGGCTCCTTGGCACTTGGAAGTCTTTCTTTCTGGATACTTGAAATATTTTTTCTTTAACCTGGAAGCTCTGGATTTTGGTCATAATGTTCCTGGGAGTTAACATTTTTTAATTCTTTCAGTAGGTGACTGGTAGAATCTATTTCTACTTTGCACTCGAGTTCTAAGACATCTGAATAGTTTTAAGATTTATCAAAATATGATATCTAGGCTGTATATATATATATATTTTTGCACCATGACTTTCAGGTAGTCCAATAATTCTTAAATTTTTTTCCTCTTCAATCTGCTTTCCATATCAGTTGTTTCTTCTATGAAATATCTTAGGTTTTTTCCTATTTTTTTTCAGCCTTTTGACTTTGTTTCAGTATTTCTTATTTTCTCATGGAATCACTGGTTTCTATTTGGCCCATTCTAGTTTTCAAGGAGCTTATTGCTTAGACAAAGTTTTGTGCCAAACTATAAATTCTCTTTACAATTCTCTCTTCCATAGCTTGCATTTCTTTTGAAAATTTTTTCCCTCAAGTGCTCTCATTTCATTTATAAAATCTTTTTAAAATTCTTGCTTCATTTCTTCCAGGAATTCTAATTGAATTCATGCCCAAGCTATGTTTTTCTCTGGGACTTTGCTTGTAGATGTTCGTGTCTTCAGTGTCCCTGTTACCATAACAGCTTTTTTTTTTTTAATGTTAGAATTCTTTTTTTGGCTCATTCATCCAGGCCACTTCCTGACTTCAGACTTAATGTTAAGGCTGGGCTATATATACTTCTGGAGAGAAGGCCTGGGCTAATCCTATTGCTGCTTTCTTGGGGTATTGAGCTCTGTTATTCCAGACTGGGAAACTACAGCTTTCAAAGTCCCCCAAGCGGCCTGATCCAGCACAAAAGTCTGCTTGCTCCTCCTCCACCCCCTGCCCCCTGACCCCAGTCTGAGCTCTGCAAATTCTTGAGCTGGGTTTGGGTCTGAGCAACAGTAGACTGCTGCTGGACAGCCCCCAGCAGCCAGTTGCTTAGCTCTGGTCATTCAGAGTGACAGAACTGTAGGCTCCCTTTTGGTCTAGGATTCCTGGTCTGGTTATTTCTCTTCAGGCTTCAGACTGGACTAAAAGCTGAAACTGAGACCCTGACTTGCTCCTGGGATGCAAGCCCCACCACAGCTACTTGTTTCTGAACTTGCTTTTGGCTGAGTATACAGTTTAGGGCCTACTTCCTACTCCTTCCTCTAAATACAGGTACCTTCCTCGATGGGTGACCTGGGTAGTAAATCACAAAGCTGCAAGTTGGCATTTGTTCCTGCACCCTGCATGAGGTCAAGAGGGCCTGTTGTGGGTCTGGGACCTCTTCTTTCCCTAGTCCAAAGTCTTTTGCTCATGCTGAAGTGCTCCATTCAAGGCATCCTCCTGGCCAGATCTTGTCCCCAGTAACCACAAACCTCTGTGCCTGTTTGCCTATGCTATAATGGTGGCTTACTAGCTGTGTGACCCCGGGCAAGTCACTTAACCCCAATTGCCTAAAAAAAGGCAAAAAAAAACCCCAGACAAACAAACAAAAAAAAGGGAGAGTAACATGGTAAGACCTGTGCTTTAGGTAATATTTATATAAATATAGACTTTTACAGTGACAATGTTTTACTCATGTTACCCCATTTAACCCTTGTGCAAAACTGTGAAATAGGTAGTAGTAGTAGTAATAATAATAATAATTACTATTATAATAGTAGCTTATGTTTATAGAGACATTACAGGTATTATTCTTCCTTTCCAGAGAGAGAACCTGAGCTTCAGAGGTTATAAGTGAGGTTCCTGAGCCTGGTAGATGATGGACAGAACTCAAACCCAAATCTTCTGGCTTCCAAGCATAACATCCTTTTTACTACACTATCCTGTGATAGTGCTTATGAATATTTTTCTTTCTTTTGAGCTTTTTTTTCCCAAGTGCCCCATCTTAATACATTAAGATTCCTTGTAAATCTTCTGCACTCCATAAAGTGTTCTCAGGTTTAGTGGTCTGTAATTTATTTGCTAAAAGTCACATAGTTGCCTTTGTTTTCAAAGTAGAACCAAAATCAGCAGATCAGTCTCAGTGTAACAAAAAGCAAAACTATGATGGAAATGACTTTTACAAAGGATTTCAACTGCCTGCAAATTTAGATATAACTATGTTAGAGAACAGAACAACTGGCATGCCTGTCGTGACATATCATGACAGGAATTGATTATCATTGTCCAATATTTCACTGGTGCTGGGTGCAAAGAAATCTGTGTTGTCATGATTAGGAGGAAGAAAACTACCAGCTGGTTTTGTTTAAAATACACACTTAGGTGAAAAAAAAAACAGCATTCTTACAAATCTTGGCATTACCTGGGGAAATATCAGCTATGGCTTTAAATGCCTTTCCTAGGGAATCAAAAGAAGCCTGAGGATCTACTCTACAGATGGCCTATAGGCCAATGTCCACACTCCTTGCCTCCTTAGAGAACTACTTCTATTTTCCTAATATAGATAACCTGGGATTATCCAACCAAGGAAGAAATTTCAAAGGATTTATCATTTAACACTTCAGTGGAGTTACTAATAGGAATTATGCTTAAGTGGATCTTGCCAGGCTATACTTTCAGACTGGCAAGAGATGCCCTAGACCAGCAAAAATTTTTAATACAGTAGGCATCCTGCATTATTCCCAGTTCATGTAGCCTCATATACTAAGAAGAGAGGATATAAGTCATAACCCCAGATTTCCTGATGCAATCTTATTAATGGCTTAATTAATCATTAGTAAAATGGGTGGATTATAATACAATCAACATTTATTCAGTACCTCCTACTTTGTGAATAGACTCCTTATTTCTATCACAAGGATTTAAATCCTCATATAAATACATATAAAAATATTTCCCTTCTTCCAGCCTGCTGTTATTTGCTGTTTAGCTACTTTTTAGTCACATTCAACTCTTCATGATCCCATTTTGGGATTTTCTTGGCAAAGATACTAGAGTGGTTTGCCATTTCCTTCTCCAGCTCATTTTACAAATGAAGAAACTGAGGCAAACAGGGTTTGAAGGGAATTGCTCAGAGTCATACAGCTAGTGTTTGAGGCCAGTTTTGAACTTAGGAAGATGAGTCTTCCTGACTCTAGGCACTGCAGTATATTCACTGTACCACTTAGCTGCCCTTTTTGAATCTGCATAGATCTGTGTTTGGAGAAAATTGTGATCTTCAATTATGTATGCAGAACTATATATGATCTTGACATGTTGACTATTTGAAGTTTCTTTCCTGTAAGGTACTGGATACACAAGTGAGTGGACAATACTTATGTCTTTCCTGATGACTGCTCTGGACTGGGACGTGGACAATATGTTCACAGCACTTGTGCTGATTTGTCAAGGATGGCAAATTTTTCGAATGGGGGAAAGCATAGTGGGGGCTCAGTATATGCTCAAAGTTCCTTGACAGTATCTCTCCATGTGGAAAGGCCAGTGAACCTATCATTGGGTGAACAAGGATGATGTGGAATGGAAGCGCTTTAGTGAAACTGTCCAAAATGTATCAACATTCCATAATACGTTTGGCTTGGCTAATCAGGTGGTGGAAGAGAGAGGGCAGAGGCAGTCAAAAGGCTTGAGACAGCCTTGCTTCCTCCTTCTCGGGACCTTGACCTGTGAGTACTACTGTCCAGTTGGGGGCTTTAGTGAAACAGGCTTCCCTCACTTTAAGAGTGACCCAGAAACTTATAGAAGAGAGATCCAGGTAATCTGCTGGCTTATAACTATGGCTTATGTTAACTAGCTATGCACTGCAAAATACTTTGGACAAAGAGAAGGATATATTCATCTGTGATGGCAGCATCAAATTATTGTTTCTAGGTCCTTTCTATATCTATTAGGCCAGGAATTTTTGGTCTGGCAAGTACCCCCTATCTCAACCCCCTCAAACCTCAGTAGAACCACACTAACTTTTCCTCCCGGCTCCTCTGGTTTTGAGTAAAGATGGGAAGCAAGGGGGAAAAAAAGTAAGTGATCATTGGCTGCAAATCTATCAATAATGTAGAAAGAATTGACAAGGCTTTAGAAATCAAAATACCTTATGAACTATCTAATAATTTTCTTCCAATGAACTTAAAAGTACTTCATGCACGCAGAGGAATGGGAATATTGATCATTTTTCTTCCCTGACAGTGACTATGTGAATAACTTTTAGATATCTATACCTCTTAATGGAGCATAATCCAATGAAAAGGGAATTATGAAGACCTGGGTTTGAGTTTTCACTCTGATACTTCCTACCTGTGTGACCCTGGGCAGATGATTCATTATCTATGAACAATAATTTTCTCATCCGCAAAATGGGATGGTAAAATTTATAAGACCAGAGTTATTGTGAATAATATGTGTAGGAAACTTTAAAGCACTACATAATATTTACCATTTGTATTATTATTGTGAACTACCAGTATTTCAACAGGATGCCACCCCCCCTCCCCCCACCAAACTGAAACAGTAGATTAATGGGTTCTAAAAGAAATGTATCCACCAAGGGGCAGTGGGAGTACAGTATGGTTCTCAGACAAACAAATGTACTTCTTGGTTCAAATGCAGTCTATCTCTTGCCTAAAAGGAGTTTAAATAATATCAATAGATAATTAGGCACAAAAGAAGGGACAGTCATCTTATAAACCTGGGCAGATGGTTTGAGCTTATCACTGATCCCCTGACTGATTGAAGCGGAGGGCCTTCCTAGACAACATCAACACTCATTGCTTAGAGAGCATAATTTTTCATAGTACTAATATAATTTTACACTAATTAAAACTTCATCTGTAAAAGTATAAACTCCCTGAGCGGAGCAACTGTCATTTTCATCAGTGTGTACCATACATAGCATAATCCGGAGACCATGTGAGTCTTTAATGGGCACTTTTGGAATTCCATATTTATTTTACATTGATTCAACCATTGTACCTTTCATCCTTTACTATCTGATCCATACACAAAACAAAAGCAAACAATTCAAAATGAATAGAAACGTGAGTCTATGGCAGCTACGTACAGTAGACTTTGCTTCATGGTGCAAAAGACACCATAGTTTCGATTCATTTATTTCTTTTTACTCTTTCAATTCAAATTCTTCAATTCAACAAACATTTATTGTGCCACTATGTGCTGGGCACTGTGTAAAATGCTGAAGAACTAAAGATAAAACACAAAACTGAACAAAAATCAGCCCATATTCTCAAGAAGCTTACAATATGGAATCAGAGGCTATAAACAACTGTAAGTCAGAATGAGACAAATACACAAGAGAACTGCAACAAAGAGGGGAGATTTGGGGGACTCCTGAGGGGGGGATTCCTTAGGTATATAACTTTGCATGTTGTCAGAAGTTTTTATATGATAATAGATTTTGCTGGTTTTCCCCCGTCTTCTTCCTCTTTTTCTTTCTGAAAAGATTCTTCATTATATGGAATGGTTCTCTGGGAGAGGTGGGAGGGATACAAGGAGAAATTTAGGCAATGTAAAATAAGAAAATAATTAACAATAATTTATTTTTAAAAAGAAGAGATTTGGGGGGATGCTACTAAGTATATACTCCAAGGAGGAGAAAGACATTCAGAAAGTCCTATAAACCCCACCATTTTATTGCAATATTTTTGTCATGACAAAGACCTAGAAACTGCCTTCTCTCCTCTGACTCTGCGGCCACTCCAGGGCAGGCTCTCAGTTCCTCACACCTCCATTACTCGGTAGTAATAGCCTACTGGTGGATCTGCCTGCCTCAAGTCCATTCTCCATTCTGCCACTAAAGTGATCTTCCTAAAATTCAGTTTTGGTCCATGTCACCTCCCCTACTCAATAAACTCCAGTGGTTTCCTAGTGCCTCCAGGAACAAATACAAAATGCTCTCTTGACATCTTCTTCCCTCTCCAGTCTCCACTTACTCCCCAATACTTACCCTTTACCTCCTGGCTGCTCCACAAACAGGATACTCCATCTCTCAGGCTCCAGGCTTTTGCTCTGGCTGTCTGACATGCCTAGAATGCTCTCCCTTTTTCACTCTGACTACCGAACTCCCTGTTTTCTATGAGTCCCAACTAAAATCCCACCTCCCACAGAAGCCTTCCCCAACCCCTCTTAATTCCAGTGCTTTCCCTTTGTTAATGATTTTCCATTTTTCCTCTAAGTAGCTTTCTTTGTATATATTTGTTTGCAAGTTGCCCCCTCCCCCATTAGAATATAAACTCATTGAGGGCAGAGACTGTCTTTTGCCTCTTTTTGTATCCTCAGTGTTTAGCTTTGTGCCTGGCTCAAGGTAGGTGCTTAATAAATGTTTATTGAATTGAATTGAAAACAAAGTCCAAAGTCCACTAAATGCTAGCCAGAAAGCACTTAATAAATGTTTACTAAGGGCCAGGCACAAAGCTAAGTGCTGGGGAAACAAATATAAGCAAGTAAGCAAATACTTGCCCTCAAGGAGGTTATATTTTAATGGAGGAACTCAACATAGAAAAGGGAACTGAAAAAGTGGGAAAGGGATAGGAGAAGATGGATTAGCTCATGGGCCACACAAGGCCTGGAGGTTCCAGGTTCCTCACCCCTGGATTAGGACAAAGAATCCTAAGGTCTGCAAATTTGGAAGGCCTCAAGCACAATTGAGAGGGTAACGAAGACTGGCTGGTCTGGGCCCTTTCCCAAAATGGAGGAGAAACAAGCTGTATTACATGGATGTAATGGAATATTACTATGTTGTAAGAAACTACGACTATGAAGAATTCAGAGAAGTGTGGGAAGACTGATGCGATTTGATGCAGAGTCAAGTAAGCAGAACCAGGAAACAACATATACAGTCATTATAATAATACAAATATAAAGACTAAATAAAATTATCTGAATGTTATACATAAAATTATGACCAAGGAGCTTGGCTCTAGAAAAGAGTTAAGAAAATGCACATTCTTCCATCTTTGTAAGAAGTGAAGGTCTATGGATGCATAATACTGCATATAGAGTGATACTAGTATATATTGGTTGGTTTTGCTGAATTACTTTTTTGATTCTTTGTTATAAGATGTAGCTTGCTAGGTAGGGAATGGAAGACGAATATGATTAGATATAAAAATGATGTAAAATACATCAATAATATTTTTAAAAAAGATTTGAGGAAGCATTAATCATATTTAGGAGAGCAGGAAAAGTTTCATGGAGGGAATGGCGCTGAGTTGATATGAAGTCAGAAAAGGATTTCAGCAGATAGAGAGGATGAAATGCTTTCCAGTAGCAGACACCACATACGCAGAGCTGGAAGGAACCTTTCCATTTAGCAGATAACGAAACTAAAGTCTAGAGTGGTCGTGACTTACCTAAGGTCATGTGAAGTCTTAAAATTTATTTTTTTCAATTAATGGAAATTCACCTTCTCTCCCTTCTACTCTTTCACCCCCACAATGCAAAAGAAAAATAAAAAACAAAAATAAAAACAAAAACAAAAACCTTGCAACAAATATGCATAGCACATAATTACAGATAGCCAGCCTACCTGATGCAGCTAGCACCCTGATGAAGAGAAGAGGCAGGCAGTTCTAGGCCAGTCAAACCACCTTGAACATCACTTCCCCTCAGGCTCTGATGGAGCAGTCCAGTACCCTGAGCCCAAGAGGTTTGGGAATAGTAGCTCCCTCCAAATCACTAGACCTGCTTCCAGCCCAGCCATCACATTCACAGGAATCATTAGAAAAGGGGACCATTTTCCTCATCACCACCAGCAACAACCGTTGACCAACAGCATGCCACCAATAGGCAGATAAGTACAGGAGTCTTGGGAGTGGCATTGTCCTCCCAGAACAGTGGTCCTGCTTTTCGCTGGCCTTCATAGCCATCACCCAGAGAAGCAAGTCCTGTGAAGAAGGGCCAGACATCCCTAAGAACTGCCACACACAGCAGACAGGTCAGCCTCCCTGAAGCAGCAAAAGCATCGTAAGGGAGAGATAGCACGTGCCAGCCAAATCAAACCACCACCACCATCTCCCCTCAGACCATGACGGAGACAGGTCGGGATCCCCAACCCAGAAGTCTTGGGAAGGGCAAAACTGCCAGCCCAGTGCCCGCAGGTAACATTTTGGGAAGAAACCCTTGTGGAGACACAGCTTGGTAAGAATTCCTGTGGAGGCCAGTGAAGATCCCAAAGTAAGTTCCCGCCACCAAAGTCCTTAGCATTGTCAAATGGTCCAACACCAGAAACTGATCTCATTTGATCAGTGTAAGTAACATACAAGAAGAGGCATTAAACTATGTTCTGCTGTTGTGCCTAAAGAACATGGAACGTTTCCATCTGATCTACAGTTGAAGCTGTTCACATATGTTGTCTCCATATTACAATGAGAGCCCTTCAGAGCAAGGTTGTCTTTTTCTATTTGTATCCCCAGCACTTGGCAGACTACTTTGCACATAGAAAGCACTTAATAAATACTTCCTTCACTTAGTCATCAAAAGTCAACCAAAACAAATTATCACTTAGCCATTAAATATACATATATGTATATATATACACATATATGTTTGTGCATATACACATATACATACATACATGTACATATACACAGGCAAATATTCCATATATACATTCTCCATCTTTACCCTAAGTTCATCACCCTCTGTCAGAAGGTGGATAGCATGTTTTGACAAGACTCTTCTAGAATGGTAGTCGGTGAGTGTGTCGATCAGTGTTCTTAAATCTTTCAAAGTTATTTGTCTTTATAAAGTTGTTGATATTGGATAAATTATGCTCCTGGTTCTGCTCATTTCATCCTGTATCAGCTCATAAAAGACTCCCCAAGTTTCTCTGAAACCATCTCCTTCATCATTTCTTACAGCACAATGGTATCCCATTACATCCATCACCCTTTGTTCAGTCATTCCCCAATTGATGAGTAACCTCTAGGTTTCTATTTCTTTGTTCCCACAAAAGAATAGCTATAAATATTTTTGTATACATGGTTCCTTTTCCTCTTTCTTTGAACTCTTTTAGGGGATAGACCTAGTAGTGGTATTACTGGGTCACAGTTTATACACAGTTGAATAGCTTTTTGGGCAGCATTCCAAATTGCTTTCCAGAACATCTGGACCAGTTCACAGCTCCCCCAACCGTGGATTAATCTGAATGTTTTCCCACAGTCCCTCCAGTATTTGTCATTTTTCTTTTTTGTTAATTTTGCCAAATTGATGAGTGTGAGATGGAACTTGAGTATTTTAATTTGCATTTCTTTAATTATTACTGATTTGGAGCATTTTTTCAAAACTACTTATTCATATATGTTGACCATTTATCAACTGAGAAATAGCTCAAATTTGAATGCAAGTCTTTTAGCTACAATCCTAGAACTCTTTTCTATTGCATTGTGTGGATCTCTTGTTCAGATGAAGAGAGGAGGAAAAAAGTATAGAGTGGTTAATAAATTTGGTTGAAATGTATTAAATATGAAGGGGAGTAATATGAAATAAGGCTGTAATGGTAGGTTGGAACAAGACCCTAGAAAGCTTTGAATGCTAAGCCAAGTCTTCTAAGTACTTGGCAAGAAATGGAAGACCTTAGGGACACTGGAGGACCCAGCAGCAATCCAAGATTATAAAGCGGAATTGCCAATCTGCATCAGCGGAGGTCATTTCCATAGCAGGAGGTCCTCACACCAATGAAATCATAGATCCTATAAAAACATAAAAGGGAGAGGGAAAGGACCTAGATCTGGCTGAGTCTGAGTCACCAGGCTCAGAGGAACTGCATTCCAAAATCCTAAATAAACTGGCCATTGTAATTATTTACCCATTGCCACAGAACAGTTATCCAGATTTCAAAGAGGTGAAGAGAGTGGAGTCAGCAAACTCTGAGGCCATTGAGAATGACTTTGAGTGGTGGCAAAATTTGAGAATGCATTATCCCAGGGATGCTTAGTGAAAATCTAAAAAAGGAAACGGTGAACAAAACAAGTCAGAATGGCATCATCCTCAAGGTCAGACTGGACTAAGCTTGTTTCCTCTTTTTTATTTTTTATTCTTGGATAGGAGTATAAGAATGGTAGACCAAAGGAATTTACATGTGTGTATATCTATGTATATATGTATATGTTGTATACACACAAAGATAGATATATGTGTATATGTATGTGTAGTTTACCTGGATTTTAGCAAACCATTTAATGAAGTCCTTCATAATTATGAAGATAAGACAGAGACTGGGCTAGACAAGAGGACAGTTAAGTGGATTTGGATCTGGTTGAATGGTAGTACACAAAGACTACTGAGTTTAGGCTTGATAAAAACCCAAGAATGAGGTTTCTAGTTCTAGGCACTGGCAAAAACAAAGACAAGAATGAAACATTGCAGGAAGAGATAGATGGTAATCTTATTAAATACGTAGATAACATAAAAATGGAAAAAGTCATAATTATCCTAGATGACAGAGTCAGGATTCAAAAAGATCTTTGAAGTCTCCTTTGCAAGATCATTACTGATATCTGATTCCCTATGTATGCATGTATCTGAAGTCCACCTTTCTATACTCTCTCTAATATGGTAATGGGCAGCTAGGTGACATAATGGATAGAGCAATCGGATTGAAATCAGGAAGACTCATTTCCCTGTGTTCAGACCTGGCCTCAGACATTTAGTAGGTAGCTATGCGACCCTGGGCAAATCACTTCACCCTGTTTGTCTCAGTTTCCTCATCTGTAAAAATGAGCTGGAGAAGGAAATGGCAAGCCACTCCAATATCTCTGCTAAGAACATCCCAAATGGGGCGGCGAACTATTAAATACGACTGAAATGACTGAACACCAACCCACCCACACCTCTTTTGGACTTATTTAGTTCTGTTGAGAATGTCACCATCCCTCCAGGTTCCTAGGTTCAGAACCTCAATGCATCCATTACTCCTTATTTTCTCCCACCCAACATATCCAATCGGTTGATAAATATTGTTAATTCTACCTCCACAGAATCTCTCACATCTGTTCCCATTTCTCTATTCACACAGCCATTACCTAAGTTTAGGTCTTTATCTTTTTTCCCCTAAATTACTGCTATCGCCTCTTAATTGGTAGCTCTACATCAAGCCTCCCCTTATTTCTTCTCCACTGCTATGGAGAGATATTCCTAAAGAATAGATTAGACATGTAACTTCCTTATTTAATAAACTCCAATGGCTTCCTATGACCCCTAGGATCAAATACAAATCCCCTTGTTTGCTCCATGTCCAAGCTTGTTATGTATTCTTCTTCTTCATTCACTCAATGCTCCAGCCAAACTTGGTTTCTAGAATGCAATCACTCTTCACCTCCAGCTCTTAGAAGCCTTGCCTTCCTTCAAACCTTAGTTTACTATATGAGGGAGTTCAGGAACTAGAAGGGGGAAGCATAGTGGAGACCATTTGGATAAGGTTAGATGGAGAGAGAAATGGAAGTGATTTTGTCTTTGCTTTATGCTATAGATTATCTTCTGTCTCAATTCTTACCTAGCTCGGGGTCATTGAATGGGTGTAGCTTCAAACAAACTGGGGCCTGGGAAATGACCTTAATTTAGAAAGGCCGAGATCATCCACTGCATCCCGGGGTCATTGATAGTCATCTTGACTTTTGTCTTGCCATTGGCCCTCGATGGTTTAGAGGAGAGAGTGAGGCCGATGACAAGACATCACCCTCTGATGTCATTCATCTTCTCCAAAAACAAAAGACCGATAACAAGTACAACATGTCATGACATTACATGAGGCTTTTCCTGATCACCTCAAATTTGCCTCCACCTCAAATTAACTTTCATTTGCTTTATATGTAGCTTGTCTCTACTTGCTGTATTCATGGTGTCTGTCCTGATAGAGTGTATTCTCCTGGAGAACAAGAACTCCCTCATTCTTGTCTTTGTATACCCAAATCTTAGCCACACAGTAGGTGCTTAATAAATTCTTCCTGATTTATTAATTGACAGACTAGAACTTTTGACACTTTCCAGCTGTGTGGCTCTGGGCAAGTCACTTAACATCACTAAGTCTATTTCCTTCTCTGTAAAATGGAATAACAGCCATATTACCTGCTTCTCTTTGTGCTGTGAAATACAAATGAGATGTCTATTAAGTGTTTTGAAAACTTTAAAGTATTATATAAATGGCAGTTTAACTACAGTTATTACTGTTAGGTTGAATTAAATAAGATTAATTTTAAGGGGGATAAATGTAAAGTCCTACATTGTATTTTTTTTAATCAGGGGAAGGCAAAGCCATGGTTAGACGACAGTTTGTATGAGTTAGATCTGGAAGAAACATTTGAGTATTTAATACAGATATCTTATGAGCTACAAATTATAAATCACTCAATCAAATCAACAGGCATTTATTAAGCGCCTGTGGGCTAGAGATGTAAATACTAAGGAACAATCCATATTCTCAAGAAGCTTGCATTCTAACGGGGAAGGCAACAACCTATATAAGTATAATCAGAATAAAAATAAAGTTAATAAATACAAAGCAGCAAAATACAAATTAGGGAGGAAGGCCACTAACAATTTGGGAGATCAGGAAAGGCTTCATGCAGAAAATGGTAGCTGAGTGGCATCTTAAAGGAAGAGAGGTATGCTAGTAGATGGAAATAAGGAAGAAATACATTTCAGGCACATGGGATGGCCATTGCAAAGGCAGAGAAATGGGAGATGGAGGGTCTTGTGGGAGGAATGGAAAGGCCAGTTTATCAGAAACAGAGAGTATGGAATGGGGAGCGATGGCCAAGGAGGGTGGATAGATAGGTGGGGACAGGTTGTAAAGGACATTAAAAGCTAAACAAGGTGTTTTACATTTTATCTGAGAGGCAATAGGGAACCAAAGGAGTTGTTTGAATTTGGGGATGATACCATCAAATCTTAGTCTAAGGAAAATCACTTTGGAAGTGGTGTGTAGGATGGACTGGAATGGGGAAAGACATTAGGCAGGGAGACCCTTTAAGAGGCTTTTGCATTAATCTACACAAGAGGTGATGGGCTGAACTGAAATAGTTGCTGTGTGCGTGAAGAGAAGGGGTTAGATGCAAGAGATGTGAAGACAGAAACAGTAAAATTGGACAATTAATTGGGTAGGTGTGGTGAGGGCAGGAGTGTGTTAGAGCCAGCTTATAAGAGCTGATTTTTAATTTTCAGTATGAGTACTTACACTGTGGAAATCATCAAACATTACAAATCAGGGCTTGTGTATATTGTTTTGTTGATTTCTAGACTTAAAGTGATGGATAAATGGTAACAAGACAGAATTTAATTATAAAATGTGTTGTGTGTACTTTTTTATTTTTTGGAGAGTCAATTGTTAAACATTTACCAGCACACCATTGGGGGGAAGAGAGGGGGAGAGAGAGAGGGAGGGAGAGAGAGAGAGAGAGAGAAGTCCGAGGAAATGCCAAGACTACAAAGCGGGAAGACTAGAGCAAAGGTAGCATCTTTGACAGAAACAGGGAAGTTTGGAAAAGGGTAGAGTTTGGGGGAAAATATAATGACTCAGTTTGGGATGTTGAGCTTAAAACATATCTTGTGACATCCAGGAGGAAATGTCCAATATGTAATTAGTGTTGTGGGACTGAAACTCAGGAGAAAGAGAGACTTGGGTTAGATAAATATCTGTAATCTGCATTGAGATGATAATTAAACTCATAGTAGCTGATGAGGTCATTGAAAGTGGAGAGAGAGAAGGAAGAGAGCTCCAAATAGAGCCATGGGGCATACCCACAATTCAGGCATGTGATATAATCATTATAGATGATTCAGCAAAGGAAATGGAAAGGTGCAGGTGTACAGAGAAGATGAAAACCAGGAAACAGTAGTGTTATGAAAACCCAGAGAAAGGACAATGTCCAGGAGGAGAGAAAGGGTGACTAGCAGTGTCAATAACAAATGAAAACAAATAAGACCTGAAGGTTTTTGCAGACTGCAAGCTCAATGAATTAATTGTAAGATGGCAGCCAAGAATGTTAATGTGACCTGAAGCTGCATTAAGAGAAGCATGCATCTAGATAGAAGGAAGATGGTAGTGATTTTGCTATACTCTGCCCTGTAGTTCATTCAGAATGCCACATTTTAAATAGGGACATCAATAAGCTAGTGCTCAAAGCAGGGCAATCACCATGGTGAAGGGTCTCATATTGGAATGTATGAAGGAAATGGGGATATTTAGCCTGAAGAAAAAAAGACATAGGGGGCACATGATAGCTATCCCAGTATATTCTAATAATATGGAAAATTGATTATCTACTTATTTGTCTTTAACATTCTTTAAAAAAAACTTTTGAGTTCCAAATTTTCTCCATTCATCTGTCCCTCCTCTACTCATTGAGAAGGTGAGCAATATATCAATTACACATAGGACATCATGCAAAACACTGGAAAAGGGATTAGACTTATTCTCCTAATCCCCAGAAGACTGCCAAATTAGGAGCAATGGGAGAAGGCTGCAGAGACTTTGATGTAGGTGAGATGTAAGGCAAGTATTCCCAAGATTTAGGGCTAACCAAAAGTAGACTGGGCTGTCTTGGGAGATGGTAAGTTTTCCTTCACTGGAGGTTTCTGATAAAGGCTGCATGATTATACCCTGGAGATGATAAAGAAGAGATTATGAAGAAGAGATGGGTCAGACTAGATAGTTTCCATAGCCCCTTCTAATTCTGAGATTCTGAGTTTGTATTTTAGCCTAGGGAGCCACGTAAGGTTTTTGAGATAGAGAGTGCTGTGATCAGATCTGTTCGTTAAGAAGATTAGAAGCTGTATGATGGATGAATTGGAGAGGTGAGAGATAGGCCATAGAGGAGGCTATTACACTCAGGTAGGTAAGAGATAGGGACTGTATGTATGTTGTCTGAGCATCAACCTGGCAAAGAGGGTCATCACCAGATTGGTTACGTTGGTCATGAATTTTTAGCTCACAGCAATTCTGAAAGACCAACTATTATTTTGCTGCCCTTCTTTGGGGAAGACAGTGCAAAAAACTGATGGAATCATAGATCTTTTAAGAAACAGACTTAAGCAAAAGCAACTACTTTGAAGTGAGGCAATCAAATAGTGCCATATTATTAAGCAGCTCTTTAAGGCATTCTGAAGACACTCCTTACCAAGCCCTAAGCTCCTGGAATGGTGGGAAAAGCACAAAGAGTAGTATAACTCTGTTCTTTCAAAACTTTTGGAAATTGACAGTCCTCCTGCAAAAAACCAAATTCTTAATTTCTCAAAAAACAGTGGTCTAAGTTATAAGCCCCTTGAAGGCAAGAAGCATGTATGTATCACTAAAGATTCCTTCAGGGCCATGAATCCAATAATTGTGAACTGAAGATGATGATAAAATAAAAACTTAGAAAAAGAAAAGATTAATATCATTCAGATATCACTTACTTGACCTCCTCAAATATATTTCTGCTGTTCCATCCTTTTCCTCAAGTTCACAGATCTTTTTAAAGATTATTTGTAAAGGTAAAATATTACCCAAAATGAAGGAGGAATCATCCCTAAAACATATCCCAAAGGGGCAAAGATAGAAATGAGTCTCACAAGCCTTTCTGTCCTCTCTTTGATGGGAAAATGTCTTCTGCTTATGAACGTCGCCTAAGTCATTACTAGATGCCAAATTTCCTGTTGTCTGATTTTCTGACTTCACATTGAAAGTCCTTGGTTTATGATTCTTAAATTGGGGGAAACTGGACAGGTGATTATTACCATCTCAAGCAGTTACTTAGCCCTATTGTTGGTTGACAGCATTTCTAGTATAAATCCTATTTGGAAGATTTAACATATTTTGGCCATTACACATTGCACTGGGCTGAAACTCTACAGCCAAGCTGACAACCTGCATGTCAGTTTATTGACATCAAATTATTGAAATACATTCAACTACTTGCTATTTCATGAAAGAGAAAGGAAGTAGGAAAAAGAGACAGAAAGAGAAGAAGAAACAGAGGCAATGCCTGAAGCCTAAGTGGATAAAGCTACTTTTTTTTTTCAATTCAATTTTGAGAATATGAAGACTAAATTTTCAGCTCAGCTTTAACAAAAATGTGCTTTTAATAGGTTTTTTTCTCAAAGTGCTAATTGTATTATCATTTTTCCAAGCATCGTTACAGGCAAAAGATACTCGGTACTTTATTAAGCATGAGACCCTTTGTAAGCTGGGCTTTAGATGGGATGAGAAAGGTAGAATGCCATTTTCCTTATGACTTTGGAGGATTCTAGTTTTCCTGAAATTCCACGTGGGTTAGAGGTTGCTTTGGGATAACTTTCATGACATTTTTCATCCCATACTAAGCTTGCTTCCTTTCCTAAATCTTTCTCATGGGAGTGGCATCAACACTGATGGAAACAGGAGGAGAGAAAGAAAATTATTCAAGTTTCTTTTCTCCTCTCAATCATGTCTTCACCTTGACCATGGGGTTTGATACATCCTACGAGCAACTGAGAGCCTATCTACAACTAAAAATGTCCAAGAAGTAGAAATTAGTGAAGATAATTGGCTACTTTAACGCCTATAGAAATGCAAAAAAGAAACAACACAAAAAACTGTTTTAAGTACACAAAAGGGTCACCCAAAATTAGCCACTTAGCTAGTTACTTTAATTATGTGATGTCATAGTAAATACATGGGAATATCATGGATAATTGTTGTCTTTACCATCTCTAAAACTGGTGACTAATATTTAATACTTATGAAAAAGCAAATTAATTTTAACTAATAAGTTAAAACTATTTTTACACAGAACATTTACCATTTGTACAATCACTTATGCTGCAAAGTCTCATTCAAACAAGTTGAGCAATATAGAAAAAGAAAGCACAAGGATAGGATCCAAGAGACTGCTACAATTAGAAACCTTGACTTGCAATGACCTTAGGAGGCATTTCTGCTACTCATGCTCTACCTGTCTTAAGGTCAGGATAGACCAGCATTCTTATAGTGAAAGTCATGGGATCATTCTGAGAGTCTGGAAAAGACACAAGGTGGACAATACCATCACTTTCATTGAATCGTAACAATCCTGTCTTGTTTTCCTAGCTATCAACTTATCCCCCAAATTTGATCTTGTTGACATATCATTACCCTGTTTCCTAACTCTGGGCTTCGTTCTTCATCCATTCCTCTGTCATTACTTCTTTTCCTCTCTATACAGAATCAGCTTGTTAGATATCAAATGCATAGATGTGACTTCTAAGCCTAAGAATCCCCTTTGGACCCCTAAGGACCCACCTGGAAGTTATAGTAATAGATTGCAATGGTAGCTGCTCACCTACAAAGTGTAAGAAGATTTCATCAACATATAAGACCTATTTCAGATGACCTCTTCTTACTATATAACATAGAAAATATGGTGATATCCTTCTAAAAATTAAATTCCATCTGCCTAGGAATTATATGACCTAGTGTATGGATCCCTTTCTTGTCCTTTACATTCTCACTGTTGCTTGAGTTATGATTAGTTCAGTTTTCATTCATATCTCCATTAATCCCAATAAGGGAGGAGACAGTAGGTAAGTAGTCAATCAGTCAATGTCTCATAAAGTGACAGTTAGAAAATAGATTAAAACTAGCAGCTAAACTAGACATTCAAAATAATAGATCTCCACAGTCAAAAGTTCCAAAACAGCCTGAATCAAAAGCAAAGCCCAGCTGAAGGGGGTGAAAGTGGCACCTATTTGAATAGAGGCCATAGAAAACTAGGGACAGGAGGAAGCTGGATGTCATCCCATTCTATTCTACGTCCCCAACTCTCCAAGAGTTGGGCTGCTGCAACAGTGGCCACATAGTCAGAGGAACTCTTCTTTATAAAGTAAAGGAGAGGTATAGCTGTAGTATCTCCTGAGAATGTCCTTGAGGTGGGAACATGGGGAAAACGATTTCCCTGCTTCCATAGCTACATTTGCCAATCATCCATTCATTTTCATAAGTGAGTTAAATAGAAGCCTGGAATTATTGGTGGTTATTATTTACTGGAGTTCAAGGCTTAAATTCTAAAAATAGATGTGCTGTTATCTGCTCAGTGCAACTATTGTTATATTCACAGAAAATAGAAGCTGGAGAGGAACAAAAGGACAGGAGGAGAGGAATGACACCATGCCTGCCCTTTGATTGCAGCACAGTATAGTAGAAGTAGTATATGACTTGAGGTCAGGAAAGACAAGGGTTCAGGGCCCACTTCTGGGTCTTGGTAATTTAAAATCTGCTAAAGGATTTTGCAAAGATCTTATATTTACTATACAAAGAATGTTTAGCAGTGGTGTGACCATGGGCATGCCACTTACTTTCTCTGAGTCTCAATTCTCAGATTTGTAAAACAGAGATGATGACATGTGTATGCAGTACCTATTTCAGTGGGTTTCTATGACAACTCAAGTGAAATAATGTATATAATTCCCTTTGCAAACATAAAAGCACAAAATAAATTTCATTAGTTATTTTTATTATCAGAAAGAAGTAGCAAAGAAGAATCATTCATGTTTTTAAATTTTTCACTACCAAGTTGACCAAGATCTGATTCTAGTGAAGCTCCATCTGAGCTATGATATTTCTACACTGGTATGGATGAGCAAATCAAATTCTTGCTAAGTTTGTAAAATCATTAAAGGAGAATGGTAGTTCATGCTGCTTTATGAGTGATGTCTTGACAAATGTGCTAGACGTATTCTGCTGTGCTTTTAAGAAAATGTTTACTATCTCAGTTAGAAACATTAGGAAATCAAGCTTTTCCTTGACTAAAATGGCATTTGAGTTTAAAACTCATTCTAGGATTTCTGGCCTTTTCACTCTCTCTATTTGAACCTTCTCAAGTTTTTAAAACAGCTGAAGAATATTTCATGTTCTATCATAGCACTTTCTTCCTATGTCTGCCGTGATAAACAGGCTACATTGCTTGGCCTTCTTTGCTTTAATTTAATCTTTTTTGTTTGTTTGTTTGCTTTGTTATGTTTTGTTTTATCCATGATATGTTTTAAGGGATTTTAACTGAACTGCATTTCAAGTGTTTTTGTAGTGTGCCATCAGAGAACAATAAGAAGGGTAGGAAGGGTATCTGGTGGGTGGGTGGGGGGGAGATGATTACAAAGAGAAGGTACTTAATAAATGTTTAATTGAATTAGACTTAAAATAATAATAATAGTAGCTGACATTAATATAGTTCTTTAAAGTTTGAAAAGTGCTTTAATATACATTACCTTCTCACAATGACTCTGTGTGGTAGGCACTATAGCTATTGTATTTTCATTTTAAAGACAAAGAAACTGAGGCTCAGAGAATTTGAATGTCTAGACCATGGTCACACAAGTAGCAAGTAAGGAAGGTGGGATTCAAACCCCATTCTGGGTTTCTCTAGACTCCAAGTCCAGCCTTCCTTCTCCTTCGGCATTGCTAATTCCATAGTTTCAGGGAAAGGATTGCCTCAATTATATTATGTGAATGCAGTAGGGAAGTTACGATTAATTGGCAGACTTAATTCCAAATTTCTTGGCATTTGTAGACTAGAGTCCGACCTTTACCATCATCTGAATATAGATTTTCAGATTTAGTTTCATGAGAGTTATTTTTGGGCCAGGTCTATAAGTCTAATATTATAGTTTTTTCTACACTCACTTTCAGAAGCTATGACCCTTGGCAGAGATAACGACAGGGAAAATATTTATAAGTCATAGACTTGTCACAAACTCCATCCAGCCAGAGGATTGGTAGTCACCTTCTCATTGCCAGTCCTCTATTCCTTATTAAAAAGTCTTTTAAAAATTTCATTGTTAATCATTTCAAATCAACCAACTTCCCAGAACAACTAATTGAGCTCTCTGTGGACAGCTGAAAGAACCTAACATTGCTTCTTTTCCCTCCCCCCAACCCTCCTTCTTCCATGTGTATATGTAAAGATGACTATCCTTTCTGCAGCTTTCAGCCTGAAGGCTTAGTTATTCTATTGCCCATAATTCAATTTGCCCCTTCCTAAAAGATCTGGTTCTGGATCCACCCCCCCCACCCCACTCCCCCACCCGAATCCCTGCCAGAATCAGCATGCAGACAAGCTCAGCTAATAATTTACGATTAATGTGACCAATTACTAACCCCCACCTCAAGACCCCTGCTATTTGGAATACTATCATCTGATTGGTTCACAGGGAGAAGGAAATAGCAACAAGGTTGGGAAGGGATGGAGAGAGAGAGGTAAAATAGCAATAAAAAGTAATTACATAAAAATGCTAAAGATATTACATCTGTTATTTTGCTTAGCCCACTGGGCTTGACAATTCCAGGTTTCTGCTATTGTCCATGCTCAGACAGACAAGAATAAGGGGAAAGGGAAAAGGATCCTTAAATGAGATTATTAAAGTAGTGCATGAGAAATAAGAATCATTATTACACTGGAAAGGAAGAGGGAGACTCACTGAAATTTCTTTCTGCAGATTTGCCTTTGTGATCTGCAAGGTGCTGCTCTCCTGCTTACACTCCGTTACCCTGGCAACGGACTCCTGTAAAATAAAGATTATTAAAGCGCATATGATTATTTTGCTGCTGAGTGAATGAGACAAGCCGCTTCTGAAATTCCTTATCAGAGAAATTCAATTTTAGGCCAAATTGTGTTTTTGCCTCCTCCTGGTTTCCTTCTCCCCTTCCCCCCTCCCCAATAAAACCATCACCTCCGCAGTTGTACATGATATTTTGTCACTAACTCTTTCCCACCCTTAGTTTTTCATTCTAGATTTTATTTTAATTCCATGAAAGCATTTGCTTTTAAATTATTATTTTTATATAGCTCCAGCCTGTTTTCCTCATGATGCACATAACCTACCATCTGCTTATGGATGGAAATCAGGAAAAAGTAGTATATCCTTTGACTTTACCTTAAAGTCAAAGGAGAGAGATTGGATCCTTATATAAAACGTATGTTTAGCACATAAACTGAGTATATGAGTACTCCAAGTCCAGCCTTACTTCTACGTCACTGCTAATTCCATAGTTTCAGGGAAAGGATTGCCTCAATTATATTATGTGAATGTAGTAGGGAAGTTATGATTAAAAAGAATACAAAGAGTTTAGACAAAGTGAGAGGTGACATTCATAAAAACTAGACATAGAGACTAGTGATCATCATTCCTTTTTCCCCCTAAGTTTCAGGCTCTACATTTTCCATATTGTGACTGCCCCAAGGTGATCTTATAGAAAAAATGCATGGTTTTATAGCCTATTGGAGAGCCAATAACTTACATCCTATCTAGTGCCTTTAGACCTTGCTAATCAGCTGCTGAGAACAATACTAACCTCTTGGGAAAGAATCCTAAATTTTCACTTCTCAAAATGGAGTTGGCTTCATCAGGCTCTCATACGTAGGTGGTAATGAATTTTAAGATTGTCTAATGGTTGAGAAATTAGTGGCAACTCTAAAAGACCTATACAATGATTTCATTGGAAATGGTCTGAGCATGCCCTATTTCTGTGTGAAGACCAATAGGTAAAATATATCCATCATTTTATCAGCATTTAAACACCTACTACGTGCTAGGCACAGGAAACACAAATACAAATGTGGGATAGTCCCTGCCTTCAAGGACTTTGCCCTAAACATCCGCCATCTTTGTACTGACTATATAAGAGAAAACTCTATAATTTCAAGTGCTTCAAGACACATTTTGGAGTAGCTTTGGGGTGGAGGTAGAAGGAGTTATGCAAAAAAAAAAAAACCACAACCCAAAACACAGCCAGAGCAGCACAGAAGGCGCCATGTTTCTAGATGATGTTTCCACAAATTTTAGCTCTGAGTGGATAGACAAGAATAGCTCTGGAGAAGCTTTCATCTTACCATGCATTAAATAAGATCAACAGTCAATGATGAATGATGTTTCCATTGGGGTCACGTATTATACCTTTCTACAACCAGGACACAATATAAAATCTCCTGATAGAGTATATATGGGGAAAGACTTTATGGATAATTGTAATAGCCTTATTTTTTATTTATTTATTTTGCTTTTTAGTTTTTTTATAGCCTTATTTTTTTTTAAAACACTATGATTAAGACTGCGTGAGTGTGCAAATTTAGATGTAGGCCAAGTTGCAAAACCTGAGCTCAATAAGGCAGCATATCATTGGTTTAATTTTATGAGTTCCTTGAAGTTAAACTCATGCCCTGACTTTTTATATGAAATCAGATTGCTTTTATCAGAGATTGTTTTGCATTTTTTTAAGCTTCCAAGTTTCTATTAATTTCCAAATACAAAACTTGATTTAATATTGCAGACCAAACCGGGACATAGGCTGACAGTATCATAGAAAAAGAAAAAAAACCAAACTTGTGGGTGTTATTCACTCCCAGTACTGCCCAGAAGGTGTCACCACAGCCCCATTGGCTTAAAGGACTTGGGGAAGAATGGGGGAGTAGAAGGCAAAAGGGAGAAAAACAGACACAAAGCCAAAAAAATAAATTACTTCATACAGACAAAGAAAAAGAAGACAAACTGCCATGGAGTGAAATCCCCCAACGCTTAAGGATTTGGACCCTCACCCTGTACTAAAATGACAACCTCACAACAGGTAAAGGTGGGCTCTACCCATTCATCAAGAGTAACCAAAAGGAGGCAATGGGAAGGAGGTCCTGACTACTTGAGCCAGAGGTTCATTCGATGGGAAGGAGAGTCAGGAAGTGGATGAGGAAATAGCCGTGCTCTGAGTTTAGGCTACTCTTTCTTCCCTAAACTGGTTTACCTCATTATCATATCCAGTTGTTCAAAAGCTGCACTGGGCCATAAGAAAGAAAAGACAAAAGCACAGCTGGAAAGGGATCCTAGAAGAATCAAAGATGATAAAACGCAAAGTCTGTCATTGGAGAAGCCGCACAAATTAACTCCAAATTACTGCCACAGTCGGAGAAGTGGAAGCTTCGAGGCACAGGACTTGTTGCTGCACTCCATCTTGCTTTATTTCAATGTCGCTGCTCACAGACTGGTAGCTAAAAGCTATCCACTGTACGGCACCACAGCTTTTAATCTCCACTTTTTTCCCCCTGCAGTTTAATTAAAAGACAATGAACCTTTTAAAGCAGTTGAATGGAAAATATAAAATTGCACCATTCTATCAAAGCTTGAGATCTCCCTGTTCTCGGAGCAGAGGGGAGAATTCAAAAGAATATCCCTGGTATCTTATTATACTCCAGTCCACTTTCCTTCAGTTCCCTTATCAGAAGGCTCTCTGTTGCAACAGCCATGTGGAGAGAAAGGCAGGCAGGCAGGCACCTCAACACTGTACTAACTGGTGGATTCAGGCACGGGGGTGTGTGTGTGTGTACGTATGTGTACACATTATTTTCAAAAGTTAGTCAACTTAGATAAATCTGATCCTTGAAATACAACACTTTAAAAAAGAAGCTATTTTCTATAATGCTGTGATTATAATTCATATTTTCCTTTGATGTCTCACTAAAATGGGCCTAAACTTAGTAGCCTCTTTTATATTAATATACCTTGCTCAACATAGACACCTTTAAGACATCCAAGATGTCTTAAAGTAAAATATATACATTTAAATAAAATTAAATAAAATACATACATTTGAACGTAATAAGATAAAAGCATGCTTATTTGCTCTGCTTTTCTCCAAGTTTGCAGCCAAAACCTATTAATTTTGGCAAAGGGCATCAAGACAAATTCGTGCCTTTTTGAAAAGTTCCATGGGAGTCTTTAAAAATGAACCTCTTGTCTACTCTTTATGGACATGAAAATGCTTCATCCCAAGGACCCCTTTATAGTAAATTGCAGGCTGTTCTGTTTTATCTGCTTTGACAGGATGAAGGGCTGATTTGGCCCTAGAGGGAATGGATCCAGAGACTGGATATTTCAAACTTGAGGCTTCCAATAAACCATTTCCTACTGCAAGAAGGAAGGGTTGAAGGAGTAACATTTCAGCAGGTGTTTTTTGCTCCATTAAGAATTACTTTGCTCATCTTCACTTCTTTCATCTCTAAAACCCAAGTACAGCTGGGCTCCTCAAATACTACATTCCCTATAAGCACTAAGCTTCATGCAATTTGCCTATCACGACCACCCATTTGTATTAGCCTGCCTCTCCATTCCAACAACTGTTCATCTTAACTATCTACAACTTCTTGTACATTTGAGGTCTTTTCAGCACTGCTCTTGTTCAGTCATCCTTTTTTTTTTCTTTTTTTCACCCTTAAGTTCAATTATCTAAAGCTCTGTAGTTCTTTCCTTTTCTCTCTGTCTTATCATCTGCTTGTAGAATGAAATGATTGGCTAGGTTATTACATTTGGACAATGAACACTGAGCAAGGTAGGAGAGCTTTGATTCAAGTCTGTTTATCTATGTGTTCCCTATAACTTGAACCTGCAAAGTACGGCCATCCCAAAGACACTACTCAGAACTTGTGAAATTTGTTGCTGACAATCGCCATTCTTTCTCCCCTGTAATTAGGTGCTGTCTCTGTCTTCTTGGCCAGCTATCATACAAGAGCAGACACGAGTCTGACATTTTACTTTGGAAAAGATGGCGTACCCTTTTAGGACTCAGAGTGTCAAATGAAAAATACGAATAACTAAGCTGACACCAAAAAATACTCCCCAAACCCAAACAATCACAAATCTCGTTCTGAACAAGTTACTCAATAATGTGAAAAGTAATGAGAATGGCTGGGTAAAAAGGAAACATAATGTCTTTCACGCAGAGATAAAAACAACTGACAGGAGAAAAGATGAATTTATCAGGAAGAGAAAAGTTCAGGAAATGCTCTGCAAATGTTGGAGATCCATGTCTTGACTTAACACATTCTGAAATGCTGCACTACAACAAATAATCCCTGAAGACTCAGTGTGTGTCCATCCCAAGCTTCTTGATGAACTGAGTCAGGAAGCCATTCCGGTTGTTCCAGTCTGACACATAAGAGGAATTTGAACTTCTTACTATAAATATAGATAAGGGTTCTACCACAAAATTCAAATCAAAGTATCATAAAAGGAAACGTAATACTATTAGATCGCAAGGTCTTTGAGGAGAGGAAACCTATTTTATTTGTCTCTGCTTCTTCCCCAATGGTTAGGATAATGGTATGCCAATAATAGTCATTTAATAGATATTTATGGAAATACAACTAACAAAGCCATACTATTTCAAAAACATATTTTGACAGGGCATTTGTATTGTGACCTTTTGTCAGGGTACTAAATATCACAACAAATAGAAATCCAGATGTATTGGCTTTACTTCATTTGGGCAATTTCATACTCCACAGAGTAATAAACAATGAAATTGTTCTAATTTAGTCTACTTCCTCCAATGAAGGTGGCTTATAAGAAGCTTTTCTTGTGCCTCTTAACCAATATGCCAGAAGCAAATCTCCTTCTCTCTGTCTTTGGCACTCATGCAAAATTAAACATAAAATGTTTCATTTGAATTACCAAATAGAGAATAGGCCAAGGTACAAATGAAGCAGGTGTGAGACTTTTCCCTGACTCATATCTTATCCAAAAGGGCTGTTTACTACATTTAACAAAAAGCATTGCTTTTAACCAGCGAGAGCAGGTACCATCTGGACTCTTAGCCATGTGAGTCTCTAGATTCCAACCACCAAGTGTTAATGAGTAGTTGAAATCCAAAGACACAGAAAGGATTCTCCTGGGTTAAGGCAAAGGCTTATAGGAGACCAATCACCCACAACCACAATCATCATATAACAGTTCACCATTTTAGAAACGTGAATTGTTTAATTTTGCTAATAAGTATAGACATATCCTTGTTGAATGTCAAAGAGAGGGGATCAGATGAAGACTATCAGGGTATTTCTACCAACTTATAAGGATAATTTACTCTTAACTTGTTGTAAGAACTAGAAGAAACATGTCATATTTATTTTTTCTATAAATATTCATATTTTTCAAATTAAACAATTTAAGGAACTCAATTTAATTATTAAAATATCAATTGAGAAGCCACTATATGCAAGATGCTATTTTAGACTCTGGAAATACAAAGACTAGAATGAAATTGTCCCTATCCTCAGGAAGCTTATGTTTTACTAGGGAGAAATAATACATACATAGATAAATATAATACAAGGTAAAGTGTGGTAGAAGCGAGGGAAGGATCAGATGAAATACTTTAGGAAAATCTGAAGAGGGAAGGAAGGAAATGGGGGAGAGAGTGAGAAAAAGAGAGGAGAGAAAGAAATGAAGGAAGGAAGAGAAAAAGGAGAAAGACACATAGAAAAGGAGAGAGAGAAGGAAGAAGGGAAGGAAGGGAAGGAAGGAAAGAAAAGGAAAGAAGAAAAAGAAGAAAGAGCATGAGTGCTACCTGAAGTTATCAGGGAAGGCATCATAGAGAAGTGGACCCCTGAGCTAAGCCTTGAGGTAATGTAAGGATGCCAAAAGGCAGAGATATACTATGGAGAAAAGCCATGGCAGCAGAAGATGGACTGCCAAGTTTGAGAGAACATATAGTAATCCAAATTTGGAACACAGAATGCCTAGATGAGAGGAGATGAGGGCCTGAACTCAGATGATGACTCTTAGAGTGGGAGGAAGAGGACACATGTGAGTGATGATGGCATGCCAATCAGTCACCCAAATGAAGGAGAGAGAACAACCAACATAAACTCTGAGGACATGAACCTGAGTGTCTGGGAAGATAATGGTGGTCTTCATACAAGACAGGAATTTTGGAGGTGGAGCAGGCTTAGGGAGAAAGATGGTTTTTGGATATGTTGAATTTGGCACACTGATGGGGACATTCAGGTCGAGATATCCAGCAGGCTGGAGATGGGAGACTAGAGTTCAGAAGACAGATTAGGAAGAGGTGTGTGAACTTGGGAGGCAGCAGCAGAGATGATAATTAAACTCACAGAAGCAGGTTAGATCAATAAGGGGCAGGGTACAGGGAGACAAGAGAGGGATGTCAGAGAAGGGTTCAAGGATACAAGTAGAGGGGGTTACCTTTGGCAAGTGGGGCCACTTGTTTCTTCCAAGATTGGAATAAAGAAAAACGGTTTGTAGTATAGATTAAGGGAGATGATGTTAAATGGAGATGAAAAAAGTTAAATTAATTCTAAGTATACATCATTTATAGCTATCTACATATGTGTACATATATGTGTATATACACATTCCTTTATGATGAAAACTATTTCCTAAGCACATACTCTATCAAACACTGTGCTAAGTATTATTTATATAACTTCATAGAGCACTTTACATTTAGTGAGAAAAGTGGTATTGTCTCTAGTTTATATTCTGAAGACCTGCTTTAGACCATCTGCCAAGACAGTTTTACCAGGATGTGACTACTGTGTATGCTACAGCAACCAACAGGCCTTAAACCCATCAGTGAGTTAGGGAAATGTCTGCTCCAAGCATGCGGAGACTTCCCCCAGATGAATGGATGGATGGCCATGAAGGTGGCGGAAGCAGGAACTATGGAACACTTAGAGCTTGGTCAGACATCGAAGATGCCAAAATTTATCCACTACATCTCAGGCCATCATCAGTCATTTTGACTTTTGTCCTACCACTGGACTTTGATGACTCTGAAAGACAGAGTGAGGCTGACAACGTTGCCTTACTTAAATCCAATTCACTGACAAGTAAAGACACCATTTATTCATGATGTCATTGGTCCTCCTTGAAAACAAAGGATGAACAACTCACACTCACATAATGAAGAAATGAAGGCTCTGAGAAATTAAATGACTCATAGTCATAAATAACTAGTGAGTTGCAGATGAAGAACTCAAAGTTAAGTCTTCAAATGAAAAGTCCAATGTTCTTTGCGCAACATCATATTACATTCAAGGTTTTATTCTCATGGCTAGCAAAGTCAGGTGAGTCTATATAATGGACATATTCTAATCATCTACTAAAAGATGAAAAAATATCTCCAACCTCCTTTTTATTTTTAAAAAAGCTCATTAAGGGGCAGCGAGGTGGTGCAGTGGATAGAGCACCCACCTTGGAGTCAGGAGGAGCTGGGTTTAAATCCAATCTCAGACCAGACACTTGACACTTACTAGCTGTATGACCCTGGGCAGGTCACTTAACCCCAATGCCTAGCCAAAAAAAAAAATTTTTTTTTAATTAAAAAAAATAAAAGAGCTCATTATAATTTCAGATTGACCTTAAACATATGACAAGGCTATAAAATTTAACTCAATTTTTGGTATTGATGGATATTCCTAGATTGTTTCTAGTTATGCCCAGCAGGCCACAATCCAAGTTGGAGTATTCACTTGGGATCACTGTAAAGGTCTGTAGCAACCACAAATCTGTAACACACTGAATTATTTTTTGATCATGGTTATATCTACTGTCACAAATCTGTGCCATACTATAATGCCTTTTTGTAGCAGTGATAATCATTCCAGAATGCCTTCTGATGGAGAACTACACGGTGTTTTATAGACAATAACTCATTAAATTCTAACTGTGCTCCTGGTGAGAGTGCACTGGCCCAAAAACACAAGGCAGTGTGGAGTAGGAACCTCTCTCTTTTGTGGAACACCTACATACGTTATGATGGAAGAAGACATTGGATTCCATTTTGTCTTTGGTACATGTGACAATCCCATCATTACCACTGCAATGGCACCCTCCTATTCTTTTTCTAACATACTGCCAATTTTTTGGAATAGTGATGACGACTACAGCAATTGTTTCAGTAGTTACTGACTGGGTCATTTGAAAATTCTAAGCATGTTGGCAATGTTTTCAGTTATTTCATTGAAATAATTTCATTTAAAATGTTGAACAGAACAGAGTTGTTGACAGAGTATAGTAGTATACCAGTGGAGAAGAAACACCTCTAGTGTGATATAAATCCAATAATCAACATTCTTTGGTTACAGTCATGGAGATTAAAATTGTCCAATCTACAATTAAAGAAACTGGCACTTTATTAAAGGGTCCATGGACCCCTCTAATAAAGTGGACCCCAGACCTTTCTCACAGTCTGAGATGACCCCTTCCTCCAGGGCCTTATTTTTATAAGGCTTGATACCAGATACCTGAACAGCTAGAAATGGTATATTAACAGTAGGGTCTCAGGTTGGGCAAAGCATGGGGCAGCTCTACTGACTAAGTGGTCATAAGATGGTCACCTGTTCATGTAGAAGAAGAGAGAATGGTCTGGAGGTACAAAAATAAGTTGGAAGCCTTTCCATGTAATTGAGCCACCTCTACCACGATGGGCTTGGTCTCCATAACAAGGAAAAACAAGGGTGGAGGGCCTCTAGTTAACTTCCTATGATTAAGCAAATGAATTTACAATCTGTAGTTCCTTGCTCTGGGGCCTATATACGGAACTTGTAATCACTACCCCTATGGAGTCACAGCAAACTGATTAATACTGATTGGAATAGAGGTAGGGGTCCAAATGAACTATTTCTCACATAGTCATGCAACCAGTTCCATACCATTATCCACTCAGTATCACTCCTAGGATTGAAGGAACAGGTTGAGAAACTAATTCCCTGCCAAGTCAGCTATGCAGACAACAAATGTTCCTTTCCTTTCCCCACAGCCCACAAATACCAGTGGAGTCAAAGGCATATTTAAGTATAGACATTTTATAGATATTTAATTCAGTATTGAACTCATATTTATTGAGTACTGTGTACTCAATGCTATGCTGGAGATTAAATAGTTAAGTGCTGTTTCATTCTCTGCTTCCCATCAGGACTTACTGATATGCCTCCTCACCCAATAACTTAGGCCTTTAAAAATAGGATGGTGATTTCAGTTACAGATGTTTAGATGGGGACAAAACTACCTTCCATTCTCTCTTCCTGTGTTAGAGGAATAAATGTCTCTTGACCTATGTACTCCAAGTTCTTGATCCTTCAATTAAATGAGGTTGTGATTATTCCTCCTCTTGCAATTATCTTCAATTTTCCCACCCAATGCCACCATTGCTCCCTACCCCCCATGACCTTATTTTGTGGGCTGACAATCTTGGAGTCAATTTAGGCTTCTCTCTTCATACATCTAATCCATCACCAGCACTTGAGGTTCCCCTCATCCCCCACAATACTGCTTAGACCTGCTCCTTTCTTTGCACATCTACAGCAATCAATTTAATCAAATTTTTCAATCACATTTAGGTCACTACAAAAAAGATAGTCATTCTTACCGTTACTCTGTTCACAATCTAGAATAATTTCCTCAAATACTATTTCTATTTTGCCATTCCCTGAATCTAGAACCTGCAGAGACTTTCTGATCCTACAATTAAATCCACATTCCTCAGGCTGGGTTTCTTCTGTCTTCCTAAACCTTTTGCTTCCATTTCATCAAAATAATTTCTTATTATGTCCCAATATGACTTTCTACTCTATCAAAAATATTTGTCTTTCAGATAGGACTTATTTTTTTTCAGCTTCATGCCTTTACAATGCCATGTGCCTTCTTCTCTGTGAATTTAGTGTCTTTCCCTCCTGCCACCTATCAAAATATTACTTTTTTAAAAAAAATCACCACCTCCAGGAAGGTTTGCTTTTCCAATTAAGTCCACTTCATTCCAACCACTCTTTAAATCTGCTTGTACTTAAGTGTAGTTTATAATCTACTCCATTAATTTGTATCACTTTATAGATAACTACTTTTTTCCTGTGTTTTTAATCTTTTCTCCTCAGCTATACTGGCAGACAATCTGAAGCCAGGAGCCATGTTTTCTATTCCTCTCTCTCTCTCTCTCTCTCTCTCTCTCTCTCTCTCTCTCTCTCTCTCTCTCCACTGTGCCAACTGACATGTATGAAATAAAATATAATTAATCAGGAACCACATTACACTAGGCAGCTAGGTGGCTCAGTAGATAGCAAGCCAGGCCCAGAGTCAGGAAGACTCATCTTCTTGAGTTCAAATCTGGTCTCAGACACTAGCTGTGTGACCATAGGCAAGACTCTTAACCCTATTTGCCGCAGTTTCCTCATTTGTAAAATGAGATGGAGAAGAAAATGGCAAATCACTCCAGTATCTCTGCCAAGAATACCCCAAATGGGGTCACAAAGAGTAAGACATGACTAAAAAATGGCTGAACAACATTACAAGAATTTATTTTTTGTTTAAAGGAGGATACATATTTAAATTTTCATCTCTGGCAGTATTTTGTGGGCTGACAAACGTATCAATATCAAACATACACAATGACAAAAAAACCCAACCCAGTTTTCTTTGTTTTTGTTCTGCTTAGAGGATTTTCAGAAACCTTTTAAAGGGTCCTACTTTCCTGCTGGGTTGGCTGACATCTGAACTGTCTGTGAAGTTCAAGACCGTTATATTTGAGCAGACCAGATCTACTCAAAGGCCTAATGACAGAACAGTTTAATGTTGGGATGAAGAACATATTTTTGTCCATATTTTTCAAACTCAGGCATATTGCCTTCCTCAGAATGAACGGCACCTTCAGGACACCATCTGGCAAAAAACTCTCAGTGGATTAGCCCAGAACAGGAAGTGAGTGGATTTTTATATATTGCATAGTTGTGGTTGCAAAGCTGCCACGAAAATATGTTTTCAATGCACTGGTGTAAGTGAGACCTCAGAGTTCAGCTACCTCGTCTGATTTGATTCAAAGGACTTGGAATATATTAACTCATATCTCAAACATAAGAGGAAGAAGGGATGCTTTTCTTCTTTGTTTTGACTCTGACCTGGAAGAAAAACCACAACAATCCAGGAAATTGGAGTCCATGGGCTGGAAAATATGAATTTGGCCTTTTTAGAAATTGCTCATTTGAAAACAATAATACGCAGTTTCCTAATGATAGGATATATCATGGGACCAAAGAGGAGCCAGAGAACATAGTTTTGGAGATGGAGAAGACCCGGCACATCATTATTGTGTACACCCTAGCCAATGCAAAACCGTTGGGTTATTACAGTGTATTTTGCAAACCTTGGTCTGGTCCCAATGACTCAAGCAATGGAACTTCCCGCCTCTCCCCACCCCCAACCCTTCCCTGGGGAAACCATTCCACAGACTAATAGATTTCACTGTCAGGAAACATTTCCTGAATTCAGTCTTAAATTTCCGTAAGTTAATTTCATCCCATTACTTAAATCTATACTCGTTACTCCACCCGAAATAATGCCTCGCCTTCCATGATGTTTACATCCTTCAAATACTTGTGGACTGTTCTCATAGCCCCAACTTAGTCACAGTTGGCCAAGTGATACATATTTGGCTATTTTAATCTTTCCCCACAGCTTACCCCATTTATTTCCTAGTCTCAACTCGACTCAATCTACTTGGTTAATTTAGGGCATTTATATACCCCAAATGGAATTTAGGTGTTTTAGGCATGATTTCATCAGAATAATATAAAATACTTATTTTCAAGCTGCCTGATATGATGCTTCTCCATATTCAGACTAAAAATGTTACTGCCTTATAAGATCATATATAATTTGCTACCTACTATCATCCCAAAGTCTCTTGGTATTATTGCCTTCCAAGTGCCTTATATCCTGCTGATTGAATATCTGTGTTTCTGATTATTTTCCCCCAGATGTATTAGCTACATTTTTTCAGGTTGAATCACGTTTCATTTCCTGCCCATATTTCTAACCACTTTAGGTTCCTTTTATCTGTCCTCACTCATGTTGGTAACACCATGCAATTTATATCATCTGAAAATTTAATTAACATGCTGTTTATCCTCTCTTCTAAATCATTAATGAAGTTTGGCTGACATGAATTGTTTTGTTTTTCAGATCCAGGGCTGCCTATAATTTTTGGTCTTGTTATCCTCTTAGGAATTGACTATCCCTTCTTAATATTTGCCTCACTATTTTAGGAAGGCCTGCTGTTGGACTAGCAGTAACAGAGTTGTCAGGAATACTGTTTTCTTCCTCAGAATATGAGTATGGGTTGGGTTTTTTTGTGTTCCTTAGCCCAAATGTCAATGTTCATTAACCGGTATATTTTAATGATTTCTATGTTTTTCATAATTGTGATCTAAGTATATAGAAGCCTCACTACAATGCTGTCCTCAAGCTCTGCACACATGAAGCTTCCTTAGATAAGGTAAAAAACAAATGCTGCTTTTGTGCCAAATTCTGCTCTTTTGACAAACTGTACTACTGAGGCACAAGAATTTACTATGACAATATTCTATAGTATATATCATCAAGAATCTTTCTACTTCAAATATTTTTAATCTGATCAAGTTGTCTCTTCCCCTTTCCATTCAGAACTCTGAGGCCATTAGTTTTCTGATACTTATTTGTCTTTCTTATGATCTCATTTGATAAGCTAAAATGTTTCAGACATTTTAGAGGCATCAGTTTCTATTTCTTATTCATTTGTTAGGAAGTTTACTATCACTTGTTCAATCAATAGTTTTCTTTCTTGTCCTATAAAATCCTTTTTTGTATATTTTCCTTGGAAATATTAACTTAGGATATTGGTATGTTAGGTCCTAGGGGAGCCCACACAAGCTGGGAAAGCCCTAGTAATGAACCGAAAGGAAAGTGATCATGAAAAACATGGCTAGAAGTTGCCCCATTGAGTCCATGATTGCACAAGAAGAATGCCAACAATCCCTAGAGGCTCTATGCAGAGACAAGGCAGGGGAGGTAGAAGGTGTAGCATACAAGGAGCTCAGACCCACTGCAGAAGACAGAGCCTGCCCAGGTCTCAGGCAGCCACATAGGAGCCACAACAGGAGACTGGGCAAGACAAAAGTCAGGCCCAGACCATAGCAAGAACCAGCCTCAAGGTAGCCCACACCACAGCCATAGCAAAACAGACCAGGGAAACATCTGGGAGGCAAAGCACCTGGGATATCATAGGAGGCCTGCTAGACACAATCAGCACATGAGAGGAGTCTGTCAAGGTCACACAGGAGGGGAAAAGGCTAACTCTGGTTTCCAGACTGTGCAAGGAAAAGGATATATGAAAGAAGCCAAGACCAAAACCTAGGTCAAGCTAAGAAGACACTCAGCTGGAACCCAGGAAATCTGTAGAGGGCAGGGTCTAATCTTAACCATCACATCCAGGATCAAACACCTGCACACACCATGCAAGAGTTGTGGGACGGAGCACACTGTGAACCAGGTATAAAATCTCAACTTGGAAACAGTCTGGAGAAATGAGAAAACCATAAAATGATGAGCACAGTGAAGAAATCCTATGCATTGAGAGAAGCCCAAGAGGTAAATATAAGAGAGAATAATTCTACAATGAGTCCAAGTAGAGTCCCAAAGAAAAGAATGACCTGGTCACTAGAACAAAGAGTATCTGGAAGAAAGGAAGCCAGAGATATGAAACATAATGGTTTTTTAATTAAAATTTTGTTGATTTTTTTATATCACCAAAATCTCTCCCAGTATCTTTCCCTCTCTCCACTCTCAGAGAGCCATACCATATAACAAATAATATTTTCTGAAGAAAAAAAGTGGAAGAAAAAAGTTAGTAAAACCAAATAATACTTTGAAAAAGTCTGAAAACATGCAACATTCAACACTTGTAGACTTCTCACTTCTGTAAAGGGGTAGGGTAGGGGTATCTTCTCATAAATCTTCTGTGGGGCCATGTTTGTTCTTTTGAATTTTGCAACACTCATTTTTGGTTGTTTTGTGGTTGCTCTCTCCATTCATGTTGTTGTAATCATTTTGTATATTTTTTTTCCTTGCCTGTACTTACAAAATAAAATATTAAATGAAATGAGAACGAAAGAGGAAAGAATGTAAAGGAAAAATAATACCTCAAAATAGAAAGTAGTAAAGTATGCACAATTAGACTACCTGAAAATTTGAATGGTCCAAACAGAAAGACTCCATGAGAAAACAAGAAATATTAACATAAAATTAAAAGACTGAAAAAAAGGAGAAAAAAAAGTAAGCTGTATAATACCAAACAATTGTGACATGAAAAAGAGGCCAAGAAGAGATAATCTAAGTATTAGACTGCCTGGAAAATGGGGCAGAAAAGCCTGTTTGCCAAAATTCAAGAAATCACAAAAAATGCCCAGAATCAGAAGACAAAGTGAATATAGAAAGAATCCACCAGTCATCTCCTGAAAGCAACTCTAAAATGAGAACTCATATCATAGCTAAATATCTAGTTAAATATCATATCTAAAATATCATAGCTAATATCATAGCTAAATATCATAGCTAAAATCTAAAACTTTCATATAAAAGGAAAAAAAAATACTGTGAGCAGCTATGAAGAAAGAGATTAAGTATAAAGGAATTACACAAGACCTAGTAGCTACTACCAGAAAGGAAAGGGCTTCAGTGAAAGTTAATCACAGGAGACAAGAACTTTGGTGTCCATAGAGAAGGAAAAAGCATGTGTCAAAACCCTAACCAAAGAAATGTTTGAATCAAGCCTTTAAAAAGACTATTATTAGGGCAAAGGAAAAGTCCTCGAATTCTTCTGATCCCCATAGCAGGGGAGACCTAGAACTCAATTCCTGAGGACTCAGCAAAAAAAAAAAATGATAGATAAATAAATATACAAAGAACTTTTCTAGCAGCAGAGATGATCAAGATGCAAACCTGGAAGAGGAGAACAACAGTATGAAAAAACACTGCAGGTTGGGACAGTGCTCCTACCACCCAGGAGCAGAGCCCAACTTTAACATAAAGTTAAAAGCCAAGAAATAGACTGGAAAAATGAGCAAACAACAGAAAAAGAATCTGACTATAAAAAGTTATTATGGAGACAGGGAAGATCATGACTGAAACTCAGAAGATGACAACAATGTCAAAACAGATACAAACAAAGCCTCAAAAGAAAAAAATATGAATTGGACATAAGCCCAACAAGACTTCCTGGAAGAGCTCAAAAGGGATTCATATAAGAGAGGCAGAGGAAAAATTGAAAGAAGAAATGACAATGATGCAAAAAAGTCACAAAGAGAGTCAACAGAGAGGCACAAAAAATACTGAAAAAATAACAGCTTAAAAATAGAATTGGCCAAATGGTAAAGAGGCATTAAGATCCACTGAAGAGAAAAACTCCTCTAAAAAAGCAGTTGGCCGGGGCAGCTAGGTGGCGCAGTGGATAGATCACCGGCCCTGAAGTCAGGAGGACCTGAGTTCAAATCTGGCCTCAGATCAAACACTTGACACTTACTAGCTGTGTGACCCTGGGCAAGTCACTTAACACCAATTGCCTTAAAAAAAAAAGCAGTTGGCCAAATCAAAAAGGATATACAAAAATTCACTGAAGAAAAGAACTCCTTTAAAAAGTAGGGTTGGCCAAATGGACAAAGAGGCACAAAAACTTACTGAAGAAAATAATTCCTTAAAAATTAGAATTGGGCAAGTGGAAGCTAATGACTCCATGAGGCATCAAGAAACAAAATCAAAAGAATGAAAAAATAGAAGAAAATGTAAAATATCTCATTAGAAAAACAAAGCGACCTAGAAAATAGATCAAGGAGAGACAATTTAATAATTACTGGACTACCTAAAAGCCATGATCAAAAAACTTCTTATTTCAAGGAATTATCAAGAAAAGCTGCCCTGATATCCTAGAGCCAGAGGGTAAAATAGAAATAGAAAGAATCCACCTGAAAGATCCCAAAATGAAAACTCCCAGATATATTACAGCCAAATTCCAGAGCTCCCAAGTGAAGGACAAAATAATGCAAGTAGCCAGTAAGAAATAGTTAAAATATCATGGAAGAGCCAAGTCAGGTAACACAAGATTTAGCAACTTCCATATTAAAGGGTTGGAGAGCTTGGAATTTGATATTTTAGAAGGCAAAGGAGCTAGGATTACCATGGATATTTAATGAAAAAGAAGACTTTCAAGCATTCCTGATGAAAAGACCAGAGCTGAATAGAAAATATGAATTTCAAATACAAGACTCAAGAAAAGCATAAAAAGGTGAACAGGAAAGAGAAATCATACAGATTTCAATAAGGCTAAACTGTTTATATTCCTACATGGGAAGATGATACTTGTAACTCCTAAGAACTTTTTCATTATTAGGGAAGTTAGAAGGAGTATACATAGACAGAGGGTACGTGTGTGAGTTGACCATAATGGGATAATTTAAAAAAAAATTAAGGGATGAGAAAGAGGGATGCATTGGGAGAAAGGGGAAGGGAGAAAGTGAATGGGCAAAATTATCTCACATAAAAAAGATGCAAAATTAAGAGTTTTTATAATGGGTAGAAAGATGAGAGGGGGTGGGTAACATTGAAATTTATTTCATTGGAATTGTCTCAAAGACAGAATGACAAATACACTCAATTGGGTATAGAAATCTTTTTTTTTTACCATATAGGGGAAGGGGATAAGAGAAGGAGAGGGTTGCTAATAGAAGGTCAGGGGATTAAGGGAGGCAATGGTCAGAAGCAAAACATACTTTTGACAAGAAACAAGAGAGAGAAAGGGAGAGACAGAGAGAGTCAGAGGGACACAGAGACAGAGAAGGACAAACAGGGAAAATAAAATCACAACTGTGAATGTACACAGGATGAATTCACCTATAAAATGGAAGCAGATAGCAGAATGGATTAAAAACCAGAATTCAATGATACGTTGTTTACAAGAAACACAACTGAAACAGAGAGACACACAGAGTGGAGATAAGGGGCTGAAACAGAATCTATTATGCTTCAAGTGAGTTGTTTTTTTTAAAAAATGCAGGCATAGTGGTCATGATCTCTGATAAAACAAAAGCAAAAATACAAATTAAAAGAGATAAACAGGGAAACTACATTATGCTAAAAAGGCACCATAGGCAATGAAGTAATATCAATATTAAACATATATGCACCAAGTGATATAGTATCCAGTTTTTTTTTTTTAGGCAATTGGGGTTAAGTGACTTGCCCAGGGTCACACAGCTAGTAAGTGTCAAGTGTTTGATCTGAGGCTGGATTTGAACTCAGGTCCTCCTGACTTCAGGGCCGGTGCTCTATCCACTGTGCCACCTACTTGCCCCAGTAGTATCCAATTTCTTAAAGGAAAAGTTAAATGAGTTATAGAAGGAAATAGACAATAAAAGTAGCGAGGAATCTCAAATGTTCCCTCACAGAACTAGATAACTCTAACCATATAATAAACAAAAAAGAAGTTAAGGAGATAAATGCTGCTGTTCAGTCATTTTGGTTGTGTCTGACTCTTCATAACCCCATTTGAGGATTTCTTGGGAAAGATACTGGAGTGTTTGCCATTTCCTTCTCCAGAACATTTTACAGATGAGGAACTGAGGTAAATGGGATTAAATGATTTGCCCAAAGTCATACCGCTACTAATTGTCTGAAGTTGAATTTGGACTGATGAACATGAGTGTTCCTGATTCTAACCCCAGTGTTTTATCTGCTGCACCACCTAGCTGCCCAAGGAGATGAATAGAATTTTGGAAAGTTAGATATAATACATCTGAAGAAACTGAGTAGGAATGGAAAGAAGTATATCTTTTTCCCAGAAGTACATAGCACCTTCACAAAAATTGACCATGTACTAGGGCATAAAAACCTCACAACCAATTGCAGAAAAGCAGAAATATTAAATCTATCCTTTTTATACCATAATGCAATAAAATTATATTCAATAAAGGGCTATGGGAACATACATTAAAAACTAATTAGAAACTAAATAAGCTAATCCTAAAGAATAAGTGGATGAAAGAACAAATCATAGAACAATCAATAATTTCATTAAAGAGAATGGCAATAATGAGACAACATACCAAATTGTATGGGGTGCAGCCAAAGAAACATGTAGGGGAAATTCTATATCTCTAAACTCTTCAAGCAATAAAATAGAGAAAGAGCAGATCAATGAATTGGGCATGCAACTAAAAAAACTTTAAAAAGAACAAATTAAAACCCTAATTAAGCACCAAAATGGAAATCCTGAAAATCAGAGGAGAGATTAATAAAATTGAAAATTAAAAAAATTGAACAAACAAATAAAACTAGGAAGTAGTTTTATGGGAAAAAAATCAATATCATCAATTAATTAGGTTAAAAGAAGGGGGGGGGGGGAAGCAATTACCAGTATCAAAAAATGAAAAAAGTGAATTCACCACCAATGAAGATGAAATCAAAGCAATTATTAGGACCTATTTTGCCCAGTTATATGCAAATAAATCTAACAATCTAAGTGAAATGGATGAATATTTAAAAAAATATAAATTGCCCAGATTAACAGAAGAGAAAATAGAATAATTTATATAATTCTATCTTAGAAAAAGAAATTGAACAACCCATAAATGAGCTCCCTAAGAAAAAATCCCCAGAAACAGATGGATTCACATGTGAATTTTACCAAACATTTAAAAAACAATTAATTCTGATACTATGTAAACTATCTGGAAAAAAAGGCATGGAAGGAGTCCTACCAAATTCCTCTTATGACACAAACATGCCACAGATACCTAAATCAGGAAGAGCAAAAGCAGAAAAATGAAATTGTAGACCAATTTCCCCAATGAATATTGATGCAAAAATTTTAAAGAAAAGACAATCAAGGAGATTACAGCAATATATCACAAAAAGCATGAATTATGACCAGGTGAAATTTATACTAGGACTGCAAGGCTGATTCAATGTTAGGAAAACTATCAGCATAATTGACCATATTAGTAACAAAACCAACAAAAATAAAATGATTATCTCAATAGATGCAGAAAAAACTAATATGACATTCATTCCTATGAAAAATACTAGAAAGTACAGAAATAAATGGAGCTTTCCTTAATATGATAGGTAGTATCTATCTTAAACCATCAGCAAGCATTATCTGTAATGGGAATAAGCTAGAAGCCTTCCCAATAAGATCAGGGGTGAAACAAGGATGCCTATTATCACCACCATTACTGTATTTCACCATATAATCATCACCACTGCATAATCATTGCACCCTGTTTTTTTTTCTTTTCAGTCCAAAAATTGGTTTATAACCTTTCATCATGTACTCATCACATGGTATAATTCTGTTCATCACACTGCTTAAAAGATAAACAGAGCAGCAATGTATTTACCAATGGCATATGGATATGCATTTATCTCTTGCACATTGCAAGCTGTACACCTAGAATTCTCAGTGCATGCTCATTGTCAGTATTTAATTTTAATGTATATTCACAAGTATTTCATGCATCCTAATCTTGCACCAAAGACAGTTCAGTGATAAATGATTTTTAAGTAGTGCTGACACAAGGTTTTTTTTTTTTTAAAGCTTCACATATGGCCACACCCCGACTCTTTGCAAAAAATTTGGCTTATAATCTGAGACGATTATGCAGTGAAACAAGGTATTCTATATTATTCTATATTTTTCTAGAAATGCTAGCTATAGTAATAAGAGAAGAAAAAGAAATTGGAGTCAGAATAGGCAATGAGAAAACAGAAAAAATTGCTCTTTTCAGATAATATGATGGTATACTTAGAAAATCAACTAAAAAAATTAGTTGAAATAATTAACTTTAACAAAGTTGCAGGATATAAAAAAGGCCCACATAAATCATCAGCATTTCTATGTATTTCCAATGAAGTCCAGCAGGAAGAGATATAAAGAGAAATTTCATTTAAAATAATCACAGACAATATAAAATACTTGGTAATCTCCCTGCCAAGACAGACCCAGGAATTATATGATCACAATTATAAAACACTTTTCACACAAAGTCAGATCTAAACAATTGGAGAAATATTAATTACTCATGGGTAGGCCAAAGTAATGAAATAAAAATGACAATTCTATCTAAATTAATTTACTTATTCAGTGCTATACCAATCAAACTACCAAAAATTATTTTATGGAGCTAGAAAAAATAATTTAAAGATTCATCTGGAAGAACAAAAGGTCAAGCATATCAAGGTAATCAATGAAAAAAAAGTGAAGGAACATGGCATGGCAGTACCAGACTCTCCAACTGTATTACAAATTGGTAATCATCAAAACAATCTGTTTTTGTTGTTGTTGTTCAGTCATGTCTGATTCTTCATGACCCAGCAAACCATAGCATGCCAATACCAAGTGGGGTTTTCTGGGCAAAGATACTACAGTGTTTTGGCATTTTCTTCTCCAGTGGATTAGGCAAAAAGAGGTTAAGTGCCTATGGTCACACAGCTAATAGGTATCTGAGGCCAAATTTGAACTCAGGTCTTCCTGACTCCAGGCACAGTGTTCTATCCACCAACTCACCTAAATAATCTGGTACTGGCTAAGAAATAGAGTGGTAGATCAATGGAATAGATTGGGTATACAACACACCGTAGGAAATGACCATAGTAATCTAGTGTGCAAAGATCCCAGTTTGGGGACAAAAACTCATTATTTGACGAAAACTGCTGGGAAAACTGGAAAGCAGTTCAGCAGAAACCAGGTATAGACCAATATTTTATACCATATATCAAGGTAAAGTCAAAATGGGTGCATGATGTAGACACAAAAAGTGATACCATAAACAAATTAGGGGAGCATGGAAAATTTTACCTGTTAGATCTATGGATAAAGGAATAATTTATGACCAAAGAAGAGGCAGTATTACAGAATGTAAAATGGATAAATTTGATTACATTAAAGTAAAAAGGTTTTACATAAACAAACCCAATAAAGTCAAGATTAAAAGGTAAGCAGGAAACTGGAAAAATATTTTTGCAGCAAATTTTTCTGATAAAGGCCTCATTTCTCTAATAAATAAGAGAACTGAGTCAAATTTATAAGAACATGAGTCAGTCTCCTACTGATAAATGGTCAAAGTATATGAACAGGCAATTTTCAGAAGAAGAAATCAAAGCTGTCTAGAGTCATATTAAAAAATGTTCTAAATTACTATCAATTAGAGAAATGCAAATTAAAACAATTCTGAGTTACCACCTCACACTTATCAAATTAGTTAATGTAAAAAGAAAATGACAGATGTTGGAGGGGTGTGGAAAAATTGGGACACTAATGCACTGCTGGTGCATTCTATAGAGGAATTTGGAACTATGCCCAAAAGGCGATAAAACTGCATACCGTTTGATCCAGCAATACCATTACTAGGTCCTTATCCCAAAGAATTTTTTTTAAAAAGGAAAAAGACTTATTTGTACAAAAATATCTATAGCAGCTATTTCTGTGATGGCAAAGAATTGGAAATTGAGGGGATACCCATCAATTGGGGAATGGCTGAACAAGTTGTGGTATATGATTGTGATAGAATACTATTGTGTTATAAGAAATGACAAACAGGATATTTCCAGAAAAACCCGGGAAGACTTATATGAATTGATGCTGAGTAAAGTGAGCACAACCAGGATAACATTGTGCATAGTAACAACAATACTATACAATGATCAACTGTGGACCACTTAGTTATTTTCAGCAATACAATAATTCAAGACAATTCTGAAACATATGATGAAAAATGCTATCCAGCTCCTAAGAAAGAACTGATGGAGTGTGAAGGCAGATTGAAGCATATTTTTTACATCCTTTATTATTCACAGGTTATTTTTTTTGTCTGGATTTTCTTTTGTAACATGGCTAATATGGAGATGTTTTACATGACTGCACATGTATAACCTATATCAAATTGTTTGTTTTCTCAATGAGGGAATGAATTTGAATCTCAAAATTTTAAGAAACAAATGTTAATATTTACAAGATATTCCAAAACTCTTAGTGTAGAATGAAGTTTCAATAGTTTTGCTTGCTTTGTACTGCACTAAGTCATTTGAGACACCCTGAAAGTAACAGAAATAGACTAGAGGACTTTTCAACAAAATCAGAGGTGAAACAAAGATATCCACTGTCACCACCTCTATTTAACATGATTCCAGAAATGCTGATTATAGCAGTAAGACAAGAAAAGGAAAGCATGAGAAAAAGAAAGCATAGGCAAAGAAGAAAAAAAAAATCACCTTTTGCAGATGACATGATCGTGTTCTTAAAAAATCCCACAATTACTTGAAACAATGTCAGTAAACTTGCAGGATATAAAATAAATCCACACAAATCATCAGCACTCCTATGTTGTACCAATAAACCCATCAGAAAGAGATAGAGAAATTCCATTTAAAATTGCTACAGAATGTTTAAAATATTCAGGAGTTTACCTACCAAGATATTACACAAGAACTACTGACATACAGCTCCAAACCACTGTTTACAGAAATAAAGATAGACCTAGATAATTGGAAAAATATTTATTGCTCAGAGTAGGACAGGTCAATATAATAAAAATTAAAACACTGCCTAAATGAATTTACTTATTCAATGCCATGCCAAACTACCAAAGGATTATTTTATAAAGCTAGAAAAAAATAGTGAAATTCATATGAAGGCAAAAAGAAGGTAAAGAATCACAAGGGAACTAATAAAGAGGAATGGGAATAGTGGGCCCCAGCAGTGACAGACCTAAAACTGTACTACAAAGGCATTCTCTAAGTAATTTGCTATTGGTTAAAAAACTGAGACGTTGATCAGTATACACAACAGACAGAAACAATATATCTAGTACGCCAGTATTCAATAAACACAAAGGTCCCAGCTATTAAGACACAAACTCACTATATGACAAAATACTGGGAAAATTAGACATTAGCATGGAAGGAATTAGAGTTACATCAATACCTCACACCTTATACCAAATGAATATAATTCCCTTTAAATCTGCTGCTCTGCCTACATTTAACAAGATGACCCTGTGCCAGGTACCCTCGGATGTCCCCTCTTCATTCCCCCTCCTTTCCTGCCTCTTTTTGTTGTCTCTCCCTTTAGACTGTAAGCTCCTTGAGGGTAGGAGCTGCTTCTTTTTGTTAATTGTATCCCCAGCACTTAATACAGTGCCTGGCACCTAGTAGGCACTTAATAAATGTTTATTGGATTAGATTGGAAATAAATCCATGACCTAAATGTAAGAGGTCACATCTTAAACAAATTAAAGAAAAATGGAAAAAATTGCTTATCAGATCTATGGGGAAGAAAAAAGTCCATTACCAAACAAGAGATACAGAAGGCCACAAAAGATAAAAAGGAAAATTTTAATTATATAAAATCTTTTTAAAAAATTTATATAACAAATCTAATAAAGTTAAAATTAAAACAGAAGCAATGAACTGGAAATAAATCTTTGCAGCGGCATGTTTCTCTGATAAAGTTCTCAATTCTAAGATATGTACACATACATATATATACATACATGTATACAGACACACACACATATACACATATATACACATATAAAAAGATTCAAATTTATAAGAATAAAAGCCATTCCCCAATTAATAAGTTGTCTAAGGGTATGAACAGGCAGTTCTAAAAAGCAGAAACCCAGGTTATCTAATACCATATAAAAAAAAATTCCACATCACTACTAATTAAAGAAATACAAGTTAAAGCAATTATAAGATTCTACCTCACATCTATCAGACAGGCAAAGATGACAAAAAAAGAAAACAATAAATGTTGGAGAGGCTGTGGGAAAACAGGAACATTGATGTACTGTTGGTAGACTTGTAAATGGGCAAAACTACTCTGGAAAACAATTTGTAATTACATACAAAAAGTTACTAAACAGTGTGTGTCCTTTTACCCAGCTAAACTACTGCTAGGCTTATACCCTAAAAATATTAAAGAAAGAGGAAAAGGTCCTATGCGTACAAAATTATTTATAGCAGGTCTTTTTGTGGTGACAAAAACTAAAAATTAAGGGAATATCCAGTAATTGCAGAGTGGCTGAATAAATTGTGGTATATGGCATGACAGAACATTAGTGTGCTGTAAGAAGTGAGAAAATAAATGATTTCAAAGAGACATGGAAAGACTTGTAATGATGAACTAATGAAGAGTGACGTAAGCAGGAACAGAAGACCAATTTATAACATCAATATTACAAAACTGAACAATTTTGAAGACTTACGAACTCATAAGTAACATAAATAGAAACGAGAACAATTTATACAATAGCAAAGCTATAAAGGCAAACTTTTAAAGCTGCAAGAACTATGATCAATATAGTGACCATCCATGATTCCAGGACTGATAATTGAAAATACTATCTACATCCTGATAGAGAATGAAATATCTACATCTATATTTAATTTATCTATATATATCTATGTAGATATCTATATCTATCTATACGTAGTTATCTATCTATAGCTATATATTTATATACAGCCAATAAGGGAATTATTTTTGCTCAACTATGCATATATGTTACAATAAATTTATTTTTCTTTTATCTTTTTTTCAATGGGAATGGGGATGGGAGAAAAATTAGATTTCAGTTTATTGGATGGGACAGATATCTAGTGTTGCGTGCACTTTCATATGAAGGAATTATATTGTTAGTTTTGCTCAATTGTTTTTCTTTGTTACAAGATCTTATAAAGTAAAAACAAAACATATCAATAAAACTTTTTTTTAAGTGAAAGGAGTTCCAGAAATACAATATTCCCAAAGGCAACAAATAAAGTCCTAAAATCAAAAAGAATTTACCCTGCAAAACTGAGTGTAATCCTACAGGGAAAAAAAAATTGGACCCTTAATATGCAACAGATACCTTTCAAGTATTCCAGACTAAAAGACCAGAGTTGAGCAGTTACTTTGAAATGCAAACAGAGGAGTCAAGAGAAACTAAAAAAGTGAATACATTTGAGCATTTGGAAGCGGCTATACAATGATCAAGTTCTCAAGGAAACCAAGTGTCCCTTTGTACTCCTAATGTATGTCTTCAGGGATTATAGAAAAAGTTAAATTAAGTCAAACAGATTGACTGGGCTTGCTTTCTTGTCATATAATGGTCTTTAGAGAAGAAAGAAAAGGTGATAGGATAGGGAAGAAAGGAAGAGCAAAAGGAAGAAATTTGCTTTCTCACAAAATGGGAAGGAGAGTACAAAAGGATAGTGTAATGAGATAATTTTTGTAAAGTGAATAGCATAGTACTTGTTACCTGATAGGCATTATATAAATGTTCATTCCCACCCCTCCTCTTCCCTAATGGGGGAAAGGTGGGGTCGGGTGGATGTGAACAGTACACCAGCTTACTTGGCTGACACAGGTGTTTCATGTGGAGGAAGCTAGGGAGCCTGCTTCTAAGAGGGATGTGATGACGAAGAATAGAAGTGCTTTGGAGACACTGGTTCTAGTCTGCTAGCCACTTGTATGGGAGGGAACTTTTTTATTAGATGAGTAGCCAGAACTGGAGGTGTCTTCAAAAAAGAAAATTCAGTTTTGGACTAGCCCTTTGACCACTCTCTCTTTGGCTGTGATGGTGATTTGAGTCCTTCGAGTTCAGTTGAGGACAATGCTATACGTGGAAAGGCTTTGGGGACTTCTCTTTGAGGCCATGTGGCCTCAAGAAAGGAACCTCAGTCACAGACCTTTGCATCTGTTCTTTTTCCATTCTAGGTGAAGGGAATAGTCTCTGACCTTGAAAATTTCAAAAGGTTGAGAAAATGAACCATAAAATCCAGGATTTGAAATCCAGACTGTGTTTTGCAGCCAGCCAGGACAGCGTTGGTGCTCTGAGGAACAAGAAATAACTTTCTGGATCCAGGCCAGTGGAAGCTAAGATGAGGATTCATTTAGCAGTCATGCTGAATATCGAAGTGAACTTGGTAGGATAAAGGTAGTGTAGGAGAGAGTGTGTGCCTGAGGTATTGGGGAAAATGTGCTTATTTATTCTTGCTATGACTTTGAAGTAATATCTCTTTACAAAATCTAAGGGATTAAATAGACCTGAGGAGCTAGTCACTGGCCTCTAAACATTGAGGGGAGTATAGCCTGTAGGGATTTAACTGATGACACTAGAGAAGAGATTCTCACAAGTGGCTCAGGGTACCATAGAACCCTGAGAGAATGATATAATAATAGCAGCTTGCTTCTGGGAGAATGGGTCACATGCTATAATAGAACCGAAGGAAACAGTAATCATAATTGTGAATGGGAATGGAAAGAACTCACGGAAAGAAAGGGAAGATGTATATCAGAATGAATTAGGAAGCAGAATCTCCCAACATTTTGTTTACAATAAACACACTTAAAACAGAAAGATTCACACAGAATAAAAAGAAGCTACTGCAAAATCCTATGTTTCAGTTGAACTCAAAAAAGCAGGGGTAGCAAACATGGCTTGAGACAAGTCAACCACAAAAAAAATAGACATAATTTAAAAAAGATAAACAAGGAAACTAAATTAAGCTAACAGTAAAAACAATGAATTAATGTCAATATTTAACATATATACGCACTGAATGACATAGCATGTAAATACTTAAAGGGAAATTTAATTGAACTGTAGGGAGAAATGGACAGTAAAACTAAAATATTGTATTCTTTCAGACCTAGACAAATATAACAAAAAGGAAAGCTGAAAAGATGTTAAAGATGAATAGAATTTTAGAAAAGTTATATATTATAGTTCTCTAATGACTACTGAAGGGGAACAAAAAAGAAGTGTATGTATCTCACAGCTGTGCATGGAAATTTAAAAAATTGACCATGTATTGCGCCATAAAAATCCGATAGCCAAATGCAATAAAGCAGAAATATTAAACGCTTTGCTGACTACAATGGGATAAAAGTATATTCAGTGAAAAACCTTTAAAGATTAAGTAATGTAATTTTATTGGTAGGTCAAAGAAAAAAAATCATAGAAACAACAGTAAATTTCATCAAAGAAAAGAACAATGTTGCAAAATAGAAAGCTTTTGGAATGCAGCTAAAAACAATTCTTGGAGAAAAAAACATATACATATATACATACATACATACATATGTATATATATGTATATCTCCAAGCACTTCTCCAACAAAAGAAAGAACAGATCAATGAATTGAACATGCAATTCAAAAACCTAAAAAATAAATTGATAAAAAAAGTCAATTAAACAGCAAGTAGAAATTCTGAATTCTAAGGCAGTTAAGTGGTACAGTGGGGATAGAGTGCTGGCCTTGGAATAAAGAAGATGTGAGTTCAAATCTGACCTCAAAATTTTATTAGCTGTGTGACCCTAGGCATGTCACTTAACCCTGCTTGCCTCAGTTTCCTGATCTGTAAAATGAGAAATAGCAAACCATTCCAGCATATTTCCCAAGAAAACCCCAAAAAGTGGTCATGAAGAATAAAGCATGACTGAAAATAATTGAACAACAAGAAATTCTGAAACTCAAAAAAGAAATTAACAATTAAAGAAAACCCTCTCCTTAAGTGATAGATAAAACTAGGAGCTATTTTCTTTAAAGTAATACACACTTACCTAGTTGATTTTTAAAAAGAGAGGAGAAAACTTTTTTAAAGTGTCAAAAATAAAAGAAATCACAATTGAAGAGGAAATAAACTATCATAAACTATTTTACAGAAATGATCAGAAGCTAATTATGTGCTAAAAAATGGATGACAAAGAAAATGGATGAATATTTACCCCAAAATACTCAGCCTGCAGAACAAGAGTGAGAAACTAGAATAGAACAAGAAACACATTACTTAAACAACCCAATCTCAGGAAAAGAAATTAAACAAACCCTAAATAAACTCTCAAAGGGGGGAAATCCAAGACTAGATGGATTTAAAAATGGATTCTATCAACTATTCAAAGAAAAATTAGTTCAAATATTTCACAAACTATTTGCAAAAATAAGAGAAAAAGAGAATGTTCTAAGCTCTATGACACAAATGTGACATTGATATTTAAATAATAATACGAATAGCTGGCATGTGTGTAGCATTTACTATGTAGCAGTCACCATGCTATGTGTTTTGCAAATATCTCATTTGAAACTCACAACAACACTGGGGAGATAGGTGTTATTGTTATGCCCATTTTACAAATGAGGATACTGAGGCAGAGTTTAAATGATTCACTCACAGTCATACAGCTAGTAAGTGTTTGATGCTGGATTTGAACTCAGATCTTCCAGACTCCAGACTCAGCACTCTACCCACTGCACCGGCTACCTGCCAGTGAGCTCCTTAAACCAGGGAGAGTTAAAACAAAAAGAAAACTATAGATCAATTTAGCTAATGAATAGCAACAGGAAATATTAAATACAACACATTCATGGAAGGTAGGGGTACAGGATCGCTCACAAAGGTGAAAAACTATGAATAATTTCAGGCTCCATCCCAACCTTTATTTTTAATAATTCCAATCATGTTTAACACCGAAAATAAATAAAACAACATACTGTACCCACAAAAAAGCTGCAGTTCCTACATGATTAGTATCTTTCACACTATGCAGAGTCTTCACACCTGTCAGTGTAGCTGCAGCAATTCCTTCAAGGATTTCCTTCTCCTTGCAAAAATGCAAGACACAATTATCTCTGTGGGATAAAATCTTGTGACTGAGTCTGGATGGTAGACAGACAGAAAGAAGGCATTCTCAAAGAGAATGAAGAGCCTGCAGTTCTTTAGCACATTGAAACTTTTAACAAAAATTAACTGTTTATAATAGCTATATATATATATATATATATATATATATATATATATATATATACACACATATATGTATATATATATATATACACACATACCTATACTTATGGTAATAAATGATAAAATAGATTAATAATATACAATATTTATGCATTTATAACTTAGTTTTTTTTGTTTTCCTCATATACATGTCACTTGTGATTTTCTGCCATATGCTGCAAATCTCCAAAAATTCCCATTTTATTATGAATGACCAACCCACAAATAACCAAAACCATGAATGTAAAACCTATGAATTTTATTGATGACTGTACTAGCAAAGTAATTACAAAAATTTTTAAATGATTATACATCATGACCAGATTGGACTTTTACCACAAATGCAAAATTGGTTCAATTAAAAAAAAATAAACATAATAGACCACATTAATAACTAAAGTAATAAAACCCACACAATCCCATCATTAAAAGCTGAAAAGCTTTTGACAAAATATAACATTCACATCATTAAAAAACAACAACACTAAAAAGTACAGGAACAAATGGATGTGGAGATACAAGACACTAATGCATTGTTGGTGAAGCTGAAAATCAGTTTAGTCACTTCGTTTTAAAATTTTTTAATTATTTATTTTTTTTTCAGTTCCAAATTCTCTTCCTCCCTCCACACTTATCCTTCACCTAATGAGAAGGCAAGAAATATGATAGTCCAGTCATTTTGGAAAGCAATTTGAAGCTATGCCCAAATCATCACTCAGCTGTTCATAACTTTTGACCCACAGATACCAGAACCAGGCCTGTACTTCAAAGAGATCAGTGAAAAAGGAAAAAGACACTTATGTACAAAAATATAATGGTAATTTTGTTATAGCAAAGAACTGGAAATTAAGGTGGTGCCTATCAATTCAGGAATGACTGAGCAAATGATGGTACAGAAATATGCTGGAATATCATTGAACCATCAGAAATGACGAAAGTGATAATTTCAGAGGAACCTAGGAAGACTTGTACAAACTGATAAGAAGTGAAGCAAACAGAAAAATTATTCAAAATAACAAAAGTGTAAAGAAAAAGCAACTTCGGAAGGCCTAAGAATTCTACTCCATGTAATAACCAACCATAATTCCAGAAAACTTATAATGAAATATGCTACCTACCATTTCACAGAGAGGTGAAGGATTCAAGTTGTATAATGAAACATAGATTTTTGGACACAGAAAATGTTAGCATTTGTTTTGATGTACTATGCTTATTGTTTAAAATGTTTTGCTTTTATTTTTTTTCCAGTTTGAGGGAGAAAGGTAAATGAAGAGGGATGTTAACCAAACAGTTGTGGAGAAATAAAAAAGTCGCTCAAGCATTTTTTTAAAAGTATGGATGAGAACATGAGTAAGACCAGAATGAAACACAGATAAACAGCACAACTTTAAAAGTTATATGTTGAATTTATCATATCCTTAAAAATAAAATCAAATCTCTATATAATAGAAATTCTCAGTTTCATACACAATCCTTTTTAAATTCTGTTTTCTACAGGACATGTCCATTTTATTTGTTACATATTGAGTTCAGAACTGAAAAAATTTCGTGGAAAAATATTATTTTGTCTCTATATTCCACTTTTACCATCACCCAATTGATAACAATCACCAATTGTTATTGGCTTCTCTTTTGTCTTATTATGGTGCCTCTTTAATTTACATAATGTTGGAGAGTCACTTGTGGAAATACATCTTCTATTTCTTATATATTGTTTTTTTTCAAATGAACTATCTTCTCTAGCTTAATTATGGCATTCATACACTATTCTTATATACTTGAGTCACCAATAAGGATCACACTGACATGGCTTTCTTTGAGTTCGGGAGTGTTTTTTTCCTGGTGCTTTCATCTAACTCATAGGCAAAGCCTTTCAAAACTATCTTTTCAAGGATTAGAACAGTGGGTGTCCAGGTAAAATAGTTTGATGTTTTTCTTTATAGATTTTGAACTTTTATTCTTTGTTACCATAATTCTTCTCTACATAGTTTCTCACCCTACTTCCTTACAAACTATTGAAGAGATCAAGTGGATGGTATATTGGTAATGATGGCATGTTTCATTTCTGGATGAACCAAATCAGTTCTGCTGCCATCTTGCCAGCAGCTTGATCAAAGTTTGACTCTCAATGTATATATGATTAGCTCCTTGGGATTTATATAAAAATTGGTATGGTGAAAAACTGAAAAGGGGCACAGAAACATATAAGTTATCATTTGGTTATTTGCCTCCTATTTCTAGAAATTATATTAGCTTCAATTGTTCAAGATAGGATTATGGTATTATTTTTTTCTCCTATCAATAGTCACTAACCCACAAGCCCTTCAAAAACAAAGCACATAAAAAATAATTTTAACTGAACAGGAAATATAAACTTTAGCCAATAAATGTACCAGATATTAAAAATATACTTTGTTTCCATGATAAAATACATATTTCACTTAGATATTATAGACAATTACAGAAAGATGATTGGGATTATGGAAAGGAAAATAATAGAGGGACGGAAACATTGTCAGAGAGAAAAAGGAGAAAGATCAAATGGCAGGAAAGAAGTAAAAAAGAGAACTAAAGAGGAATGAGTTATTACAGAATCAGAAATTAGTGTATTCCATACTATGCACTTGGGCTGTGGACATCAGAACAGACTCCTAATTAGCGATTTTAGCATCATGGACAAAGCATTATGAAATGATTATGGGCAACTATGGGGAATTAGGGAGAGTGGGGCTGAGTAGGAGCTTCCCTAGGAAAGAGGGAAGGAAGTATCTCACCTGGCAGCTTCCTATCTTAACTAATTATTTTAACAAAAGATAGGAGTGGTGAGCCAACCTGGAAATCCAAAAGATCAGGGTTCAAGTTTTCCCTTTGACACATACTGGCCTTGTGACTCTGGGCAAGTCATTTCCTTATCAGTGCTCTAAGAAACACTCCAGTGCTATAAGTTGTACTGAAGTTGACTTGCAGTGGTACAAGGATTTCCCTTACCAGGGAGTGCCTTATAGCAATGAAATAACAGATGCCATTCCTAACCCTGCTGTTAGTCTGTGGGTGTCAGATTCAGTTATTTCTGCGCTACTGAAGGAATGGAAATATTGTCAACACTTTCTAAATTTCAGTGCCCTATGGCAAAGCTCTGGTCATTATGCCCTAGTTACACTGAGGCAGTGGATTAAGTTAACACCTGTTATAATTGGCTTTTAAAATACCCAATAGCTTTACAACAGGTTAGAAACATATCTTTTACATTAGGGAAGTTTGTTTTTTTTCTATTTTTCTTTTAAATATACAAGTTTATTTTTAAAATAAATATTTATTGTTACTTGAGATTCTGAATGTTTTGCTTATTGTGAAATGATGAATAAAATCTTAGAAAAGTATTTTGGAATCTTTGAGATGACTGCCTATTTTCTACATTAACCTTAAAGATCCCTTTGATGTTGAACACTGATAAGATGATTTCATGTTTGATGAAGAAATATTAAGGTTGTTTCATTTTACAATGTCTGAAGGTTACATTGGAACCCACACCTTTAAGATCAGTTCAAATGGTCTATGTTTAACTGGTTCCTAGTTTTTATCTAATTAGCTCCTAATACACAGTGGAAATTCAAACCCCTACCCCAACAACAGTGAAAAAAAAATTGAACTAAGATCAAAGGAACAAGGAGAATCAGAAATAGTTGAACTTAACAATCCAATGTCGAATAAACCTGAATACATCAATTACTTAAGAAAGAGTTCTCTTTTTACTAAGAACTGTGAGAAAAACTGGAATATAGTATGGTAGAGATTGGGCTTATACCACTATCTTACAACATGCTCCATGAATAAATTTGAAAATGAGAAGAGAAATAGATCATATGCCTTTCGCAGTTATGAGGATGGGATAAATTCTTAAACAAAAAAGAGATAAAGGTGATTATAAAAGGTAAATCAATTATTTTTATTATATTCAAATAAAAGTTTTTGCACAAACAAAATTAATGCATCTAGAATAAGAGAAGCAGTTGAAAGAAGGGGAAAGAAAACTTTATATCAAATATCTCTGATAACATTTTGTTTTTTAAGATATCCAGACAATTAACAGACACATAAGACCAACATCCATTCCCCAATAGTTACATAGACAAATAATATGAACAAACAGGTCTCAAAAGAGGAATTGTAAAGTATTCACAACCACATGAAAGACTTCCAAATCATTAATAATGAGAAATGCTGATCAAAACAACACTGAGGGTTCACATTACATCTAGCAAATTGGCCAAAATGACAAAAGATGGACAGACCCTGGGTTCTCAAAGGCTGCCTTAGTGAAGTATAAGCAATGGTAGGTTTTTAACATAGTAGGAAGGCTTCAAATGTGCCCATAGTGACAGACAGTATGCTTTATTTATTTATTTGTTTGTTTGTTTGTTTGTTTAAGGCACTTGGGGTTAAGTGATTTGCCCAGGGTCACACAGCTAGTAAGTGTCAAGTGTTTGGTCAGATGCCGAATTTGAACTCAGGTCCTCCTGACTTCAGGGCCGGTGCTCTATCCACTGTGCCACCTAGCTGCCCCGACAGTATACTTTCTGAGAATCAGTGGAGCTAAGTATAGAGAAACATCACTAGAAGACTGTCGGTCACCTTGGTGATGAGTTCTTTGGCCATAACAATCCATGAAATTTTTTAAATGGCCCTAGTCCTGTATGTCCCTCTTCTACTTTGGCAGAGAAGTTGGGAAACTGGAAAAAGGGGGGGAAAGGAGGTGTGAAGAATCAAACAATTTTAAACTGTCTATAAACTTTAAATGAGCTATTGGTACTCTAAATGTGAGTTCCTTTTTCAATGATTAACAAGTAAATCTGTTGCTGGAATAACAGAATTTTATCTTTACATTTTCACTACAAGTGAAACCAAACTTAAAAAGTTACAAGTAAATGGAAGTGGTTCATAGGTTCTCCTTGGAAAGAAAAATAAAGGAGTTGGTGGAGTGGTTGTTATTGTACATCCAAAGGAACAAGAAAAATAAATTCATGGAACATTTGTTCAGTAAATTAATCAATCAATGAGTATCTATTAAGTACCTACTATGTATCACATACTAGGAATATAGGACAAGGAATGGAACAATCTCTACTCACAAGGAACTTCCATCCTAAATAGGGGTAAGACATGAACAACATATAATAAATGTAGCTTAAATATAAGATTAGTAAATAAAAATATATACAAAGTAATTTCATATAAAGTAATTTGGGAGAGAGAGAGCAGTTGGGGAAACCAAGAAAGGCCTTATGTAGAAGTTGGTTCTTGAGCTTCATTTTAAATAAGGAAATGGATTTTATAAGGTAAAGGAGGAGTGTGCTCCAGGAATGAGAGAAGCAGAGGGCCAGAGCAAAGTTGGGTAATGGACTGACATGTGTGAGGAACACAGAGAAGGCCAGTTTGCTTGGACTATAGAGAGTGGGAAGGAGGGTAACTTCCAGGAAGGTTGGAATGATAGATAGCCTGGGGCCAGGTTGTATAGAACTTTAAAAGGCAAAGAGAGGAGTTTATTTATATTTTGTCTTGCAGATAATAGAGAACCATTGTTGTTGACCAAGTGGGTTAGTGACATGGTCAGATTTATACTTAAGGACAATTACTTTTGCAGCAGTACATAGGATGAACTAGAGATGGGGAGAGGTTTTTAAAGTCTTTCATAATCTGATCCCTTTCAACTTTTCCAGTCTTCTTATACTTTACTCTTCTCTTCCCAATACTCTACAATCCAGTGACACTGACCATCATGGTGGTCCTTTAATATCACATTTCATCTTCCAATTTCATGGCTTTTCATTGGTTGTCTCCCTCATCATCTCTGTTTCCTAAATATCCTACCTTCTTTCAAGACTCAAGTCAGGCTCTACTTTCTACAAGGAAGTCTCCTCCACCCTCAACACTAGTATCTTCTCTCTTGGATTTCTCCCATTTACGCTGTATATATCTTACATATACATAGTTGTTTGCAGTCTCCCCCAATAGTGAACTCCTTGAGGGTAAAAACTCTGTGTCAAGAGCATGTCAAGAGACCCAAGTAAGCAAATTTCATATGCCGTATCCCTCCACCTACCAGTTTCCTAGTACACCCCTAATTACTTTATATTTTGTACATATTTATGTATGCATATATCATCTCCCCAATAGAACGTACATTCCTTGAGGGAAAGAACTGTTTCATTTTTGTCTTTGGATAGACAGTGCTCAACACAGTACAGATGCTTAACAAATGCTCACTGATTAATTGAGGTCATTTAAGGATGAAAATGGAAGGCTATCAGTCAGAAAAAATGGCAAGAATCTGAAGTTTTTTACACTGAATTCCTTTCTCCATCAGGGATGGTGGGGCCACCATACCTGTACACAAAGATCACAGTCTCTAATGCGCTTATGAGGATGGTTAAAAATGAAATTAAAGACAACAAAGATGGGGAAAAGATGTGGATTAGAGCAAGAGCATAGAGAAGAATCTGCGTGGAAGAGGGACATTTGTGAGGATATTGAGAGACTGATTCATTAGGCGTTTGAAGGTAGGAGGGAGGAGATACCAAAGGTATTAAAAAAAAATCCCCTACCTTATTAATACTTACAAAAGAAAATTAAAGAAAGAGCTCCTACCACCAACACACATATTATATTACATTATATTAAATGCAGATGTACATATTCATAACATATATATACATGTACATATGTGTGTATATACGTACATATACTTGCTTCCCACTTTATGAAAAAATTTATAAGTATAATCTATATATGCATTAAGGGCATCCTTCATGAGGGTATTAATGGAAAATGAGCTGGCTTTCACAAGTGATTTTTACAGTAGAATACACCTTTATCACTACACAACTGACATAAAGCTGTAATGGATACAAGATCTCATCATGCTTAATATTTGTTAATCAACAAAAAAAGTATGTGACTTAGTGACACACAACTCTTCCTTAAAGACTCTTTCATCAAGGTATCTTCCATGGACACATCGAAATTATTTGCTATTCTTTGAAAGTGTAACAGCAGAGACAACCTTGTTCAACAACATACTCTGAGCATTAATATCAGGCATACATAACCATAGGATGTTACGTATAATAATACACTCGCCAAAGGTATTTGCCACTGTGATGAAGAAGATCTAGGACAGAGTCAAAGTGGAAAAGAGATTCCCAGTAAATGCTGAAGTCCTTCCTCCAGAAGCTACGTCCATGGACGACATTTGTGCCAGTTTCATCAAGCCCTGGAATAAGGTAGAGCTTCCTTAATGAGGTCTGTAATAATTCCAAAGACTTTGAGCTGACCATTCATACAGGAAAATCCAAGTAGATTAAAAATGCCTACTGTTTGGATCATAAAATGCAGTTAAACAGACAACCTATAGAATTCACTCATCATGTACTTATATAGATAATATCTGTAAATTAGTGCAGTGCCTGGCACATAGTGGGTGCTTCATCAATGCTTGTTTCCTTCCTTTCTGGAAAGGTAGACTGGTGACCGGTGATAAATATACAAATACACATACACACACACCTATCTTGATCAGACACTGCAAAAGGATGAGTTAAGCTCAGAATTAAACAGGAAGAGTTAAAAAAAAATAGATTACATTCAGAAAACTGCAAAGCTCCTTCTGTTACTGAAAAACTTCTCCCAGAAACAAAGGCCCATCTTTTTAATACTAACATTCCACTGGTGTTGAGTATCACTCAGAGAGTTAGAGAGGCCTATGATGGATATAAATAGGCTGCATTACTTAACAAATAAAGAACTTAGAAGAGGAACTGGAATTAAAGATGCCCTCAAAGAAATCTAAGACAGAAGAATAATGGGCTGGTCATATGGTAAAAGTGGAAGATAAAGATAGTCCCTGTGTTTGACTTTTATTTTCACAACGCCCAGATAAAATGAGGGAGACCCCCAGCACAATGGGCAAGACTACCTGTGGAGAACTTGCGAGAAGACATGGACAAGAGTTACGTAGGACGGGTAGATATGGATGGACTACTGGAAAAACATACACATTGATGAGATGGAATCACCTGGATATTTGAAAAACTGCTGGGAATGAATGTGAAATATCTGGCAGAGCAGATGTGTAAAATCTAGTTATAGAGTAAAAAAGGAAATACAGTAGGGATTGAGATGGAGAGAAAGAAGGTTGTCAAGATTATATGGAAAGACAGTTTCCATTCTAGAAAAAAAATTGTAAGCTTTGGTCCTACATAAAATGCGCAAAAATAATGCCTAGAGAAACCAATAAGTCAGTCAACCAATCAATAAACATGTATTAAGCACCTACTTATGCCAGGCATGGTGCTAAGTGCTAGGGAGACAAACACAAATAAAAAGTCACTGTCCTCAAGGAGCTTACAATCTAACCATGGAAGACAAGCCACAAAAGCAATCAGAAAAATGGCTGGGGGTAAGGTAGTAGAAGCATGCTGGAGAAACCCAAAGAAGTCCGAATGATTTAGAAGAAGGAGAAGAAGAAGGGAAAGAATGAGAAGAAAAAAGAGGAAGAGAAGGAGAAGGAGGAGAAAAAGGAGGAGGAGGAAGAAGAAAAGGTGACAGCAATGGCAACAAAGTTCCTTTTACTGCTGAGCTTACTATATTTTCATGAACCAGTGCTCACATTCATCTAAATCAAAAGTTAACTGATTTACTTAAAACTAAATTTTAATGGAACTAGTTTGGGGAAGGATTTGTACTTCAAAGACAACATGAGCTTAACAATGTTAATTATCTGGAAATGGTGATGTGCTTTCAGGGATTCTTTTTTTTTTTTAAATCAATTACCCTCCAAAAACTTAACAGTTATGAAGGCAGAATGCCTAGAGAAACATGAATCAACAGGGTTCTTTAGAAAAAATATTTTGTCAAGGCCCAAGGGAGTTTATATACAAAGAAAATATATAATTTATATACAAAGAAAAGTTAGGTTATCAGAAAAATTCTTCCACTGTTGATCTAACATAAAACACTCTGTCACTTGACATGGGGCATTATACCTTAGAGGTAAGTCACCAAAGTAACATGCAAAGCATAAGTGGAGAGAAAAAGGCAATAGATGTTAATGACTTTCCCCCAACCTTCCAGAAGCAGTGATGTAGTGCCCACATGAGATTTTCCAGCAGGCTACAAGGAGATACCACAAGAGGTCTGGGTGCTATTTTTCTTAAGTAAGCCTTCAATAAATTTGTTACAAAATTATGAATATTAATAACTAAATAATGATGACAATTTAATATTTTTTGCTGGTTTTTTTCCTCTGAAATGTTTGGTTAAAGGTTTAAAAATAAGGAAAATTAGGGAGGCATGAGAAGAGGAGGAAAAGCTATCTGGAACCAGGTAGATATAGATTCTAGATACAAACTACAGTTTGGGAATCTAAAGCAGTCCTAGTTGCAAAAGATAAAACATTCAAAAGAAGCAGCAGGTTAGCCACTCATGAAAGTCATAATTCATGAAAAAAGGTCATATTGGCTTGGGCTCAATTCCAACATAAGCAAAAAGAAAGGATAAAGTGAAGAGAAAGAGTGAAAGATCATAGGGAAAAAGGAATCGAATGGTAGGGTAGAAGGGGAAAGAATAAGAAAATAAGGTTAATTAAGAGGATTAAAGCACAAACTATTTTCATCTCAAATAGATTAGATGTCACTATTTTCAATACTCTCCAAACTGATTAACCGATTTTGATTACATCTATTGGCTAAATGACCTCAAAATTCCACTAGACCAGCCTTAGAACCATCAGACAGCTTCCTAATGAGAATACTCTTGTTTAGTCTCATTTCCAATGAAGGTTGCAGCTATTCGAGTCCACAGGGGAAAAAAAAAAGAAAAAAGAAGCAACATTAACTGAAATATCATTTTAAAGAGAGGCTGTTGGACCAGGGGAAAAAATTACTTGAAAGCACCGTCAGAACTTCCAAATCAGCGGAAAAAATCCAAACTTGTTTTGGTTCTAGTGGAGATGACAGATAATCTAAGTGAAAGGTACAAGAATAACAAATGATTCTGGGGTATTTTACTTACAGTTTTTGCAGAATATATCTTTGATTAGGGAAAGGAATTAAATGGCGAGACTCTCATAGATCACACTCATGTGTCCTGGAGAGACAATCATCATAGTCACGACCCTCTAAATTGTAAGTTCGACTCAGGTCAACTCTCTAACATAGCTAATTCTGATGTTATTCCTCCAAACCTATATATTCAATTATCTGGGCTAATGACTATAGGAAAGAACTTAGAAAATTTGAATCCACAGATTCTTGAAAAACTTTATGTTAACCATTAGTTTGACCTCCTGCCCCTTCAGCTCTTTAAGACGGCAGCTAACCAAACAATTATACATTTAACTACCTCAAGGTACTATTTGTTCTGTAGAAATTCAATTTGTCCAAGACATTTGTGTTGACTTTACTCACAGTCACCACTCTACCGCTTAATTCTACCAATATTCTTTCCTCTTGTCTTGAGGACAGCTCAGTTGGTGAGAACAAAGGTGATGAAGGCAGTATAGACCTAGGCATAGTTGCCTCTTTGATGTTCATAATTCTAAGCTTTGTAAAATGTAGATTGTTAGGTAAAAGGGCAACTCAGGGAAAGTGGGGATGAATTGGCACAAATCTATCACCGTAAATGAAGAGAGTGCAAGGATATTGTATAAAATATATGGAAGGCCATCCTGTTACAGAAGTTTCTCAATGTGTTGAGGATGAACCACAGCCACAGACACAATCCTTAACTGGGCTACAAAAGGGAAACAGGATAATAGATAAATTGATTCATCAATTCCTAAATAACAGAAAATTGGCCATATGTCAACTTTCACTACACATTCTTTTCTCACTTTGCTTTTTTTTTCTCTGTATGGTGTTAACTCCTAGATACCACTCAAGGGTGAAACATCATTCCAAAACTGAAGCATGAGAAATTCTGGGTTCACAGTATAGTAGAAAAGGGACTCTCCCACCCAGCTGTATGGGCTCTTTACATTATCAGGTTGAAAGTTGGGCATTATTCCATAAAATATGATATTTCAAAGTCAAGGCAATATATATTCTAATTCCTTATTTGTTGATTTAATATGATTTTAAGATCTATGAATATTTAACTTTAATGCCTGGCTGTGACATCACAACTTATCACTTATGTTACCAGATACATCATGATTAACATTTATGGTATGATATTTATTAAAACAAATTTCAATTCTACCCTCTATAGAAATATACATATATCATAACAGTATATATATTATTATTTTGTTACATGTAGGTTACATTATGATATAAATTTTATGTATTATAGGTAAATTATATGTATATTGTGATTTATATAGATTTATGATATATGTAGATTATATATACCAGATATATGTAGCTAAGCATATGTCATAAGTATATACATATCTGTGTATATATATAAATATACACATACTATACACTCACACACACATATATGTTGAGGGAACAGAGGGAGATCTTTTGGAACTAAAAAAAATTTTAAAATTAAAAAATAGTGTATATAACAATATATTTCTATAGCACTTAAAAGTTTACAAAATGTTTCATGAATAACTTCTCTATAACCAAACTTTGGGAGAGTTAATTGAAAGCAACCACATACACCTAGAATATTTCCTTCTAAAGTAGACAACAATTGTTTTCTTTACATGTTACCATATGGTTGAAATCTTAAACTAGTCTTGGCTTTTAAGAAGGAAAATTTATATTTAAACAAGATTCATGAATAAAGAATCAAATTGAAAGATTGTGATGTCACTACTGACATCATTGATATCATCATCATCATCATATGTACTTACATTTATGTAAAGCTTTATATTTACAGAGTAATTTAATCTCATTTGATTTTTACAATAACCATATGAGGTTGGTGGTATCAATTATTACCATACTTATTTTACAGCGAGTGAGAGTTAAGTGATTTGCCCAAGATTAATCAGCTAGTAACAAACAGACAATCTGACTCCCATACTAGTATTCTTTCTCCCATACTATATCCCCCTCTACCTGTCTCAGAACCTTTCCTTTGCAATGTAAAGCAGATTTATAATCTAGAGACAAACGAAAGCTCACATACAGAAACATAGCATTATACATTTAGAGTTGGAAAGAACCCAAGTAACTATCTGGTCTAACTTCCCTCATTTTACAATTAAGAAAACTGAAGCAGAGAGAGAGAGAGAGAAAGTAATTTGTGAAATTAACGTAAAGTAAATAGATCCTGACAAAGTAATTTGGCTTTATAGTGAGAAGTCTTAATAAAAATGCATTCTATTATTTCTATTGTTAAAAAAACAATAATATTGTACTTGGGATAGAAGAAAAACTGGCCCTTGATCTTATCTGATGGGTCTTCATTAGATAGCATCAACAACTAAACTTCTTACATAAAGATGGATGTTATGGGGCAGAGAGGGAAGAAAAATGTAAGAAATGAGATGAAGCCAACATTAATCATTTGTCTTCCTCCTAACAGCTCTAGTTACATATTTAGGGATGGAAGAAACAAACTATAGACTAAAATGAAATCTACATATTCTTATGCTAACTATGTAGTATGGCGGTTGGCATGCTGAAGTTGGAGTCCAGAAGACCTGAATTTAAATCTTGCTTCAACCCTATATGTTGGGTGATCCTGGGCAAGTCACTTAAATCTTCCCGGCCCCAGTTTCCTCATTTATGAAACACGGACAATGGCACCTACCTCATAGACTTGTTGTGAGATGCAAACGAGATTTGTAAAGTACTTTGTAAACCTTAAAGAGTTAGGTAAATGGTCACTATGATGATGGTGATGAATTTTTTAACCTACTGCTTTCTCTATGGATAACAGACTTGGATATGTACATAAAAAGTATAATCGGTGGCAATTTTTATAGAGAACATTTTTTCCTAATACCATCACTACCATTGGGTTAAAAAAAAGACTCTTTTGAAAACACAACAGTGTTTCAAAAAGTACTTGGTATTGTCTTCATCAGGACAAAGCAATGAGAAAAAATCAGGACACACATTCCCCGTTTTAATTTTTTTTTCAGCCCAATTAAAGTTAACACCTACAACCTTTCTTCTCTTGTGTTTTCCAAATATTTTTAGACATTAAACACAAACTGCTGATTGCAAGCGAAGACGAAAGCTCTTGCTGCTACACTTTGCCAACGATAAAAGGTTTGTCCCTGGGGAGCTGTCCAACATTTGGTCACATGATACAATGTATGTTACATGAACCTTTGTCCCATTCTAAGGGCTTCTTTTAATCCAATTGTCCAAATACAGCCTGACATCATTATCCTAGATTTCATGACCACATTGCACAAGCACAGACACTAAGGTCTGAAACAAGAGTATAAAACAAAATGCCAAAAGGGAAAAGAAAGGACTACTTCTGAACCATTCTAAAATCAGGGGAAATGGCTTACACTAGAAACATTCTTACATATTTTTAACTACCTATCCACTCTACTTTCTGCGTAGCTGAATTCCAAACCACCAACACAGTCCAAAGGAAGGACAGATCAAGCTTCTTATGTTTGGGCCAATTCTGGAGGCCGGGAAAGCCTAGTGCCAGGATGCCTATGTAGAGAGATGTCTTATTACTTCATCTACAACTAAAGGAAGTACAGGGGGAAAGGATGAAGCATTATACACTTCCTTTACCATGACAAAACTTGGCAGTATCACTTATACATTGTATCCTATACATCCAAGGAGTATTTTTAGTGGAATGAATAGGATTCTGAACTCATTTTGGATACCCATGAAAGGGCAAATGTCTTCAGGTGATGTCATAACACTTCCGGTTTGCTTAATCTTAGGGTTCTTTTCTGTTTTGCTTTGGGGTTTTTTTTTTCCTGAAAGATTGGGTCTTCTTATCTTACCCAGGCTGGAAGGGAAGTAGCCACTCATGGACCTGATCCCAATATTAATTGATACAAGAACACTAACTGGCTCCATTTCCACACTAGGCCAATTCACCTTTTTTTAGGAAGCCTGATGGCATGGCACTCACCAATATTTGGTGTCAGACTTAATGTGAACGCTCAATCACCTTAGTCCATAGCAGCTCAGAAATTCTAAGTTCAAGATATCCACTGATCCCAGCCTCCCCAGAAGCAAGAATTACAGGCATGTGGTCCCACATTCATCCTTTTTTCCTGCATTTTAAAAGACAATTCCTAAATGAATTCTCCTTCAAACACATGTTGGAACTGATTAAAAGAAGTCCATTTACTATCTGAATTAAGTATGATTCTTTTTAATCCGCATGTACAGAAAAGCTGTAACTGGTTTCTTATTAATTTCTCCTAAAATAGAGATTGGTAACTTGCACTTTGTGTTTGGTCTGTTGCTTCAGTGTTTTGCAAAGATGATGTCATCAAAGTACTATTTTATTTACTAATACCTGTTGAGCATTCCACCAAATGTGCCATTAAATTCCTTTTGGTTTCCTCAATGTAACACACAGGCTGTAGCAGGCAAGGAAGCGGATACTTCCTATGGGTGTATAAATATATTTTATAATAGTAAATCTTATACGTAGATCTGAGTCTGTGGGTCATTTTCGGAATGATGGGTTGAGGAGCAACTCAATTCAACTCAACCATTTAGTAAAATACCTACTATGTATCAACCACTGAGCTAGGTCCTTAGAGAAGAAAAAAAATTTATCTAAATAGGCTTAAAATTTGGGATATCTAGATCTAGAACTACACAGCCTATCAGATGGCTCAATAATTCCAGTTTAAGGGTAATAATTATAATTGGACTAACAAAATAACCTTAAAATAAGGACAACTGATAGCCATCAAGCAACTAGATCTCCCAAGTTCTTCTTCCTTTGCCTTTGAAGTCCTAATTAAGGTAACTGCTCTAAAATTCTATCTGGAAGAAATAGCACTTCTATTTCTCAAAACAAGTCAACAAGTATTTATTGAGCACCTGCTATGTGCCAGGCACTGTGCTGAGAACCAGGCAGACAAAGAAAAGCAAAACAATTTCTGCTCTCATTGAGCTCACAGTCTAATGGGAGAGACAACAGGCGAAGACTATGTACAAACAAGCTATAGGCAGGGTGAAAAGGAGATACTCCAAAGAGGGAGGGTCCAGAGGCAAGGGAGAATGGGAAATCTCACCCTCAGGTGAAAGGTCCGTTCTGGATGCATTCTCCACTCCCCCGAACCCATGCAACTGTGCAGCAACAAAAGGTAGAAATTCTAGGCCTTTCCTCTCCCTCTTTAGAAGGACTGAGTCTCAACTTTCTGATCTATGAGTGGGTGATGCCACATTTTAGCAATTCAATGGATTTTCTAATGCAAATTCAACTGAAGTTGAACCTACAAGCTGGAAGTGCCCCAGTGCCACAGCAGAGTCAATATTTCTTTATCATGCATAGATATCAGGCATATCTACAGTAAAATAGATAAGAGGTCATAAACTTGTTATATGCAACCCGTAGCTGAAGGAAGTGGATGCCAGGATTCTCCTGATACCACACCCACTCAGTATTTCCTGCCTCTTCCACCAAAAACTCCAGTTTAACAAGAGCCATTCAGGGGAATGACACGAAAATTTTTGCCCTACTAGAGACCTGTGATACGAGGTCATCCCCTTTTCCCACAAGGACTGAAGAAGGACATGCTCTCAATGCCAGAGACTCCATATTATCACTAAATCCAGGGAGTCCTCTTTCTTCCTATTAAATACATACCCACCAAAATTATATAGGGAAAGTTTAACTTTTCCCATGCTATTAGAAAGCAAGAAGCCTATCAATGACACCTCTTGGTCTCCGAGCCCTTTCCAGAAAGGAGTTATCCTGGGCAGCTAGATGGTGCAGTGGATAGAGCACTGGCCCTGAAGTCAGGAGGACCTGAGTTCAGATCTGGCCTCAGACCAAACATTTGTCATGTTACTAGCTGTGTGACCCTGGGCAAGTCACTTAACCCCAACTGCCTACCAAAAAAAACCAAACAAACATAAAGGAGTTACCCAAAACCATCCCAGCTGAAAGAAAACTCAACAAATTATAACAAACAATAAACAGATCAAAATGAACAGATCAAAGAACCAAATTTCCAAAAGCCAAGAATGGTAAAAATTCTGCCTCAGTCTCCTCTGTTTGGCATAATTAACCTAGGTCTCTTGACTCTCAGCCCAATATTTTTCTGCAACATCATCATTGTCCAGATGTTAAATAGTATTATACACATAAAAGATTAATTTGAAGCCTAAGGAGTAAATTTCAACTCCAGTTGTATCCTTTCTAACTGAAATCCACACATTCTCCCCTCTAGAGTTATACCCGAAACAGTAATAAAAAGTTTGAGATCCAAAAAGAGAATCCTTTAGCAAGAACTCTAAACAAAAAAAAAAAGGAAAAGAAAAAAAATAGAGCAAACCTACTATCTTGTCATTAGAGTTCCTTAATAGAATTTGCTACATTTTGTTAATTTTTAGAGGCTACAGATTTTGTAAAACCTCACAGACCCACTTATATAGATTTATAGGAAGCAACAGAGCATGCATATTCTGGCTAACTTTAGGTAGGGACAATTGAGGATAGAAAGTAGAAATCGATAATCTGTTTGGCACCTCAGGTTCATCTGATTAAGACTTCTGGTTATAGAATTCATAACCTCGTGGAATCATCAGTTTTCTGATTCGTGCCACTGGGCAGCAGATTGAAGTGAGAATGAATGCTACAAGGTCATTTTGCTATTCAATAACAGCTGTTTGGTTATATGTCCACTCTTGTTTCATTCCTTGTTTTCTTATCCTTTCACACTCTGAATGTTTCAGGCATTAATATATACATGGATGTGCGTGTGTGCAAAATTTAGACTAAAGTGATAGAGTCTTTTTTTATAAGTTATCTAATCTTATATAGTATGGATAAGCATAAAAATTTAAACCACACTTTATTATGTTTATTTTCCTTTTTTTTTTTTTGCCAACTCTTAGCTAGCAGAGAAGAATGGGAAAGAATCAACGCTGGGGTCTAAGAAGAATGAAGCCAGTTCTGAGTTTTACATAGGATCTTTCCCATCTCTTAGCTTTTTTTTTTTCACATTTAATTTTTATTTTATTTTTTCTCAAATACAGATAAACAAAATTTTTTTAACATTTTAAAAAAATTTTGAGTTCCAAATGAGCTTCATATATTTATACAAGCTGTTCCCCATGCCTAGGGCACACTACTTTGTATTTTGTATTTTCCTAAATTTTCCTAAATTCTGCAAGAGAATGGAAACTACTTGAGAGCAGAGACATGCACATTTGTCTTTGTATCTCCAGCACATGGCACCATGTAGGTATCTAGTGAATGTTTGTTAATGAATTGATCTCCACCCTCAGAATTTTGGTCTTCCAAAATTCAACTCATGTTGCCACTCCTCCATCAACAGCCTTACTCAATTTCCCCAGTTAGGAGAGTGCTGTCCTTCCTCAATCATCTTTGTTATTATAGTTACTTGTATGCACGTGGTGTCCTTCTAACAGTCAGTCAATAAATATCCGTTAAGCATCTACTAGTGCCAGACACAATACTAAGTGCAGGGATACAAAAAGAGGCAAAAGACAGTCTCTGCCTTCAAGTAGTTCACAATGTAATGAGGAGATCCACAATTTAATATATCTAACATAAGGAAGGAAATAAGCATTTATTAAGCACCTACTACATGCCAAGTAGTGTGCTAAGCACTTCAGAAATATTATCACATTTGATCTTCACAATAATCCTAGGAGGTAGGTGCTATTATCATCCTCATTTTGTATAGTTGAGGAAACTGAGGCAAACAAGTGACTTACCCAGATCACATAGCTAATAACTTCTGAGGCTAGATTTGAACTCGTTATCTTCTTAATTACAGGCCCAGAGCTCTCTTTTCCTTGTCACTTACCTGTAAGATCTTGGGGGGGGGGGAAATTTGCTTTGTTCATTGCATTTATATACCTAGCGCCTCTCATAGCGTCTTGCACATGGTAGGTGCTTAATAAATGTTTATTGAATTGAATTTGGTTTTAGAGAGGTCAGGCAGAAGAGAAAATGCCTGTGTAACTCAAGCAGTTCAGAAACCATTAACGTTAATTATCTCCCCATAAAGGATGCCCTTTTATGGGGAAATCACACTGTTATTTCAGAAGGCAACTACCAATTTATCTTGGTCACATTACAGGCAGCATATCCTGGAACTGCTCACATGCAAACATTGGCTAGAAGCACTATCTTGTGGTTTCGAGGTTCACATGACAGGCTGCTGGGTAAAGCCCTGCAAAAACACCTCTTTTTCCATAGAAAACTCTGGGAGTTTACTTCTGATCCAGTAGATCTGAATAATGAACTTGTACTGATCTACTTCTCCCGGGTCCTTCCTTCTGGCACCTATCACCTAATCAACTCCCTCATTTTGAAATCTCATTGCAACACTGAACAGTTAAATTTAAGATCTAGCATTTTAAACTGAAATGTCATATACATTTTCAAAATGAATAGAAACCAATGCTCCATAGAAATGGGTCCTCCTATTTGGAGGTAGGTGGTCTAAGGGGCAGCACTTCTTGAATGTTTTCCACTCTCAAACCCATTTCTAGTAGCGTTAGTTAGTGTTGCAAGGCCTGAGAGCATGCACAGCTTTGTGTTCAGAACCAAGGTGGCAGTGAAATTGATTCATGCTGTCAGAAACACCTCAGATTCATTACATCTTTGCTTTTTAAATTAATTTTTGGTCATTGTGCATTCAGAAATCTTTTACTGTTGTCAAATTTTTCAGGACCCCATATGGGTTCTTGACAGACAGTTTAAGAAGTGCTGGACCAGAGAATCATTTAACTTAAGATTGTCTATCTGCGAAATAGGTACAAAAGTATTTCTTGGACTGAAACAGATGAAGAAGAGCTTAATATGGAAAGTATTTTGAGATTCTAAAGGAAGTCCTATCAAGATGCAAAATTTTATTGTATATCTATGGAATTAATGTTTTGGGATCTGCTTTTGTTTCTAGACATTACAGCTATATTTCCTTTCCTGGCGGGGGTCACTCACATCGCTTCTCTAGAAAATGAACATTAACTCTTTGGTACAGGAGTATAAAATATTCAAGCTCATTCTATTGGAGGTAATTGACTCAGTTCTGGAATGCCTACTGTGGGATCACATTGTCTTGACCAGTGAGAGCAAACTCAGCTTAGCTCACTATATCAAGTCAGTCCCAGACCACCAGAAGAGACCATGCTTGACATCTCATCCAGCTGTCCATCTTGGCCATCTTGCTATCCACACTGCCATTCATGTATATTCCCCAACCCCTTCCAACTTTCTAGCTCTTGCTCTAGGCTCAGTAATCAAATCAGCACCACCATAGATACTATTAATACTGTCTATGTCAATCGGCTCCCTTGTGGACTGATTCACAGGCTCCTTGATGGTAACAGTGAATTGCTTTTGCACTCATATCACCAGCGCTTAGCAGAGTGCCTGGAACATAGTAAGCACTTAGTGAATGCTTTTTCATTGATTCATTTTGGTGAAGTCTACGTCATTCGGTAAAACCACTTCTTAGATAAGCAAAGCATGTACAAATAAAAATGTTGGCAGCTATAACAAACAACAGTTTTATGCATATAATTACCTCTTCTCTGCAAATTTATGCAAATAACTCTGCAAAATATTTATTACTAAATGTTAATGCAGTCTTTTCCTATAAAATATCAGTAGAGTTTTACCCGACTGGTGTTGGCCATACATTCACTCAACTGAGCATACGGGAGCTCCCTAATCCTGGCAGTTAAATGAAAGCTCCTATAGCTCCAAAACCAGCACATCACACCTCCATCTTTCCTCTGTCTCCAAAAACCCAAGTTGATGGGTTTACTCCCATAATCCAACCTTGTTTTAAATATCTGGCCTAGTTAACCCCAAATATGTCCCAACCTCTGACCTTAAACTTGAAAGTTACAAGTATTTTCTGACCAACAAAAATATTATAATAACTTACATTTCTAAGGCTTTCTAGACACAAAGTGGCTTCAGTCAGACAGGCAACAAACATTTATTAAGCGCTTACTATGTGCCAGTACTATGCTAAGCCCTGGGGATACAAAGAAAGGCAAAAAACATGGTCCCTGTCCTCAGAGAGCTTAAAGTCTAATGAGGGAGATACCATGCCAACAACTACATACAAACAAGCTATGTATAGGATAAATTGAAGATCTAAAACAGAGAGAACACATTTTACAAAAAAACAAAAACAAACAAACAAAACCGTATACCACAGAGGTGGTATGGCATTCTAGTTAGTTTCTGAAGGTCAGGAAGACCAGGGTTCAAATTTCACCTCTGATACTACTCATTGTGTGGACATGGGTAAAGTCACTTAATTTTTGTGAGCCTGTTTCCTTTTTAACAAAATGTTTTTGCAATACAATCAAATGACAATGTATATAGTGCTTTGCAAATCTTAAAGTGCATATACAAGTGTTAACTATTGTTATTATTACCATAGGTAGTATAGGTGTGCATGGGGTATTTGAGGAGCACTAGCTCTGGTTCGAGGGCTTGCTGAGCCCTCTTCCGGACTGCTTATCCACTTTTAGGGTCTACTTGGCACGTAACTCTCACTGGTGGCTCCAAGAAGCTGTAGTGTGTGCAGGGGCCACACCCTAGTAAAACTGTTTCAGCAGATGACTGAACCAGGTTTAGGTTAACTGACGGGCCTCAAAGTCATCAATGAGTTGGGGGGGTAATCTACCCAAACACGTGAAGACTTCCCCCAGTGGAATAGGTAAATGAGAGCCAATGGCCATGAAGGCAGATGATACAGGCGCTGTAGAGCACTTAGAGCTTGGTCAGACATCAAAGATGCCAAGGTCATCCATCACAACCCAAACCACTGTCAGTCCTCTTGACTTTTGTCTGGCCACCAGACTTCAGTAACTCTGGAAGAAAGAGTGAGGAGGTCTGTGACTTTGTGCAACTCTGCCTCCCTTAAATCCAATGCATGTGCAAGTCAAGACATTACCTGTTATGTCACTGAGCCTCTTTAAAAACAAAGGACAAACAAACAACAGGTAGTATTGGTATTATTTTCTCTGTTTTATAGATAAGGAAACTCACTAAGAGGTGGCAGAACTGAGGCTAAAATCCAAGACTTCTGTCTCTATACTCAATGCTCTTTCATCTACAACAAGCTATCTCTCAAATATTTTAAACTGATAGAACTGGGATCTCACCATTGAGCAGATTCCCTTGAAAGGTATAGACCGTAACTCATCATTTCTCTTCCTGTGTGACTATTTCCATGTCTTCCCATCAATTCCCCAGAGAAGTCCTTCTTCAAGATCTCAGGACCTTGCACGCATGCTAGGGAAGCCAGCTCATGGGGCATCCATTGATTACCCTATTTTCTTTCTGTGGGACTGGCCTACCTCCTTTCCCTGCGTCTTTGTAATGATATCTATTCTGTACCTTTATTCTATATCTTTATCTATACCACTTCTGCAAAACTCACCATGTACCTACCACTCCCTAGGCCCTATAGATGATCAATAACTTTCATTCTTTAGATTGTGTTTATGTCATGCCTATATAGCCTATATAGCATCACTGGAAGAATACTGTTGTTTAAAAAAGAAATGTCAAATGCTGAGCAGAACCAGATTTAAGTGTAATTGAGAAATAGTTAACAAAATTACTAAAACCACAATAAAACATAGGTAACATTCTATTTCAAGACTAAGTCAATATGCAGCCCTGAAGGGGTCCTTATGTAAGGATTATGTAAGGCCTGCTCTCTACTTGACTTTGCCACCACTAGTTTAAAAGATAAAGTTTTGTTTCCGGGAGAAGCTTGGAGTCATTAAAAGCATGGCACATCTTCCTGAAGACAAGCCAGTCTTCTTTATTCCTTCTATGAAATTCTAGGCTGAATTCACTGTCAAACTCAAGTGTTGGACTGATGGGCCAGCAATGGCGGACTGTTCACCCACCTGCATCTTGGAGTCCGGACAAACTAGGCATTCTTGGTCCACTTGGTGCTTTCTGCATAGGTGGTTAGACTCAACTCTTTTGAGTGATTTTGAATCTCATTTTAAGAGGCTCAGTAATGTTCCAGAATTGGACGCTATCAGTACAATATCATCTGCAAAGAGGAGGACCCTAAGGTTCTCACCATCTATAGGGGAGTCTTCTCTGATTCAGACTGTATATTGAGCATAATCCATAGTACTGGATGACACCTTTGGGGAGCATACAGCTCCATATTTTAGGTCTCCCTTGAGACTAATAACCAGAATGTCAAACAGAGTTTTCTCTGTGGTTACACCTTTCAAGGAATCCTTTATGATTTTAATGTACCTGTGAGTTACCTCTGTGGAGGAGAACCATTTAAGGTGGCATTTTGCTCTACCTGATATCAAATATATTTTTTAAATTATCCTCATTTCAGTGCCTTCTTAATAACCAACAAACAATAAATAAGTACAGTAGGATCTTGTATTCTCTTTGCTTTTCAGGCAGTTTTATGATTGTGAATATACTGCTTCAGAATGTGAATGAATTATGACCGTAAATATTCCACTTGAGAATATATTTTAAGAAAGTCCTCTTGTTTCTTTCTCAAACCGTCATCAAGAAAAGCCCTAATATGTCTACAGAGGGTTATCCATAAAGAATTCAAAGAGTAGGCAGTTAGAAATTATTGGTATGATCTAGATTAACTTGTTTTGTTTTGTTTTTCGACTAACCTGTTCTGGCAATAATAAGGTCTATGCTTTTTCAAAGTGCTTGGCATCCGCCTTTCTTCTAGGGGCATCTTTTGCCGTTGTTCAGTCATTTCAGTTGGATCTAACTCTTCGTGACCCACTTGTGGGAGTTTCTCGGCAGAGATACTGGAGCAGTTTGCCATTTCCTTCTCCAGCTCTTTTTACAGATGAGGAAACTGAGGCAAACAAGGTTAAATGACTTGGCCGAGGTCGCATAGCAAATAAGTGTCTGAGGTTGATTATGAATTCAGATCTTCCTGACTCTGGGCCCAGCGTTCTATCCACTATGGCACCACCTCGTTGCCCCTGAGCCATCCTTTACCACCATCAAAATTGTGTTGCCTCCAGCACAAACTTTTTGCATGTACCATCTATTTCAACATTTTCCCCCTCTATTTGTTTTCTTTAATGCCATTTCTACTATCTCCTATATCATATACAGCATATATCACATATGCTATTAAAGTCTAGATGTGGTAGCTCCTCTGTCATTGGTGGAGAAAAGAATTTGTTAAGGAAACCTCTACCGATTGTTCTGTTTTTATCTACGTGTCGTCTCCTCTGCCCAGTTTCATCCTTAAAAGCCCTCAGGATGATTTTGCTCATTCTAGTCTCTCACTAAGCTTTCTGTAAAATTCCCTATACTGCTTCTTCCTACTGTTTGTGGGGACACTATAATAATGATCTGTCATCATACTCCATAACATTGTATAATAACATTCTAAATTCTCTATTCTAAATAAATTCTAAATCTATTCTAATTGTACAATAGTATTCTAAATTTGTGTCATCCTGAATGCCATAGCTCCCCACTTGGCAAGGAGATCAAATGTTTATTGGTTGAAGCAGTTTAGAAACTTTTTGTCTACTCTGTTGAGGCAATTGACTTGCATTACTTAAAGTTTCTTGGGAGTTAATAACAGTCTCTGTCAATGTATATTTCCCCCAGTACCTTCAGTTGTTTAAATAGGTCTGATTGGAGCTGCCTAGGTTATACAACATATCTTCCCCTCTTTTTTATTCTTTCTTCTAATTTAGTATTGATTTTTATCTTTATTCTACAAGTTGATTGTCTGACTGCATAAAGACATCTCATTTAGAAATGACTCCCACATCAGTAACCAGTGATTTCCTGTCTAAAAGAATACAACTGACTTCCGTGCTGGTATTATTTGACCCTTTGTCAGGCCAAACACTTCCCAATGTACTTTCTGAGGAAAGTATTCATGAATTAGAGACATAGGATTTCTGCATAATGCCTCTCAATAGCCTTAAAAAATACTTTGGGCCCACACTCTGATTTCATCAGTCTGCCTCTTCGTCTCTCTGTCTCTGTTTCTCTCCCCATCTCTCTGTCTGTCTAATTTCATCAGTGTAGGTAACTCTCAGTGTGGAATACTCCCTACACCAGAATAGATTGGCAACTGCCAATTTATAGTCATAAGGAGTTTCCTGAGGGTGAGGAGGTTAAGTAATTTGCCCCAAAGCATAGGCTGCATCTTTGAAGTAGAAACTGAATTCGGGTCTTCTTGACCCAAAGCCCTATAGTATATCCACTACACCACAATGCCTTTCTGGCCCTAAGACTAAGAAGAGAGAGATAGGATTGAATAGACTACTTCCCATTGAAGCATGGTACCTTCTCAAACACAATCCCCTCTTCAAAGTCCTCCAAAAGAATACAGATGCCATTCATCCTTAGTTATCAATCAACAAAACCAATAACCATTTACTGTAGCATTTACTATGTGTCAGGGATACAGACAAAAATGAAATCCTCTTTGCCTTAAAGAGCTTACATTTTATCAGAGGAAATAACACACACACACACACATGCAAGTAAATACAAACACATATAAAGACATATATACATACACATACACACATATATACATACATACGTCAATATCTATGGATGTGTATATATATAATATATATATATATATTATATGTATATAATATATATATATATATCTAGCTCACTGTTTCTGTCTCTCTCTCCATTGCCTAATTCTTTTCTGTGCCTGTAGTTGTGTGATGGTAAATGAGGTGGTCGGGCAGGTGCGTTAATTCTTTCCAGACACCTGGGAACCTTTAAGACATGGCAACTGAAATTCACTGTCTGGTACTAAGTGCTTTCCTTTTCATGAAGGAGAGATTTAGGCACTAGGGAGAAAATGGCACCTTGTTAGTTAACGTTAACTATTAGGTTTTCTTGTTTTTTAAAGTAGGTCTGGATATGTTTCAGGAGATGACCAGCAGAAGAGAGCACTTTCAAAAAGGTGCAGAATTTCAGAAGAAAATGAAAATAAGGAAAATTTACGACCTAAAATGTGATTTTACCTTACTGTTGATAACTTCACGCTCTTGAATATACACAGGTGAAAGAAGTCCATTTGTTTAAAATGGTTATGCTATAAACACAACTTGAACTCAAAATGAGAGCAAAATTGAATTACATATAAACTAAATGGACCTGGGAATGCATAGCATCTCGGAGAAACGAGAGAATAAGGGGTCAGGCCATGAAGGCATGTACATATGCACATTATGTATGAGGGGCCACAGACTGCCAGATCGAGTATCCAGCCTGAAATTTCAGTCCTTTGACGGTTAAAATGGTAAGAGAAAAACAACATTGTTTTGCAGTTAGAAACCTGTTTCTAATCAGCTGAGCTACTCCTATGGGGTCAAATAAAAATGATTAGCTTATTAAAAGCATAGCTTTGCTATTTAATAAGCAAAAATGATTGAAAATTCTGTTCCAGATCCTGATAATTTTAGTGTTTCTAGTTAAGCCTGCAAAATTGCATTCATTATTAGTGTCTAGATTCATTAACAATTCAATTTATAGATATTAATGCTTATAATGCATGCTTCGCTTGCCAAAACTTGAAGAGAAATTGTTTCAATTAGCTTTCATGGATCATGAATCCTACCGGCTGGGTATTTTTAGACAAAAGATACAAACACATCCCCAAGCAATGCTAATGCACAGCTGGGACTCGTATGTAAGGTCACTTGAGCTAACAGTTTAAAAGGAAAAACAGTAAATGAGTTTTACCCAGATGAGCCAGACAGGAACAGAGTCTTCAGCGACCAACCAAATATTTGAGAGGCACACTAGCACCTTAAGAAAAATGGCAACGGAATTATTTGTTTTTGATATTTATAGGAGGTAAAGTCATTGTGGTGGAAACTGGTGATAAGATCAGCAAACATTATTCAGCATATAACAATGTGGGCACATTTGGGTTGTGTTCCTTCACTTACATTTTTTCTTCTTTTAGGAATTCAGGAAGATTTCATCATAGTCTCCATGTTTGACAGGAACATAAATTTTATTGTTTGCACCAGGACTACCCCCTAATGAAAGGGAGCAAGAGGAGTCAAAGATGGATTTGATGTCCCAAATAATCCAGCTGAGCTATCTAGATAATCCAGATTTACTGGATAATTACTAACACTCCATTTGGGGCTCTATAAACCTGACCAGCTGCCTAATTTCAGTGTTGAATGGTGACTTACGGTAAAAGCAGTGGTCTTTCATTGGTCTCCACTACCTCTCTCCATCAATCTCTCATGCAAATCTTCCTGTCCCTGAACTTCTTAGCAGCTCTTCCTGGTTAAACTTATATATGAATCTCTAGCCTCAAAGCCATTGGTAAGTTTTAACTCGGCATTATATAAAACCATCCTTAGTGTAAGATCAATTTATATTTAGTTTAAAACACCCCAAAGTTCTCATAAAATCCCAGACTCTTTGAAATAAAAGGAACCAGAGATCATCTAGTCCAGTCCACACTTGGGAAGACCCTCTATGATATCTCCATAATAAGTAGCCTTTACTTGAGGACTGCCCCATGAAGCAGGTCATTCCACTTTTGGTCAACCCTAACTGTTAGGAAGTTTCCCCATCCATACAACCTTCTGTGACTTCCATCTTGGTTTTGCCTTTTGGGGAACAAGCAGACCAAACTGCATTAACCTTTTACATGGTGACTTTTTAGACACTTGAAAATAATTATCAAATCTCTGCTAAGGCTCTTCTTCCCCAGCATAACCATTCCCCATTCCTCCAACTCCTCCTCATGTTACATTATCTCACAGCCTTTCATCATCCTGATTAGACTCCCCTGAATGCTCCTTGCTTATAAATGTTCTCAGATACCTAATTGTGACCCAGGCTGGCTAAATTCAGAGAAGCTAATGACCAGAAGGCTGTCCTTCCATCCAGAGGCAGATTTCTTTTAGCAAACACTGTCTATGAAGATGTGGAGGGGCCAATGTCTTGCTAGAAGGAGGACCCACACTAAGGAAATCACAGATCCCTGAGGAAGGTATCCCAGAAAGCACATGGCACAAAACAGAATATTTCTTTGTGACTCTGTGTTTTTAATGTTTATCTTTGGGACATGGTCATGTGAGAAAGGTCAAACTGTGCAGTATAGTATTTTGTCTGCATGATTTTAGTGCCCTTGAAGATCAAGTGAAAGGATCTTGTAGTACTCAGAAACCAGCAGCATGAAATCAAAATACGGCTAGACAAAACCAGGGGATGAAGGCAAAACACTTTGCTCATTGGACATGTAACATTATGAAAATACAGTGGGGTCATAAAAACTATGGAAGTGTGAAACACACCCCAATTAGAAGTTTTAAATTAGGAGACTAGGTGATGACTTTAAACCTTTTCTTCCAAAATTAAACAGAACTGACTGGCACACAAGCTATTCTTGTAAAAGAAAAAGGCATTCTGGTGTAATAGTGGAAAGGATCCTGGATTAGGGGTCAGGAAACCAAGGATTTAACACCAACTCTACAGTATAACACTGAATTTCTCTAGGATTCAGTCTCCTCATGTATAAAATGAAAGGTTCTCCTAGATGATGCAAGGTCCCTTCCAAAACTGCAATGCTGTTGTGTTATTGTTCCAAGAAAAGCTTTATTATGATTATGCTACTTTTTAACCCAATCTTAGGGCAAATTCCCAGTCACAGTTAGGAGCTTGTTGTAAACCAAGGAAAAGGATGAAGACAAAAAACAAAACAAAACCCAACAACAACTAAAAACCTGAAAAATTATCCCCAAAATCAAAGAGAAATAAGAAGAACTGATCAAATAAAATTGGTAAGTTCCTACAGTCATGGTGAGTGATAAGAATGAATTAAAGAATAATGGAGGGAAAAAAGATAAAGCTTAGAGGAAAAGAGGGACAATTCCATTTTTGCTCTATGTATTCTGAGAAATGTCTGTGAGATATGTACAGAAAAAGGACTGGACAAAGAAAGACGGAGATGTGGGAGGGGATGGCTAAACACACAGGAATGGATGATGTAACCTAGTCATTTATTCAGTCAGTACTATTGCAGAAACACATATAATGTGCATTTCCCACACTGCCAAGTTCATGAATAGTAAATTACTGCCTGAAAAACTACAATTTATTTTTTAAAAGCCAAATAAGTCATTTAATAAATGAATCACCCCCCAAAAAAATAGATCAGAGAAGGAATGACAAGGGCCGTGGTCACCGATGAAATCATTAACACTACCACATTACTATTCAGGACCATAATTCATTCTTTAGTATTAGAGAGCCCATAGGGGCCAGGTTTGCTTTGCCACACTGAAAATAGAAAGCAGCAGGGATCCCGGTTACGAGAAGCTCGCTTCCCTGTTCTTTCATGAGCCTTCTCCAGCTTCTAAGTGCTCTGAGTATTCTTTTGTCTCTCTGTGGCCAACCTATCACTTAAGATACTTGTCTTCCCCTGTTCCTCTCCTATTTCTATAATGGATGCAAAGGTCAGAGGCCCCCTCAGGATCGAGAACATTTTCAACATGGGGTGTGGGAAGGTAGTCACAGCACTCCCCAAAATGTTAACCAGAGTTACAGGCTATATTTCATCACTGACAATTTAACCTGAGAAAATAATGTATCCTACTGATACTCTGTGTATCACTTAAAGTACAGGATGAGAAAGATCTCTATAGAAAGATCTGAGTTCAAATCCTGCCTCAGACACCATGTGACTCTGGGCAGGTCACTTAATCCTCTTCAGCCTCAGTTTCCTCATCTGTAAAATGGAGGTAATAATAGCACTGACCTTGTGAGGGTAGTTGTGAAGATCAAATGAAAATGTAAATGTAAAGCATTCTGCAAACTTTAAAGGCATTCTGGAAATGCTCTATTACTAATACGGAGTAATGATGACAACAAGGTGTATGACAGGCAATCTAGGTTGGCGCATTGAGCAATGATGGGGAAGACAGTAAGCCTTAGAGATCAATCCTTACACCATAGGGTCTGCTTTCAGTGAGAAGGAATATGTGGGGGGGGGGAAGGACCTCTTGTTACCATGGGATGTATACCAATTCACTTCTGCAGTACCTGGTTCTCAAAGGAAAAAAAGAAACTAGCTTATTCAGCGTTGCACAGAATAGACAAGATACATGCTGACGTTGTTCTGCATTCATAATCGTCACCAGTGGGTATGGGCGGCTTAAAGTGCAGAGGAGCTGACCGACAAACCTTGCTGGTGACCAGGCCAGTAAGTCTAATATTATACCAGGGTCCGGCAGCCACAGAATGGAACCCGGGGTAATTACAGGTGACTAACACATTTCCTTCCCACCTTTCCTCAGGTATTCTATTCCCTTCCATCTTCCCCACCTCCGTTCTCATCTTAAACCCCTTTTCCTCCTGTATTTTCCTTCCCTCCTTGGCAGTAGTACCTTGTGACAGGCACTGGCATTTCTCAGTTCCACTGCCGACACCACGGATTACGAGTATCTCAAGAACAGGCGCCGTCTTATACTTTTCTTTGCACCCCCAGACCTTAGCTTTCTGTCTAGCACACAGTGGGTGCTTAATATACATTTATTGACTAAGAAAGAACTACTCCTTTTAGGAGAGAATATTATTCTATCTGAAAGTCAGTACTAATTCCCAAGTGTCCCAGTGACCCAGGTCTGAAAATTAATGAATTATCTCCTGGAATATTGTTAATAAAAGTGAATATCTCAAGGAAAACCTCAAAATATATCTCCAAGGTTCAGTTTCCCACATTACAATGGAAGAAATGTGAAATATATGCTATATGTCGATTTGCCCATTAATAAGTCTTTGGTGGAAAATATATTCTGGCTATTGGCATCTATATTTCTAAAAACTTGTTTAGACAGACGTACGTTGGGTCTCTTCCCTCCCACTCCTCCACCTCCAATAACTGGCTTATACCTTTTGCATAAAATATAGTTAGATAGATAGATAGATAGATAGGTAGATAGATAGATAGATAGACAGACAGACAGACAGATAGATAGATACAGATATAGATAGATGGGGCTTTTTTATTCCTTGATAGAGGAATTAGCATTATTGCCATTAGAGGTAAACCTCACTTTTTCAGGAAGACATATTTATGAAAAATGAATATAAAACAAATGTAAACCAAATCACTTTTCCAGTGACTTTTAGTATGAAATTAGAACTATATTCCCTCAGAGGGAAAAAAATGTTGCCAACAAATAATAATAAAAAAAATCACTCTGAAGAACTCAGCCAACTTTTACAATTAAAGAAGTGATAAAGCATCACTGATATCAAAATAAGTCACAAAGGACAGATATGATAATGGTTTAGAGTAACATTAGCAAAATTACGATTTCTTGGGAATGGGGAATGTCTGACCCTTTTGATTAGTCTCTTATTGAAAGTATTTGGTAGAACTTGATTATCTGATCTCAGCCCAGCTTCCTGATTTATCTGGACCCTTTCTGGGGCTAAATGAAAGTAGGAACTAACAAACAAACTTAAATAAGCAGAGAACAAACTAACAGGACAAAGCTGTGGAAAGGCAGAAGAAAATCATAGGCTCATAGAATGAGGAGTTGGATTAGACCGGGAGAATTGTCTAGTTCGGCCCAGTCATTTTGCACATGAGGAAACAAAGCTCCCAGGGGGTTATGTCACCTAATCAAGGTCACTCGGGTACCAACAGAAGAACTGGATTCAAATCCAAGTCCTGAATCTAAATCCAGAGCTCTTTCAATGGCACCCTCTTGCCTCATGCTGAGGTCTGCAGAGAACCAAAGACACAGTAGAGGAAATACAGGAGGGTCAGAAAAATCATACCTGTAGGGTATCTGAGAGAGATAGGGACCTGCAAAGGCGTCATGAGAGGACCTTGGGGGACCTGTTAAAATCCAAGAGGGTACTGGCAAAACAGAGGAGTCACAAGATGTCATTGAGGGACTCCAGGGAAACTAGGCTGTCTGTCTGTTAGAAGCAGGGGTAACTAGGTGGCAGAAGAGCCTAGATGATGAAGGAGTAAGTTTTGATAGGAACAGGAAGGGAGCCTGACTATGAATTAGAACAAGAAGGGATCACAGGACAATTTTTATACATCAAAAATCTCTCCCTGCTATGCCATCTGGATACCTAAGACCTTATTTTAACAACCTTGTGTTTAGCAGTTGCCTTAAGAAAGGTTTATGTTATATTTCTTAATATCTGATATATGTAAGAGGCCTTTTAGGACTACTAGTCACTGTCAGGGCATTTATTTAGCTTTTTCAGTAGGTTCTTCATGGAAAGGGCCAACTTGTTTTATCGCGTTGTTAAAAGGATCACTTTCATAATTCATTATTTCTGTAAAGATGGATTCCACATAGTGAGATTCTTTTAATTAAGGTATAGCTCTACTTCTAATCCAATGCGCCTCATTATAACATGGCAAGAACCCAGGGTTTCGAGGCTAATAAGCCAGTGGCGCTCCAGCTCTAGTGGGTTCTAACACAGGGAAAAGGCTTAGGGTGTACATTTGGTGATGGACTATATGCCTGTTTTCTAAGGACCAGAGTAGCTGAGTTTAAAGGGGTTCATTACCAACTTGGTCACCTGGAGATAACTTTTTTCAAAACAGCAATTGATGAAGGCCATCTCCTACATCAAAGAGAAGTTGCGATCATTGGTGCAGTAATACCAAATGCCAGTGAAATTTCAGATCTTTAAAATGCTGAAGTGTACCATGATTATATTTGCATTTGTTTCAATTTAAATTAGATTTGCATTTTTAAAAAATAAATATTCAATATTGTGTATACTGCCAAACATAGTTGATGAGTTGATTACGCCGAACTGCTTTTCTTTTTTCTTTCTTTTTAATCTTTGGATGGATTTGGGTAGACTTGGATGACTCTAGAAGAGACAGTGAGACTGACAACCTTGTGCACCTCTGCCTCACTTAAATCCAATTCATGCAAATGTAATCCAAGTCAAGACATTGCCCATATTGTGATGTCATTGGTCCTCTGAAAACGAAGGACAAACAACAACAATCTTTGTTATAAGGGATAGTTCGCTATGTAGGAAGGAGGAGAGGGACCTAATCAGAAATGAATACGATGTGGAAACAAGTGACATGGACAAAAGTGCCACACCAAAAAAAAAATGCCACTGCAAACCTAACAGTGTAGGAACTAAAGAAAGAAAAGAAAGAAAAAATATCTAGTTGAGGTGCCCTTTTGTTTTAAAAGATTTAGAAAGCTAAATCAAAACCACTTCATATAAAGTACTTTAGCTATTATGAAAACTTGAAAGTTGTTTCCTTGTTTGCAAGGGACAAGCCTATGAAATATGGTACTAGGATAATCTAAGCCATTCTCTTTGGGTATAATAGCATCTTGGATCTTAGAAACGACCCTAACATCATTAAATGTTGATACACAATGACAAGGGAAGACCAGAACTACATGGACCTGCAAAAGCTTCCTGCATAAGCACATGATAAATGAAGAGTTCTGCAGGAGGCCATGGGTGGCATGTGTACCGAGAGCCGTTCATCACACAAAGAGCCACTGGACAGGTCAGATAGCAAGGATGATGGACAATAGATGAACAGCGTTAAAGACAAAATCCCACAGGACCATAAGTAGCTGAATGTCAAGATGGCTTAAAACTCTTTGGGGTAAGCCCTGTGGTTCAGTTGTTTATCCTGAAATGGAAAGCACAAAATCATGAATTCTGGTCTTCGGTGTATGATGAGGGATAAAAGATAACAATGAACAGATATTTAAAAAATCTAGAAAATTAAAATTGTTAATGAATAAAAAAAATTTTCTTTCTGCTTAATTTGTATATTGTGAAAATGTCAAGGCTCTTGTGACACTTTCTGAATACCTGCTGGAAATGCAATAAAGAAATCTGTCTTACTAGCTCTGTGACCTCGGGCAAGTCACTTAACCCCAATTGCCTTGCCAAAACCAAAAAAAAAAAAACAAAACAAAAAAATCTGTCAGTACTATTGTTGAAAAATGGTACTAGGGCTGAACCTACAACCAGGAAATTCCAACATTAAACATCTTAGAAGATTTCCAAATTAATTACATTAAGCCTACATATCTTAAAGGTTCTGAAAATATGTATGAGACAAAGTATTAAAGAAAATTAATACAACTAAATATGGCAGCTTGGTGACACAGTGGATAGGTTACAGGATTTGGAGTCAGGAAGTCCTGAGGTCAAATCCTGTCTCACATTCTTACTGTGTGACTCTGGGGAAGTCAGTTAACCTCAGTTTTCTCATCTATAAAGTGGGGATAATAATCGTTCCATGCTCACAGGGTTGTTGTTAGGCTCAAATTGAATAACATTTGTAAAGCACTGTGCAAACTTGAAAGCACCATGTAATTGCTAGCAATTATTATTACTACCCACACATTGGGGAAAAAATACTAAGAGAAGAGAGGAAATCACTTAAGCTGGCCCATCTGTATAACTGCCTGTCTATGTTTCAGAAAAGTATTTGGTCAGAGTAAATTGTAATTTTAACATTGCTTTGTGATGTGTTAATTTCATGGAACAAGTACAAATACCCAATAGATGTGATTCATTGGGGGAGTTTTGGGACCAGTTAAGCGAGTGAAAAATAAAGCCTTTTTTGCCAATGAGTAACTTAGCTCCAGCCTTCCTTCTTCTGAGAATTAAGAACAGAGACATTCTTTAGATGAAGGCTCCTTGGATTACGAAGGAAACTTGGGTGTTTCATCAAGGTGGTTCCTAAACAAAGGAGCAAGATGATTGGGGGCAGGGAGAGGAGAACTGGACAATAACTGGAAAGACAGTATTAAATGAAGTGATATTATAAGGCACCCCAAACAGTGGCCTCATTAAAGGAAATCAGGAGGACTAAATATGTATATCTTGGCCAAATAAGCAAGGAGGGATAGTACCTACTGTAGTAGTAGGAGAAGGATATAGACACCAGGAGAGGAAAGAGAATAATAAACATAGCTATAAGCTGATCAGCCAAACATTTATTAAGCACCTACTATGTTCCAGGAACTGTGCTAAGTGCTGGGGATAGAAAAAGAGGCAAAAGACAATACCTGCACTCAGGGAACTCACAGGGAAGACAATAAACAAACAAGCTATATATGAGACAAATAAATCATTAATGGAGAGAATGCACTAGAATTAAGAGGGATGAAGAAAGGCATCCTGTAGAAGGATTGTAGTTACGACTCAAAGCAAGCCAGAAAAGCCAGGTGAGGGAGAGTGTTCTGGGGATGGGGTTCAGACAGAGAAAATGCCTGGATCTGAGAGATGAGTATCTTGTTGGTGTAACAGCCAAGAGGCCAGTTTAAGAATATATAACAAGGAGGATGGGGTAAGAGAACTGGAAAGGTAGGAGGGCAGGGCTAAGTCATGAAAGACTTTGAACACCAAACAAAGGACTTTGTTATTTGATCCTGGAGGTGACAGGGAACCACTGGAGTTTATTGAATGTGGGGGTGACAGTTGGACCTGTGCTTTAAGAAAATCACTTTAGTGGCTGAATGGAGAATGGAATGGAGTAGAGAGAGACTTGAGACAGGCAGACCCCTCCCACTGCAAGCAGGCTATTGCAATAGTCCAGGTGTGAGGTGATGAGGGCCTGCACCAAGATGGCGGCAGTGTCAAAAGAGAGAAGGGTATATATTTGAGAAACATCACAGAGGTGAAATCTACAGGCTTTGGCAAAATGTGGTGGGTGAAAGATGAAATGACTGCAGAAACAAAGGTTCAATCTTCTGAGCATATCAATTTATTAAGAAATGCATGCCAACTGCCCAACAAATTGAGAACAGGCCCCTTCCTCAGCTCAGGATTGGACCTCAAATACAGATTTCTATACATTAAAAACTATTAATCAAATAAAGCCAATTAATTAAAAGGAAACAATATGATATTAGGTAATTTGATTTCTAATTGGATGAAAGAGAAAGGCCTTTCCAAGTTGAGAGGGGGAGAGCAAACAGGTACAATTCCCTTAATTCAGAAAAAAGAAGTGTTCTGCTCCCCCACCCCGAGTGTCTGTAAACAATTAAAGGAACATAGAAACAATAACTGATTGATAAGTATGAGGCTGGTTTTAAGATAAGACATATGGGTTGCTTGACATATACAATTGTGAGAAAACTACTTGCATTGATCTTTGGATCTGACTGCCAGAATCAGGTAGAAACTCAGAGAAGGGGAGAAGTCCAAGTCCACAAAAACCAAAGCACTGCTCCAGAGTAGCAGACAAGGCTAGAATAGTGTAAAGGTAATGGCACATTAGTATCAGGTAGTTAGTTCAGTATCCAGTTAGTGCCTGGGCAACCTGACAACCCACCACAAGCACACAATAGGGCCAAATATCTCCTGAGCAAAGCAGAGCACAGATGAGGCTAAGCCAGCATAGTACCCAGGCAGTATAGGGCAGACCACCCAGGCAGGTAAACAATGTCTAGGTACCCCAGCGGTAGCACACCAGGACCAGCCCCCAGCGGACAGACCGATATGGGCACAATTCAGTGCCTGACAGCTTTGCCCAAGGCACAAGAGGAAAAAGAGTCGGCCTGGCCCTGACGCATCTCAAGGGCCAGGCCCTGACAGAGGCAGTACCTGGGCCATATTCCACCTTGGCAATCCAATCTGAAGCCATAGCAAAAGAGGGTCAGGCAGGACTTGGGAAGCAAGCACCTCACATTTCACAGATGGCCGGTGCTAGCACCATCAACCAAATCTGTGTGATTCTTGTCTAACTCGCAGTGAGGGAGACCCAAACCTGCGTTTAGAACTGTTCAAGAATAGAACAGACAAGGAACCAAGGACAAAACCCAAGTCAAACAACCAGAAGACTGAGCCCAAGCCCCAGTAATGTTTGGCATAGTCTTAGCCATCATTTCAAGAACCAAGCAGGCACTGCCCATTCTGTCCCAAGAGTACAGAAGGGAGCAGACTTTGACCAAACCCAAAGCCCCAGACCATAAACTAAGGCTGCAGATATGAATAAACAGAAGAAAATTCCAAACATAGTGAAGAAATACTTGGACAGAGAGCAGCCCAGGAGGTAAATCTAGAAGAGGAAAGTTAACTCCACCAAAAAATCATTTGCCTCTACATGATTTCATCAGCAAAAGAAAGAGAAAGGGTTAAGTCATTGGATATGTGATTAAAAAAAAAAACTAGAAAAGCAACCAATCAATAGACCTCAATGAGACACCTAAGCAGAAATCCTGAAAACAAAGACACTAAAAAATTGAATAAAGTTTAATTAATAAATACAATTGTTGATGTTCAGTTCTTTTCACTTGTCTTCACTCTGCATGACCCCATTTGGGGCTTTTGATACTGGAGTGGTCTGTCTTTTCCTTCTCCAGCTCATTTTACAGATAAGGAAACTGAGGCAAACAGGATTAAGTGACATGCCCAGGGTCACACAGCTAGTAAGTGTCTGAGACCAGATTTGAACTCAGGAAGATGAATCTTGCCTAACTCCAGGCCTGACATTCTATTCACTGTTATCACCTAACTGTCAAATAAATAAAATTAGATGGAGTTTTGGTTTTTTTTGAGAGGAGGGGACAACAAACAAAATAGGTTCATAGCTAGTCAGATATTTTAAAGGGGAAAATAATTCTATTAAACATGAAAAGGGAACATTCACAATATGATGAAGAAATAAAGGAAACTATCAGAAGCTGTTTTACCCAATTGTGTGCCAAATGATGATTTCAATGAAATACGTGAATGTTTACTGAAATATCAAACACTCATATTAACACATCAAGAAAAAGAGGACATAAATAAACCAAATCACAAAGAGAAATTGAACAAAACATAAAGAACTCCAAAAGAAAAATCTCCAGGTCTGGATGGATTTACAAATGAAGTCTATAAAAGATTTAAAGAAAAATTTAATTCCAATAGTATATGAACTATTCACAAAAATAGGAAAAGAAGGGATTTTTCCAAGTCCTTTTTTAACTCAAATACAGCATTGCTACCTAGAGCAGAGAAAATTTTAGACCAATGTCCATATAGAATATTAATGTAAAATTATTAATAAAATATTAGCAAAGATACTACAACATATTTAAAAGACCATACATAATGATCAGGTTGTTTACATCAGGAATACAAGATTGGTTCAATAATATTAAAACCATAAATACAATAAATTATATTAATAACAAAAATAACAACCAATAATCAATAGATGCAGAAAAAGTTTTTGACAAAATCCAAACCCCATTTGATTAAAAAAACAGCAACAAGAACTAAAAAGCATAGGAATAAACTGACCTTTCCTTATTCTCGTAAGTAGTATATATCTGAAACCAATGCCAACGTGATAAGTAGAAAGACTAGAGGGCTTTCTGATAAGGTCAGCAAAGCAAATATGGTCATAACCACCACTATTATTTGATAGAGTCCCAGAAATGATAGCTATACCAATAAGACAAAATGATACGATGGGTTAAAGAAATGTAGAGTCAACTAAAAATTAACTGAAACAGTAACTTCAGCAAATTTGCAAGATAAAAAATAAATCTGCACAAATCATCAGCATTTCTATACACTACAAACAAAATCTAGCAGGAACATAGAGAAAGATAAATGCCTTTCTAAACACATTATATTGGGCATCTATCTACCAAAATACACACAGGAACTCTATGAACACAATTACAAACCACTTTGCAAAAATAAAGATATCTAAATAACTGGAGAAATATTACTTGCTAGGTGGCACAGTGGATGGAGCACTGGCCCCGAAGTCAGGAGGACCTGAGTTCAAATCCAGCCTCAGACCAAACACTTGAAACTTACTAGCTGTGTGGCCCTGGGCAAGTCACTTAACCCCAATTGCCTTAAAAAAAAAAGAAATATTACTTGCTTATGCATAGACTATGAAAATACAATAAAATGGCAACACTACTTAAATGAACTTATTTGTTCAGCATCATATTAATCAAAAATTACCAAAAAATTACTTTGTAGAGCTAGAAAAAATAACAAATTTCACATGGAGGAACAAAAAGTCAAGAATCATAAATCTCTCTCATACATACAACAGTGGGAAGGAAAGGGGGCTAGAAGTGCTAGATCTTAAACCATGCTACAAGGCAATAATCATTATAATTATTTGATACTGGTTCAAAATAGAGATGTCAATTAATGAGACAAACTAGGAACATGGTACATAGAAGGAGCAAATGAACACTGTAGCATAATGTTTGATAAACCTGAAGAACCTAACTCCTGGGGGTAAGGAATCACTATTTAACAAAAACTATTGGGAAAACTAGCAGAAGTTGAGTATAAACCAACATCTCACACCACATACCATGATACACTCCGAAAGGATACATGATCAAGATACTTTCATATCATAAACAAATTAGAATAACAAGGAAGAAAACACATTTTGTAACTATGGATAGGAAATAAGTTCATGACCAAGCAAGGGATGAGACAATTCCAGAAGAAAACATGGGCAATTTTAATAATATAAAATTTAAAAAATTTTGCACAAATAAAAGCAATAGTTAAGATTAGAAGAGAAAGAGTTAACTGTGAAAAAAATCTTCACAGGAGGTGTCTCTGATAAGGGTTTCACATCCAAGATATATAAGGAACTGATTCAAATATGTACCAATAAAGGCCATTCTCTAATATGTAATTATTTATCGGGTCCAAAGATATGAAAAAGGAAATTTTTCAAAGGAAGAAATCCAAACTACCAACAAACATATGAAAATGCTCCAAGTCACTAATAATTAGATAAAGGTAAATTAAAGCAGGACTGAGGTTCCACCTTTCACCCACCAGACTGGCAAAGATGGTGATGCAAATGACAATTATTGGGGGGACAAAGAGGATACAGATACTTTAATGCATTGCTGATGGGACTGTGAATTGGTCCAGTTATTCAGAAAAGCAATTTGGAACTACATCCCCAAAAGTCACCAAACTGTGCCTACACTTTGACCCATAAATACCAGGAATAGATCTATACCCCAAACAGATCAATGAAAAAGGGAAAAGATCAACATGTACAAGAATGTACAAGAATATTTATATCAACTATCTTTGGCATAGCTAAGGGATGCCCATCAATGAGGGCATGACTGAACAAATTATGGCACACTGATATAATGGAATTTTATAGCACTTTAAGAAATGACGAAAGAGATGGTTTCAGAGAAACCTAGGAAGACTTATATGAACTGATGCAAAGTGAAGTAAACAGAACTAAGAAAATGGTTTATTCCACAATAGCAAAATTGTAAAGACAAGCAATGTTGTCAACTCTATACAATGGAATGACCAGCCATGATTTCAAAGGACCAATGATGAAGCAAGCATACTATCCATGTCTTGATGAAGAGGTGAAAGACTCCAGTTGCAGAATGAGAAATATATTTTTCAGACAGCTAATGACATACTTAACTCATTTCCATTTCTGACAGAGTTGCTAGACTAGGAAATTGGGAACATGCCATCAAGCTAGTATACCTTGATTTCACTGAAGCATTTGACAAAGTCTTTCATGCTACTCTTGTGGGAAAGGTCTAATGATATTGGTGTATTTGGAATCTTGATTCAAGGAGCAGCCCTCTATCTTCTCCACTGTCTAACTGTCCACATTAAGGCTAATTGACAGCTTCACACTCATTCTAAGTCACAAGGTCCCTGCCAATTTCTATCTATATGGGATTATCTTTCCGGGACTTGGTTTCTTCATCTATAAAATGAGAGGGATGGATAGAAGAGACAGTCTCTAAGATCCCTCCCGCTCTCAATCTATGATCCTGTGACAGTTAGGTATGTTTGAAATGGTTGAATGTTTAGGGCGAAAAAGTAGCCACTAAAGAGTTGATGCCAAATTAGAAGGAAGCCTTTAGTGGAGTGCCTCAGGGATTTATGCTTCGCCCCTGTGTTGTTCAGAATTTCTATCAATTATGTGGATAAAAGAATAGATGTTAAGCTTAGTAAAGTTGGTTCCATGGTAAAGTTGGGAGAGGTAAGTGACACATTATAATATGAAAGTACAATCCACAAATACCTCTACAAGGGTAGCCATGTGACACAGTGCATAGAGGGCTGGGCCTAGAGTCAGGAGGACCTGAGTTCATATTCAGCCTAAGACACTTACTGTGCGACCCTAGGCAAGACACTTAACCTTTGTTTGCTTCAGTTTCCTCGTCTGAAAAATGAGGATAATAGTACTTGCATTATAAGAATCAAATGAGATAATTGCAAAGTGCTTAGAACAATGCCTGGCACTCAGAAAGCACTATATAAAACCTTTGTTGTTGTTTATTCATTTCAGTCACATCCTACTCTTCATTAACCCTATTTGGGGTTTTCTTGGCAAAGATACTAGAATGGTTTGCCATTTCCTTCTCCAGCTCACTTGACAGATAAGGAAACTGAGGCAAACAGGGTGAAGTGGCTTGCCCAGGGTCACACAACTGGTAAGTGTCTGAGGCCAGATTTGAACTCAGGAAGATGAGTCTTTCTTAACTTCAGGCCTGGCAGGCTATACACTATGGCATCACCTAGCTGTCCATATAAGTATTAGCTATTATTATTATTAATGATAAATTCAGCCTACTAGGATAAAATTTAAAAGGTATAAATTCAAAGTCTTACACATGGGTTCAAAAGGGGGAGGTTTAACTACATAAGAATGAGAGAGGTGTTGTCCGATCAGGCTCCTCCATAAAAGCCCCCCTCCCTCCTTTTACGTAGGAGTGCTTAATGATTTGTTTCTTTGAATTGAATTAATTGCTCTTAATGTCTTAAAAGTCATGGACTCTTAGCACTGTGGAAAACATTAGAGACCACCATGTTTAACCTGTAACTGATCAAGGATTCCCTCTACATCTTCTGCTTCAAATGGTCATCCAGCATTTATTTGCTCAAAGACTTCCACTGATGGGAGCCAATTACTTCCTGAGGGGACTCATTTCACTGTTGCATAACTGAAATTGTTAGAATTTTTTAAATTATGACAATCTCAAATTGCTTGTCTGCAACTTTAAGTTGAGCAGTCAATAAGTGAATGTCTACTATGTCCCTGGCATTGTGCTAAGTGCTTGGGATTTAAAAAAAAAAGGCGAAAACAAACAAACAAAAGCAAAAATCCATAGTTCCTGCTCACAAGAAGCACACAGTCTAATGTGCCAGACAACATGCAAACAATTATGTACAAACAACCACCACCACAACAATAGCTAGCATTTATATGACACCTCCTCTGTGCCAGACACTGCGCTAAATGCTTTACAATTATTCTCTCAATTCTGGGAAACAGGTGCTGTTTTTTGTTTTTTTCTTCTTTACGCTTGGGGAAATTGAAGCCAATCACTTAATTTCACAGATAATTTCAGGGGAAAGATACAAGATTAAGAAAGGCTGGGAAAAGCTTCTTGCAAAAGATAACTTTGGCTGAGACTTCAAGGAAGCCAGAGGAGTCTAGAGGTAGAGATGAGGAGAGAGAACATTCCAGGCATGGGAGGGCAGTAGGTGAAAATGCCTGGGGTCAGGAGATGATAGTTTTATTTGACTAGTGGGGCTGCAAGTCAGATGACTAAGAGAAAAGAGAGTCTAGGGATAATGATAGGTACTTAGACTATGGTGATAGCCAGAAAAATAGTAAGGAAGGGACAGATAGGTGAAAGAATTATGGAAGAGGTAGAATCAATAAGATTTGGCAACTGACTAAATTTGCAATATAAAAGAGAGGGAAGAGCCTAAGATGAGTCCAAGGTTTTGAATTTGGACAGTGCTATGGAATCTGGAAGTTGGAAAGAAGACCAAGTTTATTAGAGAAGACAAATTCAGTTTTGAACCCAGTGATTTTAAAGTCCTAGCAAAATAATCAGGTGAGGATAGTCAACAGGTCCCTAGAAATATATGGAAAAAGTTCATCAATGAAATGAGGGCTAGATATATAAATTTGGGAATCATCTGTGTAAAAGTGAGATTTGAAGCTACTGAATTTGAATGAGATTAGGGGCAGCTAGGTGGCACAGTGGAGAGAGCACCGGCCCTGAAGTCAGGAGGACCTGAGTTCAAATCCAGCCTCAGACCAAACACTTGACACCTACTAGCTGTGTGACCCTGGGCAAGTCACTTAACCCCAGTTGCTTAAAAACAAACAAACAAACAAAAAATGAATTTGAATGAGATTGCCAAGGGCAAGAATGTAGAGAAAGAAGATCAATAACAGAACCTTGGGAGACATCCACATATAGGTAAAGAAAGGAAGATGATGAACTGGCAAAGAAGACTGAAAAAGAACGATCAAAGAAGTTCAAGGAAAACAAGAAGAATGATATCAAAGAAGCCAAGAAAATTAAGGTAGCCAGCACAAAGGAAGTGGTTAATACCACGGTAGAATGGTCAAAGCAAGCAAATACAGAATGCCATTGAATTTGGAGATTTGTGGCCAAGGTCACTGTGGACTGTGAAGATAGCCATTTCAGTGGACCAATTTCAAAGAACCAGATTTTAAAGGACTGAGGCATAAGGGACGAGGAAGAAGAGGCAGAGTGTAAACTAGGGGCTTAGCAGTGAAAGGGAGAAATGAAACAGGATGATGGCTTGAGGCAAGAGCAAAATCAAGAGAAGGTAGTTTTTTTGTTTGTTTAGGATAGAGGAAAATCTGAGTATGTCTGGAGGCAATGGAGGAAAAGACAATAGAGAAGGAAAGACTGAAGAAGAAAGGATGAAACAGCACTGGGGATAACAGAGACAAAACTCTGGGAAGAGACAGAAGAAGACAGGATCAAGAATATGAGTTGAGTTAGCCTTGGCAAAGTGGAGGAGATTAGAGCACAGAAAGAGAAGAATTAGGACACAGATTTGTTCCAAACTGCGACCATTAGGAGATGAGGAAGTTCACAATAAATGACTTCAGTAATGGAGTAGATAATTATGGTCATCCACTGAGAGAAGGAGAACAAAGATGAAATTGGTGGAACGAAAAGAGGCTATTTGGAACATTGAAGGTACACAGCAAGACAGTGAGATAGATAACATCAAATAGTGACTTTTACACAAGTTAAGGGAATGAAGGACATTTATGGACAAGGCGAGCTAAAGAACTGGCTTCCTTGAATAACAAAATGAAATAGATACTATGGTTACAAAAGAACAGATATGAAAGCCAGAGTTCCTAGTTCATATCCCAAAGCAGGAGGATTAATTATGGAAATACAGCCATTGACCATATGAAGATGGAAAGTTTATACATAGAATTCCACATTTTATAGATGAGGCAAGTGAAACTTTGAGTGCTTCTCCAGGGAAACAACTATTGGGTAGTAGAGTTGGGACAAATCCAGGCATACTGAGTCCTCGCCCACCACTATTTCCACTACCCACCACATACTATTACTATTCTCATTTGTATTCTATTATCTCTGATTTTGAATAGTTAACTAAATACTTTATTTTAAAATCAGTTTTGCTTATATGATATTTTAACAACATGCTCAAAGCTCTCTTTAAAGACATAGCTATCAATAATCTGTTCTTTATTACCTGGGACAAACAAGACTATAACAGAAAAATCCCTGTCTCACATGGGAACACCTGAAAATATGTATTGCCCTGTTCCTGAATATTCATACAACCTTATTAATATTCAAGATCTGTATCACACTGGACACGCTGATAGTATCTTACGTGAAAATGAGCTCAATGGAAAACCTGGGGAAAAACTGAGTAAATTAAAATCTTAAAGAAAAAGATATGAAGAGCCCATGAACTATTTTTTTTCTAGCAGAAATGTAAGAACCTGTCTCATCTGACTGCTAAGTAATACAAAATAAGAAAATAATCTCTGGCCTAACTCTATTTTGTCTAATTTGAATATAAATTCCCTAATCAATCAATAAACATTTATTAAGCACCTGTTATGTGCCAGGCACTGTGCTAAGCACTGGGTTAGCCTTAAGGCAGAGTTCATTTGCCTTCTTTATGAAATACACAATACCATATATGTAACAGTACAAGAAATGCTCTCAAATTGGCCCAGAACAATACCTAGCTGACTATAAATTTACACATCTGGTTTTTGTTTTTGTTTTTGTGAGGCAATTGGGTTTAAGTGACTTGCCCAGGGTCATACCGCTAGTAGGTGTCAAGTGTCTGAGGCAGGATTTGAACTCAGGTCCTCCTGATTCCAGGGCCAGTGCTCTATTTACTGTGCCACCTAGCTGCCCCTAAATTTACATATCTGATTTGGGATTGCTGGGTGTTGTACAAATTTGGTACTCTATAGAATGAGGTGTTCCCTTTTTGATAAATATGGATAACAGGAGAAAATGGTGATTAAGTATTCCATCATTGATAACCTGAATACTCATCTATGATTTATGTCATTTATCATTATAAATTAATACTTTTATGAGTTTATTTTTTAATTAATTTAGTTTTAGTTTTCAACATTCACTTCCATAAGATTTTGAGTTTTAAATTTTCTCCCCCTCCTCCTCCTTCTTCCTGCATCCCCAGGATGGTGTGCAATCTGATATAGGCTCTACATATGCATTCATATTAAATACATTTTCACATTAGTCATGTTGTAAAGAAGAATTAGAACCAATGGCAGGAACCGTGAGAAAGGAGAAACAAAACAAAACAAAACAAAACAAAAAGGGAGCAAATAGTATGCTTCCATCTGCATTCAAATGCCAAAGTTTTTTCTGGATATGGACAGCATTTTCCATCATGAGTCTTTTGGAGTTGTCTTAGATCCTTGCATTGCTGAAAAGAGTTAAGCCTATTAAAGTTAGTCATCACACAGCGTGGCTGTTATTGTATATGATGTTCTCCTGGTCCTGCTAACTTCTTCACTCAACATCAGTTCATATAAGTCTTTCCAGATTTTTCTGACATCGACCTGTTCATCGTTTCTTATGGAACAATACCATTCCATTACATTCAAATACCACCACTTGTTCATCCATTCCCCAACTGATGGGCACTCCCTCAATTTCCAGTTCTTTGCTACCACAAAAAGAGCTGCTATAAACATTTTTGCACATGTGGGTCCTTTTCCCATTTATATGATCTCTTTGGGATACAGACCTAGAAGTGGTATTGCTGGGTCAAAAGGTATGCTTAGTTTTATAGCCCTTTGGGCATAGTTATGAGTTTAATTTTTGCTTTGTAGATTACGTGTAGAAATTATGGAGCAAACCCTGGGGAGAAGGAATCAGCCATCCCTATCAACTACCACCAGAAGGGCAGACAAACCAGCCTAGCTGAAACAGAAAGGTCCTTTGAGGGAAAGACAGGAGGCACCAAGTGGCAGGCACCACCACTACTTTGGTCACTATGTACACTAAGACCCAGGAGCCCTGGGAATAGCAGTGTCCTTCAGACTACTGGTGCTACATCCAGCCACCTCCCTCAACCATCATCTTGGGGGTCCAGGCTTGTGCATATGAGACCTAACAACTGCTTTTGCAAGTGTGGCAGAGCCTGCCTTCTTACTAGCCAAAGCTCCCACAGATATGGAATGGAAAGTTATCAACATCAAAGAAAAAATTTCCACCAAGAAGTTTCTTTATACTATCAAGCATAAGTCTAACTAAAGATAATGGCCATGCAACAATATCTCATGAATGGACCACAAATATGGATTCTGGAAGACAAGCAATGTAAAGTATTACACATTACAATCTAGAGTTCCCTGGCAATCATTGCTTCCTGAGTACATCTGGAAGTATTTTTAATAAATATTTTATTATCATTTACTGATTTAATAAATATTTTAATAAAATTTTTGAATCAGAAGGTACCTATGAGGTTCTCTGGCCCAACTACGTCCCCTTAACACCGCAAACGACCCTCCCCTGGATGATACCCAGGACAAGTGGAATGACTTTGTTCTCTAGGAGACCAGGCAGAATGAAGTACTCTTTCAAAGAATGGAAGAAAGAATTCAATGTGAAAACAAAGACAGGAATTAGAAGGCAGTGATGAATCTTGACCAGTGTCAGGAGGCTGGGAGGTAGAAGACAATGACCTAAAGGGAGAAGGGGAGGGAGGAGAACCACTGAAGACTCCAAGCTGGGTAAAAATTGAAGCTCCTCCTAGAGAGAAAGAGCTAGAATGATGAATCTGGAGGTACTGAATGAAGAGTAAAAGGGTAGCTATTGACCTAATAACAACAAAGACTCTTAGAGCAGGCTTCTGGGGTGTAACAGAACTTCCCAAGATTTGCTGAAACCAATGCCTCCTACCCACTTCTAGGGATTCGTGTGGGCACACATGATAATACCAGCAGGCATCCAGAACACAATACTAAAGATTATGACATTTGGGACTAGAAACTGAAGATCTCTGAGGGACAAGTAATCTCTTCAACATCAACATCGATCTAAGGTAAGGACTTCGGGAAAGAAAGACAGAGCTGGAAAGTGAACAACTGGTTAAGATGATGATGTCCAAGAATTGCCAGATCATGAGGGAAAGATTGGTTGAATGAAATGGTGATATTTAGCTTGGACAAGAGGAGGGTCACAACCACTGTCTTCAAGTATCAGGAGGGCTCTCATGGGAAAAAAATAAATCCATTTTGCTTGGCTCCAGAATGCAGAACTAGAAGCAATAAATAAAAGTTACAAATAGGAAAACTCAGGCTTAATGTAAGGAAACTCTTCCTAATCATTAAAGCTATCCAAATGGGATAAACTGCCTCAAGAAATAGTGGGTTCTTCCTCATGAGAAGCCATCAAGTGAAGGATGGGAGACCATCCATTAGGTATGTTATAAGGGGATTTTTATACAGATGTGGATTACACCAGATGGCTTCAGAAGTCCCTTCCAGTTCTAAGATTCCATGATTCTAGTAATCCAACTCCTCACCCCCATCCTTGAAGATCTCCAGTAATGTGAAAGTAGCCCTTTCCCTTTTTTTGGACAGTTTTCATTTCCTATGATCAGTATCCATACTATGCAGGACTCTAAATCAATGTCCTGAATTATAAGCAGAAGAATCACAAATCATCAGTGTTGACCATTCCCTACTATACCATACCACTAAAACTAAATGTAGCTCTTATTATTACAAAGTATTACAAATAATATATATAATATACACATATATAGTTTATATATGTATATATACATGTATATACATGTGTGTGTGCATGTGTGTGTGTGTGTGTGTGTGTGTGTGTGTGTGGGTAAGTTGGGCTACTGAGTGTTATGATGCTATCAGCCTAATACCAGAAGCTTGTCAATAGGTGACCAGGTAGATAGTGAACATACTTACAAGACTTTCAAAATATTTGCATGTATAATCTAAACTCTATTCAAGAATTTGTGTGCTTTCTGTAAATAGGAAGCTTGAAACCAAAGGGTATGTGCAAACAGAAAGTGTCATCACTTTGATTTGGGTTTGCAAGGCTAAATAGTTAAAGGAGGGGTTCTTAATTTTTTTGTGTTATAAACCCCTTTGGCAGTAAGGGTAAAAGCTATGAACCCCTTCTGGGAATGTTTTTAAATGCTTGAAACACATAGGATTCCAAAGGAAGCAAATTATATTGAAACACAGTTATCAAAATATTTTTAAAAGCAAGTTCACAGAACCCAGGGCAAGAAGCCCTGATTTAGAATCCATATATTTACTCCTAGGTAGTTTGTCTGAAATTCAGATTAAACTACTACCAAGTCACTAAGCAGTGCCTTGGTTACGATGTTACCTGAGAAACAACATTTACGGTGTTCTTATTTAATTAAATTACTCTTTTTTACTTATAAAAGTAGATTGGGTTAAAACAGGTCACAACACTAATACATACTGAAAAAGATATACTTGTAGAGCAAAATTTAAAGAGATGAAAATACTCAGGTACAATTAAGTACCTCACCCTAATCTTTAAATGTTTTATTATAGCCCTTATTTCCTTTCCCCTCACCCCCAGCTTGAGTTAAAATACTGCAATAACTCCCACAAAATTTGGCTTTAAAAAATGCCTTAACTCCCCTAGCTGCCTGCCTATAATTACTGCCTTTTCAAGTTCCTCACTCTTAACTTCTACCTTGTGTCCCAATAACAATAATTCACATTCCTAAAGCACTGTAAGATTTACAAAATGCTTTTTCCATAGTAACTATGAAGCAAGTAGCAAAATATTATTATCCTTTTTTTAAAGAAGAAACTAAGGCCCCAAGAAGCTAAGTCCCTGGTCCAAGATTTGAGCTCCTATCTTCTGACGCCAAGCCCAGTGTCCTTTATAGTACACGATGCTGCTTCACTTCATGGTACAGTCATAATATTCATTATAAAGTCACTAACAAGGACAGCAATTGATATTTGCAGAACACATATTACAAAGCATTTTTATATGCATTATCTTATTTTGATCCTCACAGCAACCCAGTTAGGAAGATGATGAAGGTCCCAACCACATTTTACAGATGAGGAAACTAGTATACAAAGTACAAGTGTACAAGTAACTTGTCCAACATCACGTAGCTAATAAGTGACAGATTCAGGATTTGAACTCAAGTCTACTGACTCTAAGTCCATTGTTGTTTCTCCTATACCATAGCTGAAAGAAAAAAAAAATCATGGAGCAACTTCATATTGTTGGCCTGAATGAAAGCTTTGACTTTCTGACCAGATGAGAGCTTTTTTTTCTTTTTTGATCTCACTATTTTTCCTAAAGTTTCCAACTTTCCTTCTCACTAATAGCTTGAAATTTTCATATGATACTTTGGCATAATGGAAAAGGTTTAAAGTCACAGGCTCCAATACTAGCCTCAACATTTCTTACTGTTGTTCAGTCATGTCCGACTCTTCATGACCCCATTTAGGGTCTTCTTGGCAAAGATACTGGAGTGGTTTACCATTTCCTTCTCCAGAGCTCTTAAATTCACAGGAGTAAGGAGACGCTAAATTTCCTAAAATTCTATGAACTTAGGAACTCTGGAGAAGGAAATGGCAAACCACTCCAGTATCTTTGCCAAGAAGACCCCAAATGGGGTCATGAAGAGTCAGACATGACTCAAAAACAACTGCAATGACAAGAAGAACTTGGAGCAATGGATCCAGAATGGGGAGAATGGCATGTTGGTGAAATTGGCCATCCCTGAAGAATGAACTCTTCCAGCATTATTAGAAAATAACTAAGTGCTCAGTGGATATTTTCTTGTCTTCGGCTTGAGATACGAGCCATAACATGAGGACTGATAGTAAAGAAGATATCTAAGAAAGATGGATCCATATTCTCCACTTTGGGGTCAATAATATATGAGTAAAGCAAGAATTCTTTCCATTATCAAGGGTCATAATTTAAACGAATATGTCATGTTCATTTATTTAAGCCATGCAAAGAATATTAGCAGGAGCTGGATATATTTGACATATACTTCATATGTGCCAAGTGGGAACTTAGCAAAACAACTTGAGAACTGAACTGTTTTCTGTCCATAATTCAAAATGGCAGTGGACTGCCTAAGAGTAGTCTGACCCATAAAATGGTGGTTTAAAAAAAACACAACTTCTTTTATGCTTGTTCAACATCCCCCCACACACGTATACTCCAATTTTACATAAATAGGACATAACACTGAAGTTACCTCATAGCTATAGTGTCTATAATTATCACTTTTAGGGGACAGGAAAGAAAAAAGAGTTGGAAAAGAACTCACCCTGAGGAAACATTTCTGATTGTAAAGTATGAGCCTGACAAGAGCAGGAATCCTGCATTTACCTCCTTAACTAACAGATTCTGGGTTGGAGCCTGAAGGGGGAAAAAAAATCTAAATATGTCAGTGCTGGAAAAACTATTTAGTTTGACAAAGAAAATGAAAATTCCCCCTGATGTAGAGGCAAGATCTTTGGTGGTATTTGAATTTAGTGAGAGGAAGCCACTCCCTCATTAAGACATATCCAACTATGGTAATAATGTGGAATACCAAAAGTAGTAACAGATTTATTATTACCACAGTGTGGAAATAAAATATGTTTTTTTGCTCTGTTACTCAATCTGGTTAATTATCCGTGCAAAGTAAAGTTATTCCTGGCAACTCTGGAGCCAAAGCTATAACTTTAGCAATGATGGGGGTGGAGGGGAGAAGTTGCTATTGAAGGGAAGGGATATGTGGGCTGAGGGTTTTTTTTTCCAATTCTAGGAGAAATATTGTACTTTTTGGATTTAAGGGGATGGCATATCGCAACAAACAAAACTGAATGTTCTAATTTCTGGGTCATTATTGGAGGTCTTAATTAGGTTTGGTAGCAACAATGACTCCCAAAAACACTAGAAAGGGGGTCAGGAAGAGAAGAACAATTCAGAAAAGTCTATTCGGTCTGCGACTCCCAGGAGCATCACTGTATTGGGGGGTTTTACTCAGGCAATGAAGCACAACAGACCATTTATAGCATACTTTCAGTGGTATTATAAAAGCATGAAACTGAGTGACTTCAGCCACCCGAGAAATGTAGTAATCCCTTAGAAAAGCACTACCTGAGTCCCCTTATTGCTTAAATGAAAAGAAGTCAGATCAGTGTATTTACCTAGTATTATCAGCACAGGTAGGACAGCACAGATGCTAATCAGAAAGTTCCAACTGTCCAAAGGCTAAAAGCCATTTGGCACATGATTTCTTAAGCCCATTGGTTGTACTCATTGGCACCATTGCTGATGTTGTTATGGAATACAGATCAAACCAGGCAGATTGGAGGAAAGAAAGTCTCAGCTACATGGCTCAATTCAAGTACTCACAACAAAAAAAAAGGTAGGAGAAAGCAATGAATGAGAGGGAACATGGGCAAAAGCCATGGGAAAGACCCTCTCCCCAAAACACTTTTTTTTCTGTAGTAAATTACAGACCACCAAGAGTGGTCTGACTTGGCTACCCAGCAAGAGTCCCCACATCACAGCTGTTATTATTGGCTTCAGCACTTTAATCCAAGGAGAACATGCATTCTGCTAATGTTTGAATAACCCTTGCCAACAAATTGATCCCATAGCAGCAAAGCTGCAGGAGGCACTTTTAAACATTGAAGGGAAATATAAAGGGGAAGAGACCCTGTAAATATATTTCCTTGTCTAGCCTGAACTTGGGATACCTCCCTTAATTTTTTTTTTTAAGTGGGAAGAGAGCTTTCTTCTTCTTTGGCAAAAAGCAGCCCAAACGGGCATTAAAACATCTGCAATTTACATAGGAGGGAGCCATGCCAAAGAAATGTAGATTCCACAGCCATCAACCCTGGGGTCAACACAAAACAAGCACATCTCTAAATAAGGTCTGAAACGCACTAGCTCTTGAAATGGGCAGCAGACTTCCACAATTGGGAGTGGAGAGCGGGCACTTGAGATGGCTAATTCCTTCCGTACTAGCGAGATATTTCAGTATGGAGAAAACATACCATTTTGAATTTAGAGAACCTGGGTTCAAATCCCAATTTGTACATAACAGATAAGTTCAGGGCAAGTCATGACTTCTCTGGGCCTCAGTCTCCTCATCTGTAAAAGAAGAGGGTTGAACCAGATGATCTTCAAGGCCCCTTCCAAGTGCTAAATCCTATTTCCATTCACCTAGGTGAACCACAAAAATTCACTGAATCCTTAACCAGCAAAGCTACCACCACCCTGACAGCCCCCAACAGTGTTCTTCTTCCCAAGTAATCATAACAAAGACCTTTCTTTTAATTTTTGCCCGGTCCCATATCTGTACAGAGACTCACAATGAGGTTTTCAGGACAGGGCATAGCATGATAGTAGCTTTTATCCTGTAAACACAATTGGAAGGAAAGAATATGGCCTGAAACTATAAATTTAGCAGGTTATTTACCATCAAATAACGAGCAAATGTTAACGACTTCAGATCACTACAGAACTGGGGACGTTCAAATCTCTGATCTGAGGGTTCAATTCAACTCAACAATCATTTATTAACTGAATTGAATTTCAAAGTTAAAGGCTCAATACCATGATGCCAGGTCCCCTAGCTGGTAGAGTTCTCCCACGTAATGTATGTGTTTACAGTAATGATAGACTAACTGCCTTTTGCAGAAGCTGTCAATATTCTGCACACACATAGCATCTGGAGGGATTAAGCAGGACACTGGGGAATTAAAAGATACAATTAAGTGAAAATTAAGAAGGAAAGAGAGAGAAAGATGTGTCCTAAATCCCTAGAGAAGCATTTTAGTAAGATTTCATTCCCTCCGTTCCATCCTTCCCGTGCCAGCCTGATGTTAAATAAAACTCTGTCTCTTTAATTGTCAAATGATTTTCCATCACACAAATAATCCTTTTTCATACAGGAGTCTTTTTTAAAGTTATAAATAAAATACCCCAAATATTTTCTTTTTCCCACAGATGAGAACACTAAAACACTGACTGTACAAGAATGAGTTGTGTCAGTATGCTGCTTCCAGCTAAAACAACCCAGAAAAAAAAAGTTTAATTAAAGACAGAGCAAGGAAGCTGCACTGTGGGCCCTAAGCCACTGAGTTACAGCACAGACTTTCATTCATTTGGAATTGTCGTCTCCGAGGTCAAGATGATACCCCAAGAATAGTTCTCTCAAGTGAAAGAGAAAAACAAAAACAAAAACTGATGGAAAACCGAGGCAGGGATGGCCAAATGTCAACTTCTAGCTCGGGTAAAGAGTCAAAGTTCCTTCTTGGCCTTCTTGGAGTCCTTGAGATCTCCTTAGGTTCCTTCTTGGCTTTCAAGGCCTCTTGTTCAACTGCTGATTGGAACAGAAATAGTCTCGGAGCAAATCGATATGGATGCCATCCCTGTAGCTTAGCCTTTGGAAGTATAGAGAGCAGGGCAACAGGTTTGCTTTGATGAACTCTATTCCATGTTAACCTATAGAAGACAATGGATATAGGCTCTATGTATAATTCAATAAATCTGTTCCATTTTGAAGGGCAGCTAGGAGGCACAATGATTAGAGTACCTGGAGTCAGAAAGACCTGAGTTCAAATCCAGCCTCATACACTTACTAGCTGTGTGACTCTGGGCAAGTCATTCAACCCTGTTTGCCTCAGTTTCCTCCTCTGTAAAATGAACAGAAAAAGGAAAGGGTGAACGACTCCAGTATCTTTGCCAAGAAAATCCCAAATGGGGTCATGAAGAGTCAGACACAACTGAAAAAGACTGAACAAAAACAGCATTCCATTTTGAAAGATATCAGTAGACAATTACAGAAGCATCCTACTATTATATTCTTCCTAAGAAGCGGGGCTTGAGTGGTGTAATTGCTTTGGGTTTGTTGTTGTTGTTGTTAGGGCTTCATTGGTAGGTAGCTTGGGTGAAGAAAACACCTTCTATCAGGACAGAGTAGTGCTGGCTCTGGAACTTATAATCAGAGATTTCTCTGGGGATCCCGAGGCTAAGTGGCTGGCCCAGAGTCACACAGCCAGTTTGTGGTAGAGTCTAGACTTGAACCCGAATATTCCTGGCTCGGGCTACTCTATGGACCGTGCCCTTCTCCTCGGTTTTTTTTTTATAATTATGAGGAGGTTTATAGGTTCTTGGCCATAAATTTAGGGGTGACACCCTATAAATCCCCAAAATTGTTATTGTTGGAAACAGTCCTTTTCTTGGGCCTCAGGAGACTCACTCAATGTGATTTAAGAGATGTATCTGTAATTTCTATAATTCTACAAAGTAAAAGAGTTACCCCCAACAGTTACCAACATGCCCTGATGGAGGTCGAACGTCCTTTATTCTTTCCTTTTGGTGTATCTATATGGACTATACAGAATAAATAGGTGTGCTTCTGGGAGAATTTGCATTACCAAATAGTTGGAAGCAGAAACTTCTTAGTAGACAACAAGTAACTCCATGTCAATGGCTTTTGAAAACTGGCATCACAAACAGGACGTTTCCCATTTGGGAAGCAGAGGGAGAAGAGGTATTAAACCGAGGCAGGGGAAGGCTAAAGCAAATGGTAGAATATTTGGCTCAACACAGAAGTGAACAAGAAAAGATCTGGGGGACACTAGCTGGTCAATGTCAAGGTTCCTGTTGCTTCCCTGCCCTTTTCTCTGCCTTGCTCTTGGCATTGTCCATCGGTCCCTGTTGTGAAGCCCCAGCCTTTTAACCAGTTTAGAAGAATGGATCTAGCTGCCAGTAGCCTGGAAGCAGCTTGGCTTGCAAAAATTAAGCTGAGGCAATTCTGCATTTAATCATTTTGTTATGGTCTACATGAGAGTAATCAAATGGATAGGCCCCAAAGCTCCCTTGGCTTACATGAGCAGACCAGTTCAAAGAATACATTTCCATGAAGCTAGCTTGTTAAAGCAGCCTGATCTGGCTCATAGGAAATATGAAGTCTATAGGCAGGGTGTCCCAAAAGTCTTAGTATGGTTTTAAGCTTTAATAACTTCAGAAAAATGAAAGCTATAAACTTATAAAAAAGTACCATTTCAAAGTTTAATTATTTAAATTTCTTTTGCTCTTATTTAGTCTGGTGAATTTCAAATAAAAGATTTTACATTTTATTTTAATTTTCTGGATGACACTTTCTCAGACCAGTGGATCGGAAAAAAGATCCTCTTGGCTGGTCAGCTCAGTGACCGATACATCTCCATTAGACTTTTTCCTGTAGGGTCACACAAAACCTGTCATGTATATATTCAGATGTCATTCTTTGGATGATCTTAAAGCTAGGATTACAAATGCAATCCTTTCAGCAGCAGCTGATGCAGATTTTTATAAATGTCAATAAACTAGAACGACATATACCACAAGATGGTCAGTATGTTGAATTTTAATAAGAAATATATCAATATATCACATTTCTTGCCTTCATAATGGATGAAGGAAGGAAGGAAAGGAAGGAAAGAATTTGAAAAGCAAAAATTTTTTAAATGTTAAAAATCAGCAAATAAAATTTTTAAAAGAAACATCAATACTTCAAAACTACAAATAACTAACCTTTAAAATGTTGCTTTTTATAAGTATGTAGCATTTATAATTCTGAAGTTATTAAAGCTTAAACCTGCACTAAGGCTGTTGGGACATGCTCTATATGGCAGTTCCTCACTGAAATAGGATATTGCCTTCATATAGATAAATAAAAGTTTGCTTTGAATAAGTGTCTAAAACTACTCTTTTTCCCCACGTGAAGACTATGTAAGTACAACTACAGTTTTCAGAATGGACAACTGGAATCACTATTCAATCATTGAAGAATATGGTAGCTCTGAAGATTGTCTCATATACACATACACTGGCCTATATTGATTTCATCAGTGTTAGACACTCCCTTCACCAATACAAATCACAATCCCTCCATGCCATCTCAACCTCCGTGATTCTTGTTCTGTAGAGGATCACCCTAAGAAGTTGGATACTTTTCTCTGGTCCTAACACACAGCCAAGTCTAACCTTTGTTTGTGTGTCATTCTCAGTAAACACAGATTCATAGAATTCAGATCTGTGGGAGACTCAGAGATAATCTAAAACAACTCCCTCATTTTGCACAAGAAAAAAAAATGTCACAGAGACATTAAGGTCACACAGGATTCAAACTCAATTTCAAAGAATAATGGGTGTATGGTTTAGAAGAGACCTAGGAATAAACAAATGAATGAAAAGTGTATATTAAGCACTTAATATGTCCCAGGCACTGTGCTAAGCACTAGAAGCACAAATGAAAAACAAGACTGTTCCTGCCCTCAAAAAACTTAAATAACAATGGGGAAAAGAGCACACACAAGAGAGCGGTGTCTAGAGAAGGGTGTGTTGGTTTGGGAAGTCACAAGTCTGATGAGTGGCAGGGCAGCCAAGTGATACTATAGGCTGTTGTTGTTATTTGGTCATTTCTGACTCTGTGTCTCACTCTGTGACTCCATCTGGGGTTTTCTTGGCAAAAATACTGGAGTGGTTTGCCATTTCCTTCTCCTGATCATTTTACAGATGAGGAAACTGAGGAAAACAGTTAAGTGATTTGTCCAGGGTCACAAAGCTAGTAAATGTCTAAGGATGGATTTGAATTCAGGAAGATGAGTCTTCCCGATTCCAAGCCAATGCTCTATCCACTGTACCACTTAGCTGCCCCAGATGTTCTATAGACGGCTTAAAATAAGGATATCCAAAACAGAACTTACGATGTTTCCCTAGGCACCTAGCTGCCCTTAATACTATATAACTATGGGCAAGTCACTTAATTTTTTAAAGTCTCAGTCTCCTCAACTGTAAAATGGGGATAATATCAACAGTAGTACTTATCTTCCAAGTCTGTTATGAGGATCAAATACTGAATGGGGTAAAGTGTTTTGCAAACCTAAAACTCTATGTAAATGTCATTTTTAAACATTATTATTACTATCATTATCATGCTTCAATCCAAACAGACCTTCTCTCTTTTCTGGTCACATATGTGATTACTGGTAATGTGCAGCAACTTACTTATTGCCCACAGAGTTCTTTCCATTGTCCTTTTGATTACTCATAATTTTGATCCTTCTGAGATCATGGCATTCCATGATTTATGGCCATATATTACCACGAAGAGAAAACTGCTATTAAAGAAATGGGCTTTTGCAGCTTTGGGCAATTTAGTAGCATTAGAAGGACTGCAATTTCCCAACTGCAATCCAGCCTGATATGCACTTTCCACTCAATTCTGGGCCTAGTTCACTAGTTACCTGAAATACCTATCCAAAATGGCGTACTTTGACAGGCTATCCATCCTGATGCATGGTATTGACTAGACTAGTGGTATATAAACTTTTTTGATGGAGCATCTCATCAGCACAAAATTTCTGAACATAACTCCCAATACAGGTATCTCTAGTTCTAATTTCTGTACTTGTGTACTGTTATACCAATAATTCTGTATCTCATAAAATATACAAAAATAGAAACTAAAAAAGGATGAGCTAATGAAATAAATACTGTCTGATCCCACAAAAGTCAGTAGAGCTTATTAAGAAGGGAAGTGACATAGATCTGTGCTTAGGGGAAATGGGAGGGAAGGAGGGAACAAGCATTTATTAAGCACCTACTGTGTACCTGGAACATATTTTATAAATTTATATACATTACATATAATAAAATATTTGTTATTTTGTAAGTATTATTTGTATGTATGATATTTATATGAATATATAATATATTTTATCAATATTATAGTATTTTATAGTACACTATAATATAGTATAGCATATATATTATATATAGTATACTATAGTATATATATATACATATATATATATAGTATACTATAGTATATATATATACATATATATATATATATATACATATAATTTTATAAACATTATCTCATTTAATCCTCACAACAACCCTGTGAAATAGGTGGCCATTATTATTCCCATTTGATAGTTGAGGAAACTGTGGCAAACAGAGGTTAAGTGACTTGCCTACTCTCATATTAATAAATGTCTGAGGCCAGATTTGAAATCAAGTCTTCCTGTTTCAGGTTCATCACTCTATCTACTACAACACTTGGCTGCTGCTTAGTTTAGGAAAGAAACTTAGGCAGCTGTGTGAAGGATAGATTAGGGGTCGGAGGGGAGATGAAAAGTTCAAATTAAGAAGTTATTGCAATAGTACAGGCAAGAGGTGATGAGAGCCTGAAATGGTATGCTGGCTGAGTGAGTAGAGAGAAGTGAGTGGATGGGTGGATAGATGGATGGATGGATGGATGGGAGAGATGTTTTGACGGTTGAAATGACAAAACTGGTCAACTGGTTTGGAAACATACAGTAAGAGAGAGTGAAGACTCAGAAATAATATCAAGGTAGTAAACTTGGTTAACTGGAAAAATGGTGGTATTCTCAGAGGTAATAGGGAAGTTTAGGTGAGGTATGGCTTTGGTGAATAAAAGATAATGCAATGAGATCTACAATCCAGAGTAACACCTTTGAGTATTAATGGTGGAACTGACCCCTTTCAAAATGGCATCAATTTCCCTAAGGAAGCTTTGTTGGTCAGTTTGTACAATGTGACTCGTAAATAAAAGCATCTGTCCAACTTCAGCATCAAAAGGAAACATTTATTTCATTCAGACTCTGTGCAGGATGTTTCTAGGGATTTGAGATTCCTAAAGACTCTGTATGTCATTGGACTTTTTTACCATCCTGAGCCAATGCAATTTTGCCAACCTTGCAAATGCTTTCCTTGGCACTGAATTGAGCTTTTATCAAAGTAGATGCTAACTTAGTTTGGAGAATCTTGTCAAGTTATTAAAAGAATTTCCCTACTTCATCCTCTGCAGCAAGTGATGGTAAATCAGCTAAAGTTATGTTCATGTTGGCTTGTTGGAACACTCTCATTGGGAGTCCGGTAGGGCCAGATGACCAAATGTCCCTTGGAAATCCTACCTCTAGTTGCCTTTAGGATGAAAGCAATTCTGACTGCTCCTTCATTTACCTCTCTAAATACCGGTATGCCATATTATACCTTCTCTAAGAGGTTCATTCTATACAAATACTATCACCCCATCCAGATCCTGATACCAGCCCTGAGGTCCTTCACCCTCCTCTCTCCAGAACTTCTGTACCTGGCTCACCACCTGAAATATCATCATCATGAAGATTGATCCAACTTTGATACTTATCACCTCCTTTCTGACTGGAGAGCTGGAGAATGGAGTAATAAGCACCCTTCTCAAAGCTTCCCCTTAGAGATGGCTTAGAACTTTCTAGCTAATTTCATTTTCTATCAGCTACTGCACTAGGTTTCAAAACCAAAACTTCCTGTCCCTGAGCCAGGTACCCTCTGGTCTTCCTCACTCCCCTTTTCAGCTTCCTTTCGTGTATTGTCTTCCTCAGTTAGATTGGAAGTTCTTTGAGGGCAGGGACTGTCTTTCTTCTTTATTACCCCAGCCTTAAGCACATGTAATAAATATTTATTGACTACTGACTAGTATTGATGATTATTTCTCACACTGTATAGATATCCCTTCCACATCACGACTTTCCCCATCATGGTTTTGATATATTGCAGGTAGGCAAAAGAAATTAAATGGGAATTTTGGGGGAGTTTTGCAGAAGCCACAGACAACACAGAGCCTATGACCAAATAATTAACCCAAATTTTACAATAATGTACTGTTAGCACCCCATAAAAGAAAAAGTTCAGACTTCTCTGCTATGAAGGGAAGGCCAAAAAATTTTTACACGGATTTTCCACATCACGGGAGTGCCCTGTCCATAACCCTCGTGATGTAGGAGGGATAACTGTATAATTATTTGTTTTCTTTGTCATAAAAGCACTCTCCTAGGGTCATGGATTCAGAGCTGGAAGGGATCTCAGAGGCCACATAGCACACTTTTGTAGCTGTGATGTGATGGGAAGACTATAGACCTAGTAATTTAGGAGACCTTGTTCTAGTTCCAACTCTGCTATTAACTACCTGAGGGGCCTTGGTTAAGTCATTTGATCTCTTTAGCACCTCAGTTTCCTCATTTGTAAAATGATCATTGATTTTAAAAATATATCAGTGAAGGAACTTTTTTTTAAAACAAAATTTTGGCGTAAATGTTACACTCAATTATCCATTTCCCCAAGACAACCTCCCATTTCTTACCTCCTTTTCTATCCCTTCATGCCAGAAATCCTTCCTTCCTCACCATTATCTTGGAAATGCCCAGCTCCCTCTTAAGGCTCTACTCAAATGCTACTTCCTACATGAGGTGTTTCTCCCCAATTGTTAAACCTCCACCCTCCCCCAGATTACATGGTATCTGCTTATATCTACGTGTTGTTTCTTCTAGTAAAATGTAAGTATCTTGAAGGCTGGAAATACTCTGTTTTTTGTCTTTGTATTGCCAATATCAAGAAGAGTGCCTTATATAGAGTAGGCTGTTAATGAATGCTTGATGAATAGAATTAAATTATTTTAATGCCTATTTCTAGTGATACCAAATAACAAAGGATGACTTTAAAATATTTTAAAACTTAATTCTATTTTTATATCAACTTTATTCCGAATGTAATAGCATTACAGAGAACTTATTGAAAGAGAAAAATGTGATTGTCATCAGTAAGTTTTTAATAATTTGGAATAATATTGGTTATAAAAAACTTACCTCTTACTATATTTCATAATAATTTTTAAAAATTTTTCTCTATTTACATAAGGAAATGTTAGGAGGAAATGTTTCAGTTCACATTTTTGTTTTAAAAAATTCAACAAGTTTGTTTTAAAACTTTTGTGGTTTGAGTTTTTTTAAATGCCTTTATGATATTACCAGAACCATGAAACTATTTTTAAACATTTAGTAGCATAAAACATAGTGTAATTTAGAATCATGAGAAGTAAACCCAAATTTAAAATACTTATCTTTGAGTTTTTTGTCCTATATGTGGGATTCTGAATTCTTAAGATTGTAGATGTTTGTTCCATTGTTAGAATTAGACTTACTATTCCTTCAGCTACCTTTTTCCTTCAAACCATTCGATCGAGTTAGGCAAAATGAGTATTGGTACAAAAAATACTTACATTAAAGAAATATCAATGAGAACAATAAATGATCGTTGATTCTATGTACACTCTATCAAGCCAGACCACCAATATGGTTGGACTATGATTCAGACGTTATTGAGTAGTACATGGAGGTATTTATTCCAGACCAAGAAGAAGCCCACTCATGAGTCACCTGATTTATTCTGACCAACTCCTAATGGTTCTCCACAATTGCTAAATTCATACGTTGTACACAATAGTTATAGAAAGCAAAGAGAATGGGTCTGCAGTATGGGCTTGCCCACAAGGACAACCGTTTGGAATATTTCACAGAAATTGAGAAACATTCAATTAGATGACCTCGAGAACCCTTCCAGCTTCAAAATTTTATGATTCTTAAAATGTAAGTAAAATAAACATTGTTACTGATGAGAAAGAAAGTAATGTATAGTCATTTACATTGTCAATTTCTTCCACTTTACATATTACAAAAGCATTTATTAGAACATTCATAAGTTTGTTTTATTTGTTTTTAAGAGCACACTGAAATCCAAGTCCAGGCTCCGGAGGTCCTTTCAGACAATCGAAAGCAGAATTTTCCAGCCAGGCAGCTGTAGTTCATTAGATCTGCCATGGACCGTGAAAGCCACTCGCCAATAGTGTCGAAAGACTATTACTCATTTCAATCTCTCCAAAGAGGACAGATCTCTCTCTCTGACAAAGCATTAGTGAAAAACACTGAATTTTGGGCTGCGGCCGGCCCAGCTCAGCACACATGGATGGAAGCTCGATGGAGAAACTAAAGCCAAGTGGGGATGACAGATTGACGTTCTAGCTTTTCCTCTTCAGAGACCAGAGCTTCCCTCTAGATTACAAGGCGGAGAGGGAAGACTCGGGCAATAACAATATGCTGGCAGTGTGCATGATAATTATACCACCTGACCTGATAGAGCTGTCAATCTCAACTGCAAAACCTCTGTTTCTGATTGAGACTTTCTAATCCCATCAGTCCAAAACAGAAAAACTTTAGGGCCAATCAAATCAGCTCTGAATGTCAGTCACTGTCCAACCAAAGCAATGCAATTAATCATAAAAATCAAGATCACTCTCAGAAACATCAGGCCTGGGTCAAAGATCTCTGTTGAAGGGAACCAGGAAAACGTTAGAAATTTTAAACTCCGAGCAACTAAAATTCATGAGGGCTCCACTGCTTTTCTCTCTAAAGGTTATACAATTATTTGGCAATTTGAGCTAAACAAGGATGGGCTTTTGTTCTGATCCATAACTGGTTTCAAAATCACTGGCTTCACAATCCTCTAAAGAACTCAGGCTGTGTCTATGCAGTCCAGACATAAAATTGAACTGAACCGAGGTGAAAAAATAACATGGGCACTTCACCCTTTGACTATTGTCTGCAAGAGAAATTATGTTTTATAATCAAAGAAAAACTTTAATTGGTTCAGAGAATATTCCCCAATGGCCTCCAGTCAGTAAGACCATGATAATAGTTGCCAAGAAAGGCTAGGGTTTCAAGGTCCCATTTTGTTACCATGAGGCACATCCCAACTTCATACTCATAGGGCATTTCTTAGTATTCTATGATTGGCCAACTCCAATGGGATGGGCTGGTCATGTTGCTCAAATGCAAAATGTACGCTTGCCAAAAAGACTATTTTATGGAGAACTCACATAGGGCAAGCATTCACATGGTGGTCAGAAGAAGCGACACAAGGACACTCTCAAGGTCTCTCTTGAGAACTCTGGAACTGCTTGTGCAACATGGGAGACCCTACCACAGGACCACTCAGCAAGGCATGCCCTCTTCAGAGAAGGTGCTCTGCTCTATGAGCAAAGCAGAATTGAAGTAGCACAAAAGAAACGCAAGGTGCGCAAATTTAGAGAATCCACCCTAAATACTCACATGGACTATTTGTGCCAGATCTGTGGCAGAACATTCTAAGCTCGTATTGGTCTGATCAGCCACAGTCAGAAGCACTGTAACTTTTCTCTAGCCTAGTAATGTCATTGTCGTCCTCTTCAAGAATGAAGGACAATAATCAACCCAACCATAGTTGACAATTACTCACGTTAGATATTTTAAAGGAAAGGAGGGAATAAGCATTTATATAGCTCCTACTATGTGCCAAGCATTACACTGAGTGTTCTTATCTCATTTGATCCTCACAACAGCCCTGGAAAGTAGGTACCGTTATTACCTTCATTTTACATTTGAGGAAACTGAGGCAGAGTTTTTAATAAGTGGTTTGCCCAATAGTGTCAAAGGTCAAATTTGAACTCCAGTCTTTCTGACTCCAGGCCCAGTGCTCTATCCAACTGTGTAACCTAGTTGTCTTCACCTTAAAGTGAAGAAACATCTGTCACCATATCTGGGTCTTTATTTCATGTTGTAGATTCTAACAATGAAGGATTTTACCCTTCTAATACCTTATTAAAGTATTTTAAAATAGCCTTAATAATCACAATGTTTTATTCCAGGAAAGAAGACTGGTCAAATTATAGCTTTAATAATCTAAGATAACTTCTGGAGAACATACAGTAATATTTAACATAGTAGATATTATACGTTATATTTATATATTATAGATAATATTTTTCACAGAGTAGGCACTCAATAAAAATATATGAACGTTCAAAAATATTCAATAAAAATAAATAACTTGTACAGAAGAAAATGGTGGGGAGACATTGTCATTTTCCCATTTTACTTTCATAAAATACATCCCAGTTTCAAATTCACTTGGCATTCTATAGTGAATTTCATTAGCATGGCATTCACATGGCATTCTATACTGAATTATATTTAGCAAGAAAGCAAGAGAAAGAAGTAACCCATAGAGGAGTCCTGATGTCCAAAGAAAAAGATAAAAAGGAAGAGGGCAGAGGGGAGACCGTTACACAATGGAAATTTACAAAAGAAGTTGTACGTGCTCAGGTAAAGTGTAAGAATAATACCTGACCAAGAGGGTATGTATGAAAACGTGCATGGGAATTGGATGTTTAAAACAGGTGTGAAAAAGAAAAACCAGGCAGTCACTCTATAAAACTCCCAAGACTCAGAAATCCCACTTCGCTAATAGATTCTGGAAATACATGTGCCTTCTAAGCATTTGTTATGAGTAAATTCCAAAGTTCTCAAAATCTAATGAATTAATATCAGCCAAATTTGGTCACAGAGGTAGGAAATGCTGTCTCTCCCTGTTCTTCTGCAGAGGTGGAGGGAGGTCCATGGGGGTGAAATATTAATATCATATCAGACTTTTTCAATGTGTCAACTGGGTTTGCTGAAGTTTTTTCTCTTCTTTTTTTAAAAAATTCTTTATTAAAGGTATTAGCGGGGCAGCTAAGTGACACAGTGGATAGAGCAACGGCCCTGGATTTAGGAGGACCTGAGTTCAAATCCGGCCTCAGACACATAAAACTTACTAGTTGTGTGACCCTGGGCAAGTCACTTAACCCCATTGCCTAGCCCCCCACCCCGAAAAATGGTATTAGCTCTCTGTGAGGGGGGAAGAGGTGAATAAGGGGGGGATATACGAGATGTAAAAAAAAATTAAATAAAAATTATTTAAATATATGATATTCAAATAAAAATTACAAAATACCAAAAACTAGCTAATTAGCCATAACTTCACATTTTAAGTGTCCCCCAACCCTCATCAAAGACTTTGCCTTCGTAATCTGCTGACCCTGAGGGAACAGGTCACCAAAGGCCCTGGAGGGCCTCCTTTCCTGACATGGAAACACTACCACTGAGATTAATTTGATGGTAGGAACAACTATGAATGTAGTGTTCAAATGAAAAAACAACATATACAAATTTCTGTAAAAGTTTACTCGAAGTTTTTAAACTTGTGAAGATTAATATATGAGGCTCAGTAAGTAGGATATTTTTATCTAAAGGTTTCACCATAGTTGACTAGCATATCTTTTATCTTTGTTCTAGGGAGTAAACACCCCAAGATGGAATTCATTAGCAAGTAAAGGGTTTAAAAGGCACAGAAAGTGTTTTGGCTGGCTATTTTATTTATTAATAACAGAGCATCAGTTTAAAGTTTGGTTCCATGAAAGCATCCCCTCCTTCCACAATGGTCATTTAAATTATGTTATTAGTAGGTTATGCATTAAAGAAAAATTTTATATTATTTCTATAACTCACTATCATAGGACTCATCCTGATAATATGGCAAGGGAAATTTAAAATTCTAAGACAAAACGAACTTAGTTAAGTTTGGCCTAACCTTGAAAAAAAATTACAAATACAATATTGTCTCCTGCAACATAAGGATAGTACAATACAGAATAAAGTTCAGGGTTTTTTTTTCTCACTAATTTCCCTATTTAAATATATTTTTGGTAACTAGAATCACCAAGTGACCAATTTTTATGGCCCAGGTTAAATCATTCCTATTTCTTTTACATTAAGGATGCTCCCAGTTAAGTATTTTGGTCAGACGCATACGATATTAACCCAGCTAGGTGGTGTCACAGTGCACAGAGTGCTGGGTACGGGGCCAGGAAGACCTGAGTTCAAATCCAGCCTCCAACACTTATTAGGGGTGTGTTATTATTGTTGTTCAATCATCTTCAGTCATGTCCAACTCTCTGTGACCCCATTTGGGGTTTTCTCAGCAAAGACACTGGAGTGGCTTGCCATTTCCTTCTCCAGCTCATTTTACAGATGAGGAAACTGAGGCAAACAGGAATAAGTGACTTGCTCAAGGTCACAAAGCTAGTAAGTGTCTGAGGCCAGATTTGAACTCAGGAAGATGAGTCTTCTTGACTCCAAGCCCGGTGCTTTACCCACTATGCCACCTAGCAGCTATTAGTAAATCACAAAGCTTCTGTTGCCTCAGTTTCTTCATCTACAAAATTCTTCACCTGCTTTGCTGTGAGGTTTAAATGAGACAAAATGGGTAAAGTACTTAGCCCGGCACCTGGCACGTAGTAGGTGCTATACAAATGTTTATTCCTTCCTCTTTCCCCCATTATTTCCAACCACGCAGAAGCTGCATTAACCCACCACATGTGTCGTTGACTAGAAAAGCCCGGCTCCACTCCAGGAAAAAAATAAATATCAGATCAAATGATTGTTGACACAATGTGAGAATGCATGCACAAAACACACACACACACACACACACACACACACACACACAGAAAAAATGTGAAGGAAACAACTGAATGAAGGGAGAAAAGAAGAAATAAAAATAGTGAGTTTTATGAAAAGGAGTGGGGGGAAGCACATAGTTCAACAGGTTCCTGAAATCCCGGTAGTGATCGATAAATTGACTTTTGCTTCACCTTTTATGAAGAGGCTGTACTTAGCAAATCACTGTGTAAGCTGCCTCAATAACAGCACTCTTGCTATCAAGTTTACTTGCAAGGATTCCAACAAAGAAATTAATTTCTTAGATGACAAGGAAAGGTTATCTAGAATAGAGAAAACACAAGAGACTGAGCATTCACCTAATAAAACAGACAAATATCAGTCTAGGCACTGAATTCAGAGCTGCTCTACTTTCCATAGGATGTGAATTCCCTATAGTCCAACCACTACAATTTAAGGGATTTTTTTCCCTTAAAAAAAATCTTCCCCTTCAAAGGATGCATTCCTGAAAATACTAAGACTTTATAGCTTTATAATGCATTGACTAGATCTTCTGTCAGTTTGGGTCGTTGTAAAACTTCTCCATAAAGACCGTATCAATAAAGAATTCCACAATAACAATGATCAGATCTGAGAACTTGGGAATTGACACTTATCAAAAGTCATTGGGGGTTTTCTCCTTTCCATCATACTCACAGTAACAACCGATCAACAGGTAATATACAAAGGTGACTCCTCTCCTATTTGAGATATACCATGGGGGCCCTCTCCAGTCGTCCTGATCTAGATCTGGCCACTGGACCCAGATGGCTCTGGAGGAGTAAGTGAGGCGGGTAACCTTGCACAGCTCTCCCTCACTTAAATTCAATTCACTTGCAAGTCATGGCATCATCTTCTTGATGTCATGGTACTCTTCGAGAATGAAGGACAAACGACAACAGATACACCATAAATTCAGGGACAGTCTCCCAGTCAACCATTTGGTTCTTCCTGTCTTGGGGCTGTGATCGTGTTGAAAATGATGGTCACCCAATCCATTGGCTGCACTAGAGATTCTGAAACTTTGTAGGGGAGGAGTGCAGCGGTGGATTTTACTTCTGTGAATTCAAGTTTTTATCCTATGCATATACCTCATTAACCCTGTCCCATCAACACCATTTTGCAGATTCAAACCCTACTTTTAATGCCATAGAATCCCAAGGTAAAATTTATTTAAAAAATAAAAACAAAAACTGAAGCATACAAATCAGAGGGATAAGGGCAAATTGAGCTAGTCCTTAAATCCCAGAAACATGAACTGCCTTAAACTTCACTGTATTAACTATCACCATGTTGTTTATTGCATGTACATAAATTGGGGAAACAACAGTACAAGAAGCAATAAATTCACTAAGGAACTTGGAAAGACATTCAAGCCAAGAAGCTATAAAACAGCAACTGGCTGTGAACACTGGTGACACAGAGAAGGGCTATGTGGTGACCTCAGCCCCCAGGGGGAAGGAAGTTGCAAAAAGTATGGAAAAGGAGGCTAAGAATCAGAGCTCAACCCAGCCAAGAGCTGCCATATTATCCTATGATCATCCTGGAGGGAGGGCTCTTCTCACAAAGAAAGCTGATTTTTTAAATATAATATATACTTTTTTCATCTTGGGGAACTCTTTGTATAACTTCAATAAAGATTTTATGCAAAGGTTGACATTTTCACAGTTTTTCTTAAAGACTGACGATGCCTTCAAATATTACCAGGTTTCTGATTGTGGCTGAAGACACCAATTGTCATAATAATTGTTCATGTGGTAAATGGTCATCTACTTAATAGTGTTAGAAGGGTTATCACTACTCTCCAAACTATACAAGTCATTGGGACTGGTTACCATCATAATAAGATTGAATATTTCTTTGGATGGCATCTTCCTAAACTTCAATGCCCTTATCCAACACCACAGTTACATAGTTAGAAAGCATAAGTAAATAATGAAAATAAGACCCTTTCCCTCTTAACTTTAATCGTAGCATAATGTGTAAATGGCCCAATACAAAGGCAATGAATTTGTGTCCATGCTGAAACCTTTTTTTTTTAAAAAGCTAAACATTCAATCAAGTCAGAATCCTAAGATTTTAGTACTGACAAGGGCTTTATGGTTCATCCAATCCAATACTCTTATTTTACATGTGGGGAAACTGAGGCCCAGAAAGGTTAACTGACTTGGTCAAGGAATCACAGGTCATTTATATCAGAACCAGGACTATGATACAGGTCTCGTGATTCACATTTCCCTTTCTACCGTACTACCTCTCTGAAACCATCCATGGAAGTGATGATATAGACTCCTGTTTCAGAATTTCCAATACAGACAACTCATCAAAATGCAATAGCCAGTGAAAATAATAGAAGTTTGGAATCAGAACAAAAGGACTAAAAATACTTGCTTTATAGCAAAGCTGCCCAAGGCAGAACGTAGGGCTGAGTCACCATCGGCAATGATGTTCAAATAGCCTCCTATCTCTCCATAGAAATGAAATATATTAGCAACTAATCTTGGTTTTTATAGTTTTTGGTAGACCTGGTTAATGTAACTGAATGTTAGGTAATATTAGAAGGCATACACAGCCATTGAATATGTAGATACACATGTGCATGTACATATGCTTGTATATAGATATACATATGTTTATACATATATATAGTTATAGATTCACATATATTTATATGTATATATGCATATGTGTGTATGTATATGTATACAAAGGATCCATGTAAGACCAGTTAAATGTGGAGAAGGAATTCTATTGCAGAAGAAATAAGATCTTTAGCATGTCATCAAGATCTTCCAAAATCCTTAATTTAAAGGTTAATAAAAGAAAAACAAACAATGGGAAACCACACCCAACACACTTCCAGGGAATACAGACAAGTCTTGGGCCAATTATCAACTGATTACAAAAAGATCTCCCTCTGTACTTGGTAAAAAATGCATGATCTCTGGGCCCAAAGGGAAATTAAACCACAAAGTTTAAACAAAACAAAAATAAAATCAATGCTTACCAAAGAAGAAGAAGGGGAGAAAAAATCTTGTTGCTCTTAAAGAGAATTTAGACTCCAGCTTTCTAGTTATAAAAAAATCCTATTTTTAGATGATACACAGGTTTAAGACACTGCTATGCCTTTAATCCCCATTTGATAGTCAAATACACCTGTCTGGCCCTGCTCCTTCTGATGGTAAATAGGAGGGTTTGCATTTAAGCTACAATGTGGAGTGCTTCAGAGCAACCTCGTGCCAAAATGGCACATTTCTGAGGGATGCAAAGGTATTCAATAAAAAGCTTTTAAAGGCATATTTTTAAACTTGCAGCAGGAAAGCTTTTCTGTGTCAAGACAGTAATTCTTTTAACAGCATTGATCAAAATGTCATTCTTTTATGAGTGTACAATACCTTTTAATGGCATACAACAAGCCATTAGGGTTATACACCTCCGTATAGCAGACAGCTTACTGGAAAAAACAGAGCACTGGCCAAGTTACAGTCACTAATTTTTATGCTTCTAATAAGGAAGATGTTTTTCCCTCACTGTGTTTCATCCTGAAGTCCACAACTGATATTATCTAAAGATAAAGCACGGGTCCTCCAGATTCCTACTTGCAAATCACTCTCAAACTGCAGCTTTCTGGCTACCAAAAGACTGCCTTGCAAACCAGCTCATACCCAGAGCCAATCAACAAAGATCTATGCCTGGATATCAGACAAGCAGAGCTTGGGTACTTTTATGCTTTCTGAAAGATGAATAAATTGATCCTTTAAAAGTTAATCACCTTTTTATATTTATTTGTGGGGTTTCAAAAAAATATTCTAAGTGTAACTAAAGACAAAGAGGCTATTAAACCTCTCCTATTTCTCTGCTATCATCACCTAATACTGATTATGTCCCCTTCCCTGATGCCACAGGGTGCTAAGCAGTATTCAAAAATCATTTAAAAAAGATGCAATCAATCCTAATCCCCTTTCTTGCCCTGAATGTGTTTATGCTTTAAAAAAGAAAATATAAAATTGGAATTGGTTAGGAGACATTTACTGATGTAATCACATACATATATAAATTCATTTTTAAAAGCTTCTGTTTTCCAGTGTCTCTCTCCTCATGAGAGAATGGGCTGGAAGTGGAGGAAGGAAAACTGAGGCAAGGTTCGGAAGGGAATGGATTAATTCTCGGTTTTCATTTTAAAAGTCAAAATTCTCTAGGGAATGGCAATGATGAAACTCTTAGTACTGCAATTTTTTTTGTTTGTTTTAGTTTTGAGAATTATAAAAACAGTTTCTAGTTAACTGGACTGTAGCTCGGGACTTGACCTTCCCACAGTTCCAATACATCGCAAAAGAAGAAGGTCTCAGAGACTCTAAGCAGTGCTTCTGCTAATATTTACTGTGTTCCAACAAAAAGGGAACTGTCTACAGAGGTTGGGCCAGCTGTTCTTTAGAACCTTTCCCAAAAAAGGGGAAGGTAAAAGTCTGGCGGAGCACCTCTCCTTTTTAAGGCTTGCGTCTATGTGTGTGTTTTGAAGTGGTAGGAGAAAGGGAGCCCTGGAGAATGACCAAGCTCCTGTTTATGGACTTAAGCAAAAGAGAATGTGGAACAGGACAACTTTCCAGATTTCATTCCTGGAGAAATCTATAGAAGGTCTTCAGTCCTCATATTTATCCCCCGCATTATTAATGTCCATATGTTATGTAGCACCAGATATGGAAGGAAAAAAAAGATGGAAAAAAACTACTAAAATCCAAATACTGGAGGTGGGGGAAGGGACTGAGGAAGAACGTAGACTGCACTAAAAGTAGAACTATAGCAACAGTTACAAAACCATAACCCCAAAGGATTCACTTACAGCTGAGAAATGTGTCTGGATCCCCCAAGCTTCTGCAGTGACTACTGCCACTCCAACTTCTAGACATAAATAGCACCCCAAGATGGAAATAGCTCAACCAGAAATAGCAGTGGGAAATGCCTCTAGAATTGAAATTGGTTAGCTACATTGCATTTTTGCATAAAATTCAGAAAGATACAAAAAAAACCTCTAGATAAATCAAATTTTAAAAACCACACTACGCGTCTCATGGTATAACCATTTGTTATATAAAATGCTCACTTCATTGAATAGATCACCACAAGACCAATTGCATTTACACCTTTCATTTGCCCTGCATCTATAATTAAAGATACAATTAAATAAAATGAAATCTCTCCACAAGGTTAGCAGGTCACCCTCAAATAGCCTGACCCACACATGGCTTGCCTAGCCAGACCAACTACTCTTCACTGATCAATCCTCCTCTTGCCTCACCCCTCTAAAAGCAAGAATTAGAGGGGGGAAAACAATAGATCCTTAAACAATGAAGAGTTTAAACCAATTCATTCAAGAAATGCAAACGAAAAGGTGGCACTCCCCCTAAATATCAGGAAAAGCCAGGCTGCTGTGTCAAGAGACATTACTGATACCTTACAAAGTTAGACATTTTAGACAGTGGGAGTACAATACTAGATTGATTAAAGATAAAAAACAACAGCAATTTCTTCTTGAAAGTTTGAACATTCAAAGCATGTTTGGGGAGAGGTAATAACTCAGGATAATTACAAAAAAGACGTTTGGTTGATTCCATTCTGATGCCTCTAGAAATCTAAACTGGTGTCTCAGATTTGAGCCTGACTATATTGATCTGCTGGAATTAAGAAAGGATCAGGTTTCAATGGTTCTATTAAAAGACCACAGACCACACCCTTCATCTCATACTACCATCTCTCAAATGCCAGCCATCAGTCAAAATGAGGACAAAATTAAAAAAAGGGAATGGAACCATGTTAATTCATCACCACCCCTGGAAAATCAGCCCAAAGTGTATCAGTTATTCCAGAGGTTACTCACAAGCATCTTTTCCCACTCATAAAACCATCCAACCCCTTAATTCGGTAGATGAGAAGGAAACCTAGGGAGGTTAAGTGATCTGCCCAAGTGGACATGGGTAGTGTCAGAGTCAGAATCTGAACCTGGGTCCACTAACTACAAAGGCAATATGAATTATATCACCTTGTCCATGGAGTTTACAGTTTCAGCAGCTAAAGAAGAAACATGATTAATTCCAAGGATTACAGTTTAACATTACCACAGTGCTCTCTCTGTTTGTGTAGCAAATGCATCAATGTTGGCTTAAGTTACAGACAAACTTGCTGGTCAACATGATCTTCACAGCTAAGTAAGTATCAGGCCACTAAGTCTTACTTTAATTCTTCAGTAGCCAAAGACACTTGTGTTTTCCAATTTGTATATCACGAGCATACTTGGGATAATTTTTAAAATACCACTTACTAACGTGACTTTGAACTCAAGCAACAGACTTAAGTGCAAAAAGTGAAGATCAACTTCCTTGGATTATTTGCAATCATAGAATCAGCATATTTGGAGATGACATGGTCCAGCTCCCCATTCCACAGATGAGAAAACTGAAGCATAGAGAGCTTCTAACTTGCCTACAGTGGGATTAGAAAAGACCCCCTGACTCCTAATCTGATGCTTTTCCTTTCATGCCACACTAGTGTCTACTAAATGGCAAGACAAACCCAAAAATCTGGGTCATGAGAAAGTTACATTCCCATACTGTTACGTGCATCTTAAAATTTTTTTTTTAAATCAAAGAATAACTAAGGTAGTATGTCCAAGAAAAAAATCACTTCCGAATTCTTGACTGATAATCTATATTTTTGCTTCCCCCCTCCCTCCCTAGGCTCTAACTTGTTTTAGATTGTATTCCTCGGCTATATAGTTTAGTAAAAATAAATCACTTTAATTTACTCAAATAATGGGGGAGGGGGTGTTGATCCATACAAAGTCACATGACTGGTTTAATTGATTCCACCCCCTCACCTCCCAGTTTCAACTACTAATTTTGGCAAAAGAGAGAGAATGAGCTGGATCTTCACATAATCCCAAACCGTAGAAGCTCATCGTTTTAATGCTAATAATGTCCCCCACAATACCATATGGCTATATGGAATCACTGTGGAATACCAAGGAAAATAAAAAACTCAAGTGATCTGAAGGATGCTGGAAAGAAGCTCCAGGTTTGTCAGGTAAGCAGGATGTTGCCAACAGAGGCTTAGACAGGAGACATGGCATAAAAGGCACGATCGTGGTCACAGGGGTCCATAAAGGGCAGTGGGCCATGAGAGACATTGGATGGATGGTGCAAATGCTACATTGCCATTCACAAGGTACTAAAGATAGAGGAAGGTCTTCACAATGCTGGGTAATTTATGAACAGTTTATAAAAGGACATGCAAAAGAACCACTCAGGATGAGAAGGCATCTCTAGCATGGGAGCAATTTCTTATTTTATTGTCATGGAAAATCTGTAATCGATTGTTTACAAGTTTCCCTCGGTTTTCTTACCAAACACCTTGTTTGTTACCCATTTGTCAATCCATTTAGCCTTTTTTGGTCATCTTTACTTTGACAACTTGAAAATTAAAATAAACTTTGGGAGGCAGATTTGTCTGGGATAGGGGACATTAATCATTAGCAGTGAAAGGTACACATGGCATAGAGGTCTTAGGACCAGGAAAACCTGGGTCCATGTCTTGCCTCTGAGATATACTAATCGTATAAGCCCCAAAGCTATAGGATAGTGGTTCTCAAACTTTTTAGTCTCAGGACCCTTTTAGACTCTTGAAAATTATTGAAGACTTCCCAAAGAGCTTTTGTTTATGTGGGTTATGTCTATCAATAATTAACATATTAGAAATTAAATTTAAGTGTTATTATGAAAATGTTTTACTTTATAGACCCCTGAGAGGATATTAGGGACCTCCAGGGACCCCAGATCACACTTTGAAAACTGCTACGCTAGGCAACTCTCTAAGACTGTAAGTTACAAAAGAAGATGGTGACCCATTACGAAGTGGGGCTTTTTCATCCAGAAATTCCCTGCAACAATGAAATCACAGATCCTGTCCCCATCTCCAATCCCCAATCACTAGCATTCCCAAATTCCTAGGATTGTGGGATCATAGATTCAGAGCTGCAGAGCGAATAAGAGGTCATCTAGTCCACTTTATAGATGAGGAAATCAGAAAGGTTAAGCCACTTATTCCAGGTCACATCTGCAGTAAATGGTAGATCTTTTAAAAAACACTTAATAATGAAAAATGCCTTTCAAATGCATATTCTTTTTAAAGAATTTCCATAAGAGACTTCTTTCAGATTGCTCCAGTTGCTATTTATTGTGTTAAGCAAGATTATACCAGATGTTTGTCTAATGGACTTTTACTCTAAGTAAGGCAGAAGAATCCAGAAAAAGTGAGATTTTAAAAAATCTCAGCGGGGAAGCCTCACTGGTCTTTTATTTCATTTTCTTTTATTCATTGTATTCTCCTTTCTTATGGAAAAGTCCTTAGGATTAGATATATTACCCATGAAAGACTCCTTTGAAAAAGTATATATTCCATAAAGATTTTAAAGAAGAGATGGTATTCAATTAGCAAATAAAAAGGAATAACCAGTTCACCAAATCAGAAGAATAATGAAAAAGGGAACAAATATAAAACTGAGAAAAAGGGAGGAAAGGGAAAGCCAAGCAAAACATTTTAAAGATAAGACAATTTATACAGGAAAAAGCCAAATGCTGGCAAACCCAGAATGGGGATGGGGGGGGTGGAATTGATCCATCAGTCTGAAGAGTGATTCTCTTAAGAAGGAATAGCCACATCAGATGTAGAAATGAGGATAGCAAGATCAGCTTACAAAAAAAGGGGGAAAACAAAAGGAAAATTTGTACATGAAGTCATAACAACCATCTTTAAAAGAAGTAACAATTTCCTTAGGGAATATTTCTCCAAGTAAAATGCTAAGCATGCTGACCTGGAAGCAATTTCACTAATGCACATTTCACGAAGTGGCAATACTTTCAGAAGTCAAATCAATGCCTTCTCTAAGATTTAAGAAAGGACATCAAATACTCTCAGTGGGAATGTGAGGAAGTCATAAGGAGATGGGGTCCTCAGGATGTGGACAACCACCCATGTATCCGTATGGTGATTTCTGGTAGACAGCCTGACTCACTCTCAAATTCAACATTCACACAAAAGCAATCGCCATTAGCAACTATTTTTAGAAGGGGATAATGAGTCCAACATGGCAAGCTATATACTTTCACAATTATCTGATATGCTTCATACTAACTTTTAAATTAATTATTGTGAAAAGATACCTAAAAGATATTGTGTAACCAGCTGGCTGCTATGTGAAACTCCAGATGTTTTCATGTATTATTTGGTGGGATTTTTTTGTAAAGTGAAGATTCACAAAAGATATTCCAGTCATGATAAGTAGAAGTACTAGATTAGTGAGAATGAAAAATCATGAAAAAGAAGGGCTGGTTAAAACAACACTCATCAGATGATATGTCTGCAATATCTCTTGCGATATTTCCTTCCTCTCCATCCTTCTTGTTACTACTAAGTAGCCAAGTCAGTATTACCATTTCCCTGTGCAACTGTAATGGCCTCCTAATGGCTCTTCCTATCCTATATTCTATCCCTCCTTTAATCCACCCTTCATATCATGGAATAGTCTTTGGAAGTCATCTGATCCAATGGCCTCATTTATCACGCATTCCCAGACTGTGGTCCCCAGACCCATAGTGTCATGGAGCAATGACAAGAGAGTCTACAAATACTTATGTGCATGAAGCACTGGTTAGCGCACATAACTAGACATTAATTTAGCTCCAACAAAACATGTGAGGTGATTCAATATAATTAAAAAAAAGCAAATATACCTTCTGCAGACTGAATAGGTTATGTCTCACACTTGCAAATATGATTACTTATTAAATGTACAGAGAGACTATTGTGATGAACAAAATACAAATTCATTTGAAAGTCAAATAAAAAGAAAGAAAAGGCCATCAGGATTTAGCCATTTAAAATGATTGGTGGAAACAGATCTTGAAGAGAACAGATTTACCCAAGCATTGGAGTCAAATGTGGGATGGAAAGAGGTAGAGAGGTGAGGAGAAGGTGAGTAAAAAGAGGCAATGGGTAGAAAAAACTTTTGCTAAGAGTTCGGCTATGAAAGGGGAAATAGACATAGATGAGATGATAGGTTGGGGGGCAGAAGGGTCAAATGAAGGTTTTCAGGTATCCTTACTGATGCTTGAGTGGCATCCCTATATTGGTCTATAAGCTCCCATCTCATTTAAATTTTGTAGCTTCTTCAAGGCTTACAGGTGTGGAGAACCATCAGCCTCGAGGCCACATGTGGCCCTTGCTTGGATTCAGCCAAAGGGCTGCACTTGATGACCTAGAGGGCCACATGTGGCCTTGAGCCCACTGGTTCCCCCATCCCTGGTTAGCATATAGTTCTATACACAAAAGATGAATTGAATTGTATTTCCTGAAGGTCTCTAAGAAGATGAAGAAAAACAAAAGTGTGATGAAACATAGCAATGGATTTGTCGAGGGCCATGCAATTGACCCAATCCTGTAGATCCTATGTGGTAGTGGCTATGGGCAATTAGGTGGCACAGTGGAAAGTGTCGGGCCTGCAGTCAGGAAGGCCTAAGTTCAAATCTAGCCTTAGACAATGACTGGGCAAGTCACTTCACCCTGCTTGCCTCAGTTTCCTCCTCAGTAAAATGAGCTGGAGAAGGAAATGGCAAACCACTCCAGTATCTCTGCCAAGAAAACCCCAAATGGGGTCACAAACAGTCAGACATGACTGAAGAACAAAGACTCCACAGATTTGGCTTTGAAGAATCAAAAATGAAGTATCAGCTAATAACTACAATATATCAACTAGCGATGGCTTCTCCCTGGATTGTTATAGACTACTATGTGAAATGGTCAAATGCAGAAATCCTTGGTTCTGTCGACCTGACACGTGTCTGAGATGCTAGGCAGAAATCTCGCATTTGCACTTGTAGCTAGCTTGAAGAATGTGTATGACAGAGAGAAATAACCACCTGAAGGCCAATCTTTTCTTGAATCTTATAGAAATCAAACTGAAATGAGGAGCAGGCCAATCACCTAATTTTGTACAAAAAGACACCAAGGCCTGGAAAGGAAGTGACTTGTCCAAAGTGACACAGTTGGTCAACAAGTATTTATTAAGCATTTGCTGTGTGCCACACACCATGATAAGAGATGGGGATACAAAAAAAAAAGCTCTTGCCCACAAAGAGGGGGCATTTTAATAAGGAAAACAACATGGAAACAACTAGATATATTTCAGAGTAGATGAAAGCAATCTGAAAGGGAAAAGCATTCTCAACTGGGGAGGTAGTTTTTGCTTTTTTAAAGCATCTAATTTCCTCTGGAAAGAGTTCACATCACCAACTTATTCTGCAGGTACACTTTCAAGATTTTGTTTCATTTTATTAGAGGCAACTGGGAAGTACAGTAAATACAGCACTGGGCCTGGAGTCAGGAAAACAGGAGTTCAAATCTGGCCTCAGACACTTAGTAGTTGTGTGACCATGGGCAAGTTAAATAACCTCTGTTTGCCTCAGTTTCCTTATCTGTAAAATGGCTATAATAATAGCACCTATCTCCCAGGGTTGTTGAGAGGATGAAATGAGATAATAATTGTAAAATGCTTATTAGCACAGTGCTAGCTCAGAGTAACTGCTTAATAAATGTAAGCTATCATTATTATATTATTAGTCTTCATATTAATGAGAGCTAAAGAATTTATACAAAGCAATATAGCAATCTTTCCATAACAACAGTATCTGTAAATACTTGTCCATAAAAAAAACAGAATAAATTGTGTTTTCTGGATTTGGGCTTTTTACTTTGTGCTTCTAGATTTCTGCTACTTCAATGATCACTATTATCTTTGCTTATACTATTTTCAATAGCTTCGGTGGATTTTCTCTTCAAACCAATTATATATTTAACCGTCATGAAGGGATATCATTTGCTTTTAAAAGATGAGATGGTAAAAATTTAAAATAATTAGATTTAAATTTAATTGCTGAAAATGTGAAACAATGATCAATAACCATTCTCAAGGTATAGCGATTTTTAATTGCGTTTTAAAAAAAAACAGAATGTATCGTATTTGCAAAAATGGATGTCAAGAGACAGAATGGTGCTTTTAGCTTTCACATAAAGATTGTTTGCCTTAAGGTTTACACACTTCACTTAATTTAAATGCCACAAACAGTCATGAGCCTATGATAATTGATGGTAACACTGGCAGATGATGTCGATATTGAGATTTGACATGCACCAACTCAAATCTGACATCATCAGAATATATCATCTAATAATAGTTAGCTTTTATAGAGAGCTTTAAAGTTTACAAAGCTCAATATGTTATCTCATTTAATCCTCATAACTCTGTGGCATAGGTGCTGTTATTATCCCCATTTTACAGGTAAGAAAACATCCTATATTAACACCATTATCATTGTATGATAGCTCTTAATTATATATTATTTCTTGTTATATATTATTTATTACAACACTCACTCCCAGTTGGAGTGAACGTGCAGTGTTCATCTCACTATATTGGCTTTAAATTGAACTGAATTTCATTAAAAAGAGGGAATGTTTCCTGTGATCACATGAAATCCCTAACGCTGACTGTTGCAATCTGAGCAAAACCATGGGGATGACTTTAAGACTTCGGAGACCGTGATTTTATTTGGCATCGGTACTCCCTGTATTGACAGAGATCACAATCTCCCCATATCTTAGCAGGTAGTCATCAAGAGTTACTGTGGCCAGAACAATCGTCCCCCTAGGGCCAAATAATTGATGATCCTTTCCAACATCAGGTCAGCCTCTCCTTGAACAGCAGCCATAATATACATCAACTGGCCCATAGTCAAAGCCTTTCAAGCTTGATGGGACTTGTCAGAGCTAGTAAGCACTTCACTGACATAGCCTTTGAAAGCCTCCAGGGTCACCTCCATGCCATGAGGAAGGATCAGAGTCTGCCTCTGGTGGATAACAAATAATAGAGTACAAGAAATCCAACATTGCTACTAGAAAACACAGTAGACTAACAGCTTCACCTTCCTTTAAGAAAGGACCGTGGACTCCCTGTGAACCAGGATTAATTGATCAGCATTCGTAAATAACCTCGGAATAAATACCCAAACATTGGGTCGGGAAGCCTCCAAACTTGGGAAGCAATTGCCCTGGAACCTACTACCAAAAATGTCCAATAGTTTTAGCCATTGCTTTCCACCTCCCCAAGGGGAGCACACCCCACAGCTGGTAAAACTCTACTCTAACCCAACCTTACAACCATTGATCATATGGAGTCTTTGTTTTTGACCCAACCTACTCTCCCATCCCTACCCCCCATATGGAGTGTCTTCATCTAGTCAGTCAGTCAGTCAACAAACATTTATTAAACACCAGGCTCTGTGTTAAGTGTGCTGGGAATACAAATTAAAACAAAAAACAGTCTCTGCCCTCAGGGTGCTCACATTCTAATAGGTCGAGACAACATGAAAATAACTATGTACATAGAAGATAGATATAATGTAAATGCTAGATAATCTCAGAGTGAAGGTACTAGAGGTGAGGACAGAGCTGGGAAAAAGCCTCCCGTAGGAGGTGGAATTTGAGCTGATCTTGTTGGCTAGGGAAGCTAAAAGGCCAAGGTGGGTAGGGAGAGCATTCCGGGTATGGAGGGAACCAGTGCTAAGGTAGAGCCAAGAGATGAAATGTTGTGTGTCAGAAACAGCAAGTGGGCCAATATACCTGGATCTTAGAGTGTGTGGAGGGGAGCAAAGTATAAGACTAGGAAGGTAAGATGGGACCAGCACATAACCTTTGTTACCACATCATAACCTTTGACTAGTACAGAACATACAGGGTGGGGGTACCCCCACATTCTCCCCTCCTAATCCTTGTGATCCAGAGTCTCTAACAGAAAAGCTTCCTTTCCATACTACCACTTATTCCCATCCATTTCAGCCCTACCATTCCCCAGTCCATAACTTTGTCCATTCTCATTTCCCTTATTAAATTTTTTTTAATGAAGATCCACCTTCTCTCCTTTCCACATTGCCAATCCTTCATAACCAACATATACAACAAAGCAAAATAAATTCTTACATTGGCCATGTCTGAAAAATATGTCTCTATCACTCTACTCAGTGGCTCTCTCTCAGGAGGTAAATTGCACACTCCATTGACAATCCTCTGGAATTGTGTCTGGTTTTCGTATTAAGCAGGGTACCTAAGACTTTCAAGGTTTATTGTCCTTACAATATTATTTTTATTATTATTTAAATTGTCCCCCTGGTTTCTGCTCACTTCTCTCTGTATCAGTTCATACAAATCTTAAACCTTCCCATTGATCATTTCTTGCAGCACGATAGTATTCCATCATATTCATATACCATAATCCGTTCAAGCATTCTGTAATTGATGGGTAACCCCTCCATTTTCAATCCTTTGCCACCACAAAGAGCTACTTTTTTGTACTTTTTTTGTCCTTTTCTTCTTTTTTTGGTCTTTTTTGGGGATAAAGATGTAGTCATGATATCACTGAAAAGATATGTACAGTTTAATAGCTTATGGGCATGTTAGTTATGGGCATTATTCTAAATTGTTTTTCAGAATGGATGGACTAGTTCACAGCTCCATCACAGTGCATTAAAGTAACTGTTTTCCCACAACCCCTCCAGCATTTATTGTTTTCCTTTTTTGTCACCTTTACCAACCTGATAGTGTAAGGTAGAATCTTAGAGTTGTTTTAATTTGCACTTCTCTAATTAGTGATTTACAGGGTTTGTTCATATAGCTATTGAAAGCTTGCATTTCTTCCTCTGAAAATTGCCTGCTCATATCCTTTGACCATTTATCAGATGGAAACTGGTTCTTTCCTCCACATCCTTTTTATCTTCGGGAATTCTGTTAACTTCCCTTCATTCTAAACCTTTTACTCTTATATTCTTTCCGTCTTCTTGGACTAATGGAAATCTGGCTTCCCCCAGAAGACAAGGCATCTCTAGACATGCTCTCCCACACTGAGTGTTCATTTTCTCCTTGCCTCCTAGAATACTAAGCCAAGAAAAGAAGTATATATCTCTTCTTACTCTTCACTGCCATTTCCAGACTATCCCTTTGCCACCATTACTCATCTCCTGTGAAGTTCATTCCATTGGTCTAACATAACCTGGCTTATATCCTCCTGGCAGCCATCCACCATCCTCCTTTCTCAAGGAGTTTGGCCAGGGCCTGAGTCTTCCTCTCCTTACCAACCCTTATCTTCATATCTGGGGACTTCAATATACAAGGTGATCTTCCCTCAAACCCACTGACCTCTCAGTTCACTAACCCATGCCCTACATCTCCATTCTATCTGAGCTACCCACAGGATTAGTCATATTTTATATACCTCTCCTTCCCCAATTACTGCCACAGAACCACAGAATCTCAATAGGAAAGAGTCTCTGAGGTCATCTAGCTCAGATGGCATCTGATCAAGAATCTTGTCTGGAGGGCAGCTAGGTGGTGCAGTGGATAGAGCACTGGCCCTGAAATCAGGAGGACCTGAATTCAAATCCGGCCTCACACCAAACACTTGACACTAGCTGTGTGACCCTGGGCAAATCACTTAACTTAAAAAGAAAAAAAAGGGCCACCAAAAAGTCATATTAAAAGGACACTGAGGCACATCTTGTGGCATATCATTGAGGCTTATCTTACACAGTGCCCTGCACTATACTAATGAGGTTTTGGCATGATGATAGGAGAACTGAATCTATAGGGTCAGTCAGCCAGTCAGCTAGCATCTAAATAACCTGTATGCACATCAGGTACGAAAAATGCTGGGGATACAAAGAAAGGCAAAAGAAAAAGAAAAACAAAACAGTTCCTGCTTTCAAGGAGTTCACAGTCTAAATAGAGGAGACAAAATGCAAACCACTACAAACAAGACATTTACAGGATAAACTGAGAAAAAGGATAGTCTCTAGGAATGTGTACTCTATAGAGAATTACTATTGTAATCTTGAATCACATACCTATAGGGGAGAGCAAGGAGCAACAGGGTTGAAGGTGAGAGACAGAGTTTTGAATTTCTGATAAGTAGGAACTCAGAGTCTAAGGACAGAGACTGGGAGGTAAGACTAAAAGGCCTTTTTCTTTGGAGTTAGAGGATGGAAGGGGGTGAGAAGAGCTGAATTGTCTCAGAGGCAGGAAATCACCTGTCCGGAGGCAAAGGTGTTGTGGGTGGGGTGGCGGAGTGGGGTGAAGATGAGAAATTTTTGTTTTTGTTTTTTCTTTTAAGATTAAGGCAGGCAAGGGTTAATAACCTTTTGGCAAAGCTTCTAAGAATGTTTTTAAATGTATAAAACACGTAGAATTACAAAGGCCAATTACAAGGAAATACATCTATCTAAAAATTTTTAAGCCACAAGTTCATGGACGCCAGGTTGAGAACCCCAGATTTAAGGCACAAGACGGTATATTTGGAGGAGTGAGGACCCTTAGACCAGAGGGTGGCCGTCCGCCCCCACCCCAGGTCCGGACCGCTCCACTACCTCTCAACCTCCGGCTCCTGCGCACGCCACGGCTCCGGGGCTCGCTCTCACATCTTCCAAGCTACCCTAGCCCCAGTTTCGAACGAGAGCCCGGGACCCGCGCTACTTCTGGCTCCTCCCAAAGAGAACGGCGAATTGACCAATCGCTGCCTCCTTTCGCTCTCCTCCACTGGTCCATCTGTCGCCAATCGGAGCCTTGGCTGCGTGGGTGTGGCTGGGTCTGGAAGCCAGGAGAGAACGTGTTGTCAGGGCAACGGCTTCCGGGCCGGAGGAGTGGGTACTTCTGCCTTTCTGTCGCGGGGCGGGACGCCGAGAAGAGATGCAGCAATGGGAGGGCAGCAGTGCCCATCGCCGCGCAGGGGATTGGTTGGTGCCTGCGTATCAGAGCTAATTGATGCTCGGGAAGCAGGGAAAGAGCGTCCGTTGGTTTCCAAGGAGACAGAGACCGAGGCTAATGGCAGGTTCCTGGTGAATACTTGACCCCGAGCCACGCCTCCTTTCCTCCAGCCTTTCGCTCTTCGCAGCTCCTGTACTTGTCTGCTCTGAAAGTAAAAAGCAAAGGAATGGGGGTGGGGTATTGCTCCTCACTCACTTCCACGGGGGAAACTGAGGCTCACGGAAGAATGTGTAAAGATCTAAGGTAAAAGAGTAGAGAAACGGAGAAAAAACCCAGGCCTTTATAAAGCATCCCTTAAACCTTAACCATTTTATAATGTGGGCGATTTGCCCCTCTGAAAGAAATATAAACTCAACAAATTTTACAGTCTAGAATTTTAAATCAAAACTTTGATTTAAAATGTTGAAGCGTGGTCACCCAGAAACAGCTGTGTAAGGTTTTATACCTTTGTGACAGGGAATAGAATGGTCAGTCCACAAGAATTTATTAAATACCCACTGTGTGCCAGGCACTGTGCTAAGGACCAGGAATACAAAGAAAGGCAAAAACCATGTACTTGCCCTCTAGGAGCTCACCGTCTGATGAGGGGTGGGGTGGACTATAGGCTAACAACCTTGTATATGCAAGATATATACACTGTAAATGAAGGGAAATCTCACAATGAAGGCTTTAGCAGTGGAGGGGATGACTGGAGAAGCCTTCTGCAGGAGGTAAGATTTGAGATGGGCCTTGAAGGAACCCTGTAGGCCAAGGAGGAACATTCCAAACAGAAGGGTCAGCCAGTGAAAAGGTCTGGAGTCAGGAGTGTGACTCATCACGATAATGGAATGTTAGGTGCCAGGAACATGGAATAGAGAGAAGCAAAGTATAAGAAGATTAGAAAGGTAGAAAGGGCCCAGGGTGTGAAGTTCTTTAAAAACCAGAATAGTTTACATCTGATACTGTAGGTTAACAGCGAACCATTGGAATTTACTGAGTAGGGGTGTGATGTGGGTCTCATCTGCCATTTGGCAAGATCTTTGGCAGTTGAATGGAGGATCCATTGGAAGGAGGACAGGCTAGAGGCAGAGAACAACCAGAAGGCTAATTACATTAGTCAGCTGAGGCTACATTGTAGACTAATAATAGTAGATTCCATTTGTATAAGGCATTACCATTTTTAACTGATTTGCTCTCATCATCTCTTTTTATTCCTTCCAACAGCCATCACCCCCATTTTACAGATGAAAAAACAGGCTCAGAGAAAGAGGTGAAATGATCTATCCAAGGTCACAAAGCCATCTGTTAAGAGTTCAGAGCTTGGGCTTTAAACCAAATTTTGTGACTCAAATCTATTGTTTTGTCCACTATAGCTCACGGCCCCTGGAAAAAAATCATCTCTGGAGATCACATTGTGTCTGTAAGTACAAAGACATCTCTACTGCCTTTGGGAATAGAAGGCAGGGATAGGACAGGGACAGTCAGGGATGTAAAATATTTCATTGAAACAACCTAGGCCATAGTGTTTCATGGGTCTATTTAGACTAAAGGTAGAGGGAAAGCATCTCTAGGGACTGAACCCAAATCATCTCATGGAACAAGCCAAGTAGCTAAAGATGGTTAAAACTGAATCCAGTTGTCAGCTTTGGCTCTTTGGGGTAATTTGTACCTCACTTTATCAAGTTTCTTTTCCTCATATTTTAAAAAAGTACTCAGAGCAGAAAGAATTACTAGAGGGAAACTTGCCAGATATTCTACAAAAAAAATGAATTTGCTACAGCATTCAAACCAGATTCATTTTCAAGTAGGAATCCTATACAAGGAGATTTTCCAATTGTCCTTTGTTATAAAATTAACTAAAGAATCTGGAGAAGGAAAAAAATGCAACATACCTAATTAGTTATCAAACACAAGTAATTTCCTCATCCAGACTGAAGGTAGGTAAAGCATCCATGAAAGCTTAATTTTAGACATTCTTAGGTTGTAGACGACTGGTTCCTGTTCCAACTTGAAATCTTCCCCTCTCCCACCCCAAACTAATGAGTACTTTTCCAACAGCTTGAATGAAACACTCTGGATAACTTCCTCAGCCTGAAGGTTAGAAATTTCATTAAATAAAAAATTAAATACATTAGAATACTTTCATATGAAACATTAATGAGCTGGGTAATATATTCTTCTGGAGACAGGAACACTTAAAACACAGGCCACCTGTCCTGCCAAGTAGCCCTCTAACTTGATGGAGATTAAATACAGGCACAGGGCTTACCAAATAATGCCAAAGGAACTATGATTTCCAAAGAGGTGTACTTGGAGATGCATACCACCATTGAAGGTGACTTTGAAAATAAAGTGCAACTTGGCATATTTCCAAATCAAACCCTTACAAAAACCCCGGAATATACAGTTACTATACTGAGCAAACTCAACAGAATTATTAATCTGACAATATTGTAAGGCAACCCTGATCTAGTTCAGTCTATTGGGCAAGTATGGGATTGGAACAATATGAGACATTCATAGACCATTTAATGGTTAACAAATGGAAGTTTATTTAGCTATGGTTATACAAAAGGACACTGAACAAGTATATAGCACTGATAGTTGGGCCAAGACCAACGCCATCTTCTATATCTATCAGTAGGGGAGAGAACAAACAATTCTTCAGTGGCCTGAGAATCCATCTGTTTTAGACCCCCTTGAAATTCTGCAGGGTTGGGGAGATCATTGCTCATAGTAACAGCAATATTGTACAATGATCTTAGTCATTCTAGTGAATGACTTAGCTATCCTCAGCAATACAATGATCCAAGACAATTCCAAAGGACTCATGATGAAAAATGCTATCCACTTCCAAAGAAAGAACTGATGGAGTCTGAAAGCAGATCAAAGCATACTTTTTTTAAAAAATTGTTTTTCTTGGGCTTTTTTCTTTTTCTTTTTTGGTCTTTCTCTTTTGAAACATGGCTAATATGGAAATGTGCTTTGCATGCCTACATATGTATAATATATTTCAAAGTGCTTGCCTTCTCAAGGAAGGGGCAGGACAGCAGGGAAGGAATTTGGATCTCAAAAATTATAAAAAATGAATGTTAAAAATTGTTTTTACATGTCATTGAGAAAAAATAAAACAAAAACATTCTTAATCAAGAAGTTATATGGACTATAATCAAGGCTGGTTTAGAAAATTGGACTGTTCATCAAAACATTTAATATAATATCCAATAGGATAAAAGTACAGTTTCATGATGAATTAAAGAATAGTTTTCCAAAAACTTATGTACTTGATATCAAATCTTATAGTGAAAGGAAGAAATATTGATGATTAAAAGATAAAGTTTATTGTATAAGTGTAATAAATTTAATTAAATCAATAAACATATTTATCCTACATTGTCTGGTTGACTTGCAAACCATGGTATTAGCAAAAACAACCAACTGAAAAACAGGTTGAGGGAAGATAAGTTAAGAATCATCAGGCTATCTAAAAACAATAAGAAAACAGAAATTTGAATTGCATATTTCAATAAATCAAAAGAAAAGTGGCCCAGATTAATTAGAACTTGAGGGCAAAGTAAAACTAGAAGAAATCCATCAATTATCCTGAAAGAAATCCAAATTGAAAACTCCCAGTAAAGCCTAGGGCAGCCAAGTGGTGCAGCGGATAGAGCACTGAGCCTGGAGTCAAGAAGATTCATCTTCAGAAGTTCAAAGCCAGCTTTGGACATTAGCTGTGTGACCTGGGTGCTCCTGTTGGCCTCAGTTAACTCATTTGTAAAATGAGCTGGGGAAGAAAATGGCAAACCACTCCAGTATCTTTGCCAAGAAAACCCCAAATGGGGTCACGAAGAGTTGGATACAACCGAAATAACTGAACAGGTAAAATCAATAGCTGCCGTGTTTAATAATAATAAAGCAAGCAGCTAGAGAGAAAGAGTTAAAATACCAAGGAAACACTCTAATGAAACTACTGTAAAGGAAAGGGCATTTTGTAATACAACATGCCAAAGTACAATATTAAATGACATAATAACAAAAATTTTTCCCTTGAAACAAAATCCTAAAGGGAAAAAAAAAAGGAAACAATAGAATAAGACTTTCAAGAATTCCTGATGAAATGACCAGAGATGGTGTTGCCCTCTACAGTAATAGGAGGTAGAGTGGTTAGGGGTAAAAATTATGAGATCAGTTTTGAACGTGTTGAGTTTAAGATGCTCACTGGACATCCAGTTTGAGACATCTGAAAGGCCTTTTGGAGATGTGAGATTGGAGGTCAGCAGTGAGTTTGAGGCAGGATAGGTAGATTTGAGAATCATCATCATAGAGCTAGTCATTAAATCCATGGGAGTTTATGAGGTAATCAAGTGAAGTAGGGAGAAGAAAGACCAGGCCAGAACTCTGAGGGACACCTATGGTTAGAGGGTGTGATATGGAGGAATATCCCTCAAAGGAGAGAGAGGAGTAGTCATATAGGAAGGAGGAAAATCAGGAGAAAGGGGTGTCCTTAGTGTTAACATATTAAAGGCTGCAGAAAGGTTGAGGAAAATGAGGATTAAGAAAAGGTCAGAACATTTGGCAACCAGGAGATCATTGGCAACTTTGGAGAGAGCAGTTTTGGTGGAATGATAAAGTGAAAAGCTGGAAGAGAGCTAGAAGAGAGAAAGAGGTTATCTATTGTAGGTGGCCTTTTCAAGGAACTTAGCTACAAAAGGCAGAAGAGATATAGGATGATATGTAGGGGTAATCAGCATATGGGATGATAGAAGGGGTAGAAGGATCAAGTCTGAGGCTACTGGATTTGAATTCAGGTCTTCCTGACTCCAAGTCCAGCACTGCCCCCTGAACTTATACCAAATGAAGTGAGGAGAATCAGGGGAAATGCACACACACACACACACACACACACACACACACACACACACACTCACATGTCTATATATCAGGGCTTCTTAACCTTTTTCCACTCAGCAACCCCTTTTTGAGATTAGGCAAATGTTTTTGGTGTTGCATGGCCTGAGGGCATGCATGGGGCAAAGTGTACATGCAGTGTGTTCAGAACCAAGGCTGCAGTGAAGTGCAACATGGGAAAGCACTGCTAGAAACTAACCCTGGATCCATTATGCATTTGATTTTTAATTAATTTTTGGTTGTTGAACTTTCAGAAAACTTTTACTATTGCCAAATTTGGTTGCAACCCACGGTTTAAGAAGTGCTTCTACATACTATATATATATTCGTATATATGTAAAATTATATATACAACATAGTATATACTCTCTCTCTCTCTCTCTCTCTCTCTCTATATATATATATATATATATATATATATATATATACATACATATACTGACTATAGTCATATAAGGAAATTAACTTGAAAGACTTACAAATTCTGATGAGGAAGCACTCTTTCCATCTCTTGGCAGAGAAAGAATGAACTAGAGATACAGAATGAAGCAGACAGGAGACATAATGTGGCCAATTCATGATTTCATTTGCCATTGCTATACATATTTGCTTCAAGGAAGGGCTTTTATTTGAGTTGGGGTGGTGGTGTTTGTGAGGGTGGAGTAGAGGTAGTGACAGTGATGCAAAAAAGAAAAAAGAAAAGAATGAAGAATATCAATAAAATATTTTTTAAAAAATATAAAAAAAAAGAATACCTAAGGAAGTTGAGAAAGGGGAACAGAAAAGTTGGCAAGTGTTGGTACTATCAGGGTCAATTTTTTAACATTTAATTTTTATTTCATTTTTTGCTCAATTAAATGTAAATCTTGGAAATAGCAACAACAGTGAGAGAGAGAGAGAGAGAGAGAGAGAGAGAGAGAGAGAGAGAGAGAGAGAGAAAGTGTGACATTTAAAAAGTTCGAGAGACAGTTTCTGAGTAATTATTAACATTGCTGGCATTTTTTTTTAATAAAGGGAACGGCCATTTAGGCATCTCTCTTGGACCAAAGACAATCATGGTGGTGGGCTCAAGGCTTATCTACCCTTGGAAAAGTGTGTGTCCCAGAGGGTGACAATCAACTCTAATCTGTTAACAATTAATGATAGGTGGACCTATTCTAATGATGGGCTAGAAGAGTGACATTCTGTCACTCTTGGACAAAGGGACTATCTCTGCACCCAGACCAAATTAGCTTGAATAGAACACAATGGTCAGGAATTCACCTTAAATTATATTAGATTAGATTGCTGGTGAGGTTGGGTGATTGCAATTAAGGAGAAAGTTAGTTGAATCTTCAGAGACTTAGCTTTAAAATGAGGACTTTATAAAAAGGGGGAACTCCGGATCTCCCCAAATCATTAGTTATTAATAATCATTTCTCTTGAGAGAGGAGAGAGAGGGAGAGAGAGAGAGAGAGAGAGAGAGAGAGAGAGAGAGAGAGAGAGAGAGAGCATTGAAACATTTTTTTTAAAAGAGAGAACAGGAGAAAATTCAGAAAGAAACATAAACAGGACAGTTTTGAAAATAAAGTACAGAACTGAATATATATATATGTTTACATTATTTAAGAAGCATGTAATATGAAATAGAGATTCATAGTTTTATATATAATCCTCTTTTGTGTTCTACTTTGTGTATACAAATGCTCTTTTTTGGTGTTTAAGTTCAGAATTTTAAAAAATTAAATAAAAAACCAACCCAGCTTGTTGTCCAGTTTGTCAGGAGCACAGAATACGTAAAGGGGTATAAGGCGAAGTATGTCTGAAAAAGGTAGGCTGTAGTTAGATTGTGAAGGGCTTCAAATGCCATGCAGAGGAGTTAGTATTTTATCATTGTTGAGTGTAGGAGTGGCATGGCAAGGCCAGTGCTTTTCAAGGGGTCGGAAATAAGAAAGGGCAGTTGCTAACAACGTACCCTTCTCCCGGTCAGTCAGTCAGTCAACTGAACAATCAATCAACAAACGTTTATTTAGTACCTATGAAAGGACCCATACAGAGGGGAATAATAATTACAGGAGAACTATATTAAAAAGCTAAGAAAGTTTGTAATCAATGAATTCCACCAGGGGAAAAATGGATCTACTATGGTGTCTTTTGACAACCTTGCACAAAAGAATCCTCTCAGCGGCAGGATCAAAGAGGTCACAAAGTACGCATATTGGATGAGGAGTGTTGTCATTGTTGTGGTTCGGTCATTTCATTTGTGTCCAACTCTCTGTAACCCCATTTGGGGTTTTCTTGGCAGAGATATTGGAGTCGTTTACCATTTTCCTCTCTAGCTCATTTTACAGATGAGAAAACTGAGGCAAACAGGGTTAAGTGACTTGCCCAGTATTATACAGGTAGTAAGTGTCTGAAGCTGGATTTGATCTCCTGAAGATTAATATTCCTGACTCCAGGCCCAGTACTCTAGCTGCTGTACCACCTGCCTTCCCCGAGAGAGAATTACTGATATAATTATATTAACCAAAATTATTGTGAGAAACAATTCATTAACAAGACCTAGGTTATTCTGAGGCCTTCTGGAGGTCACATTGTATGTAGGATAAATAAAGGAAAAATAAGAAAATTATTTCTTATGACAAAGAAATGAATAAAATGTATCTTATTATAAAATGAATTCTTAGAATGAAGCAAACTCAAAGAAAATTCTAAAAATAAAATTAATATTCTTCCATGGGGGCTTGTCATAACAAATATAGGGTCAGCCTTGGAATCAGGAAGGCTTAGGTTCAAAGCTTGCCTCTGACATATATTAGCTCTGTGACCTTAGGCATATCACTCATATTCCAGTGTCTCAGGAAGCTCTCAGTAGGACCCAACTCTTCATGATCCCATCTAGGGTTTTCTTGACAGAGACACTGGAGCAGTTCACCATTTCCTTCTCCAGCTCATTTTACAGATGAAGAAACTGAGGCAAACAGAGTTAAGTGATTTGACCAGGGTCACAGAACTGGTAAGTGTCTGAAGATGGATTTGAACTCATGTGTTCCCGACTCCAGGCCCAGTGCTCCAGCTGTTCTAGCTCTGAGTACCTACCTCCCTCAAAAATACAGCACGTCCCCAAAATCTTAGTGCAGTTAGCTTTAAGCCAATAGTCTAAAGACTTTAAGGATGTTTCTAGAGTATCCTTAAAGTATATATATATATATATATATGGTATCCTTCTGTAGGTCCAAATGTAACTGAAATGTATAAAAGGGAACAGAAGTTCAAGAACTTGAATGGAGTTGTTATCCCATTACTGTGGATATTTCCTTCCTAAAAACACATCACAACACATCCATTCCTTGGCTTCCTATGTGATTCATGTCCATGTTCTCCCATAGATCCTTCTCAAAGGATTCACTGAAAACTCCTCTAGATCAGGGGTTCTTAACCTGGAGTCTGTCGACTTTAAAATATACACTAACATACATACATACATACATACATACATACATACACATTTATGATTTTTTGTTAGCTGAGTTGGAATAAAATTGGTTTCCTTTATAATTCTATGTACTTCATGTGATGCATTTAAAAACATGATTCAGAGAAGGGGTCTATACCAAGACTGCCAAAAGGGCAACATGAGACAAAAAAAATTAAGAGCCTCTGCTTTAAGGCCAGGCACAGGTGTATGCTGGTAATCCTCGCTACTGAAAAGATCGGTGCTAGCGGATTGCTTGAGCTCTAGAGTTCTGAGCTGTAGTAGGGCTCTGCTTTATCCTGCATCCACACTAGGTCAAATATCAAAATAGAGAACTCTTTTGGAACAGGGAACGGCCACCAGGCTGTCTGAGGATTGGAAAACTGATGCAGGTCAGATGGGAAAACTGATGCAGGTCAGAAACAGAGCAAATCTAAAGTCCCATGCCAATCAAGAGTGAGTGGCTGCTGCATTTCCAGCTGGGACAAGATAGGGAAACCTAATCCAAATTAAAAAAAAAAATAAATGAAATAAAGCACCTCTGCTTTTGATTTTTTTTATTCTTTATATGCAGCATTACATTATGGCTGTCTGTGTGTTATCCTCTATTCCTGCCCCATTTCTGACCCACACGCTTTTCTGCTCATCCACTGCCTCAGTGATAACACTCACACTACTTTTTGTAAGTGAGTTGCCCCTGGAGACGTAACACGGACTGATAGCACCAACCAAGTGCTTCTCCTTTGTCCTTTGGGTCACGGGCAACTTATAATCATCAGAGATGGTGATGTTCCAAGATTTACAGTCATCTGGCATCACTGAGAGAACACTTGTATTTTAAAAAAAAAAAAAGATGGCAATTTGTGCCTGAGGGCAGCTTGGGAATCCTTAAAAGCATTGCACGTTTTCCCAAATGCTATCCATCCCACTCTCTTCCTCCTAATTAATCATGGGCCCAACTCATTGTCCATCTGCAGTGCCTGTCCCAGATAAAAATATCCATGTACTGACTCAGTGCCTTCCAGCGCTATATCATAGTTTGAAAAATAGCCATTTTTCATCAATTTAGCTTTTCCTATACACGTTATTAGGCTGAATTATTTCAAGTAAGCATAGATCTCACTGAAGAGAGGTCTTGAAATGTTCTGGGCTGATTCAATCAGTAAAATGTCATCTGTAGAAATCCATCTTTTGTGTGACCCCAATGCAGGACATTTTCCACAGCAGGAAAATGTGTCCCCTGTTTTATACCTCACTTGAGGTTAGTAATTAGGAAGCCACTGAACAGAGTTACCATTTCAATTGCATGTCTCAAAAAGTCTTGCTTACCAAATTTACAGGTGAAACAATGCCATGAATGCTAGTTAAAATGCTGAACAGCAAGGTAAAGGAGGGAGGGAATAAACATTTATTAAATGCCAGACACTGTGTTACTAAGTACTTTACAAATATTAATTCATTTGACCCTGTGAGATAGATGCTATCATCCCATTTTATATTTGAGGAATCTGAGGCCAGCAGACAGAATGTTGCGTGGTTATTAATCATGATTCCTTTATCTGTTATTTCTACACAACTGTTTTTTCTTTGTTGGAGTAAGAATTCAATGGCCACTATATTAATTTATTCTCTTTGACTATGCTTATTTGTCACAAGAGGGAAGATTTGAAAAAAATTGGAAGTGATATAAGGGGGAGAAGAGGACTAATTGTGATGCCCAAAAAAAGAAGAAAAGAAAGAAAAGAAGGAAGACAAACAGGATAACTCTGAAACAAACATTTTGAATTCATTATATACTTTTTAAAGAAATCAAGTTGTGTATGACAGAAAATCATGGTTTCATACATAATCTACTTTTTCTGCTCTTATTTGTACATTGAAATGCCTGTGTTTGTTAGTGTTGACTATGTTTAGAATAACTATTTATACACATGCATGTATGCACACACACACACAAGCACGCACACACACACGCACGCGCGCACACACACACACACAAGAATCGAGGATTCAGTCCAGGGAGAAAGGTATCAAATCAGAAACGACTGTGATGGGAAAAAAATATTGTGTCACCACCATCATGGAATTTCCTTTTTTTTCCACCCCAAATCAAGGTTTATTAGAACACTCACCATGCTGGGCAAACTCTTAAAGAGTCTGAACATTAGTGAGCTATTGGCTAGATTTTAAGAATCTAAGCAGTGGCTGGATTATAAGAATCCAAGCCCATTATGGAATTTCTTCATGGATACTTGGTCAGGTCCAGCTACTCTTCCTAATTTCATCTCATTCGGAACTATTTCAATTTTTTCATATAGCACATCAGGGACTAAAGTTTTAGGATCCAAATTTGATGGTTCCTTTATTATACTTTATCTTTTGATGGATTTGTGATCTTATTGATGTGGATACCAGTGGTACAGGTCATAATCCACTCATGGCTTTTTATATTGCATGGATATTATCTATGTCCTCCTATAAATTTTCCCTAGAGGGTCTAATCAACATGCTGAGGACCTTCCTCTAGATTTCTTGACATTGAATAGAATACCAAAGGAATGCACAGACTGTCTAAATAGTTATCCTTCCTTTTTGCTACATGCACATCCCACTCCCTTTTTTGGTCATATATTTCCTCGATAAAAATCATTTGTATTCCTCCTCCTGGACTATTAATTGTTAGTAATATGTTGCAGCTTAATCAGGCCCACCATGAACCTCTCCATTACCCTCTGAGTGACCTGCAACTTTAATTTTTAGGAAACTATGATATTTTATGTCTGGCAACCACAGAGTGTCGCCGGAAGAATATTGATGCTAAAAAGACAGGACTTAGTTTCAGGGAGAAACTCAGGGGTCATTAAAAGCAGTGCACAATTTCCCAAAGGCAATCTAGCTCACTCTCCTCTTATTCAATTCTAGGTCCTCTCTGTCACTTATTACAAAAATAGATCATCACAGAAACATTGACAAATTTGTTCCATTTTCCATCCTTTTTTTTTTTGGTTCCCCTGTCAGTTTCATCTATGAATACCCTTGGACTTGTTTTCACTCCTACTGGTTTGTGCTGTTTATGAGGCAATATAGATCATAATTTTCTGCAGTCTTTCTTGGTAGAATTATTTATAAATGAGCTTGCATTCTAAACCATCATTGTTGCCCTTGGCTGCCATGTCTCAGTTTGGCGAGGAAGTTGGTGGTTGCTGATTAAGGTGGCTTCCAGGCTCTTTTGTCCTCACTGTGGCAACTGATTTATATTAAGATTTTATAGGAAATGGTGAAAATCAAAGACAATATCCTCTCTTTTGTTTTTGGCATTGCTTAGGTTCATTTAAATAGTTCAAGTTGAATGGGTCACGATTACTTACAAAGTCTTCTTATCTTTAGCCTCTTTTCTAATCTAATTTGATGTTGATTTTGACTTTTGGTCTAACTAGTCAGTGATCTCTCATATACAGACAGTTGAATCTACTGTAATTCTATTTCAGTAACTGATTATTTCCTATCATTTTTATGGTTTTGTTAGGTATTCCCTGTGTCTATTGTTTTCAAATTCCCATCTGGAAGAAAGTCATAGATACAGGCATGGGACTATTACAGACAACTTACAAGTCATTGGCTTCTTTTATTTCTCAGACTGACACTTTATGTTCCAAAATACTTTTAACCATCATCGCCTGCTCCTATCTTTGCACTGAATCCCAAGTATTAAAATAAAATTGGCAAGTTTTGGACAACCTTGTCAAGTTCCAACATTTCATGCCTCTTCATTTTTGGCAACAGTTGCTGGCTCACAAGTGATAGTTCCCTTCACACTGTTCATATCCTTAAGTTCATCGTGAATACTACAAGGTAAGATCATAGGCTGAGCTAGAAGAGATCTCAGAGGCCATCCAACCCCCTTATTCTTAAAGGAATGAATGAAAAAAAAATCAAGCCCTATACTACAGGCAAAACTCTGGGAGTGCAAATAGAAAAGCAGGACATTTTGATCATGAAATGTCTTATGGAATTATATTTCTTGTTCTTTAAATAAGTGATAAAAGCAAATCGTTTGCCTTTTAAAAAACTGTAAGCCTTGATTCCAATTGAAACTTCCTCTGACCTTTTGGTTTTGTTTATTACAAAAAATATCAACATTATTATGGCTGATTTGTTCTGATGGTATGTGAATATGTTGACTATTAGATAAATATCTCATATTTAGAGTGTCTACAAATAAATATTTATAGATAGATTTAAAATGTAATTCTTCGTATCCTCTGTTCTGTGTTTCACAATTTCACAACTGTCACTGCAGAAGAGGAAGGGGGCCACATAGATCTGAACTCCATTTAAAAATGTTGCTTTGTTTCGTGGGTTGCCATGGTCACAACTCAGCCCCAAGTAGCCAGCTTACTGTAATGATGTGCTCTGTACGGGTACTAGGTTGGTCCTTGGACAACAGACTGCATGGGGACCATATTTGAAGGCTTTCATTTGACTCCTCTCCACTGAGGCATCAGACTTTGTGACATAAATGTTCAATTTCATTTTATGAACATGTAGTATAGACCCTCTTCGATGGAATCAGGGATAGCCACTTTAAATTTCTGCTTAGGTATCAGATAAACTTGATGACCTCTGAGGTCTTATTCCAGCCCTGAGAATCTATGATTCTATGAAATCTAATCTGTATAAATTGGGATTTTGTAGCTATAAAGGAATTGGATGTAGGTATGAGAAAAGGATTATGAAAACAAAACAGACTATATGACTCATTTGGGGTAGATACATAAAAGGGTTCGAGCGGACCTTAAATCTATACTCCATAATTAAGTATTCAATTATACAGTGTCCCATATTGTTCTCTAATTGCTTCCTGTGTGTTCCTCTGGTCTCACACTGAATAAAGGCTCCTTAAAGGCAGAAATCAAGTCTTTTTTTTTTTAACTCCTTTATTTCTCAAGACAACTTAATACAATGCTGGGCAGACTGTACATGTTCAATGAATACTTGTTAAGCGATTGATTTTCAGTAATTGATTTGTTTTGTTCATGTCCTGACAGTACGGTATGGCAGAAAAAACTTTGCCTGGACTCTAGTTTAAAAAACCACCTCTGGTACTCAGGAGAGGTAACGAATTAAGCAAATCACTTAATCCTCTGGGTTTTGGTTTCTTCATCCCGTAAAATGGGAATAACAATCCTACCCATAATACCTACCTCACAGGGTTGTCCTATGGTGGAAATCATATATTTGCAAATATTAAAGTGGTTGCCCAATTATCATTGGTACCAACAGTCACTTTGAATAAGTGATTTCCATAGTACCCCAAAGGACTAGCATTAGTTAGAGGTTGCTCTCCTCTATTTCCCAATGGATAAAGACCCGACAGGAGGGATTCATACTTTTGGGACCCACAGAATAATAGATCATTGCAACTTTGGTTTGCAACCTAAGCTCCTAAAAATGAGCAACTGATTGAGCAAGATTCTCCAAGTAGAAAAGATTACTCCTAGTGCTATGTGTCATACTGGCTTGGTATTTGTTTTGTATCCTGTCGAAGGGGTTTTTTCTCATAGGTGGCTTACCCCTGAATTCAGCAATGACAAGTATAGTTGAACTGATTCTCTGTGGGATATGGAGGATTCTTAGTTAATTTTCATGCTCTCCTGGAAACATGTTCCCCTTATCCTTTTCCATTATAGCCCAACACTATCCCTATCTCCCATGTTAGATCAGCAATTCTAGCCATATTCCACTCTGTGGCGTTGCTGCTGCTGGCAGAACGTATAAGAATGCCTAAGCTGAGAGAACAGCTATCAGGAATTCTCTTAGAGAAGATAGCTGCCCAGGAATAACTGATTTTGTTTTTTTAACCTGAGACAAGTAAAAAACATGAATGGCACGCTAAGGAGAATTGTTTATAACTTTGATCTGAGATCTAGGACTCAGCCTGGAGTCAAGCCAAATGACCAGGATTGTCTTAACTCAGCCACTGAGGTCCAAGGACTCTCCCTGTGCTTAGGACAGAGCTAGGCTGAGGGCTGAGCCAAGAACTAAACCAGCTCTGTGGGTTTCCCCAGATCCAAATCAACAGCAAGAGGTCTCCTAGAGAAGAATCAAGGACTCAAGCCCCAAGGTTTCAACCAGGGCTGGGCCAACCCTGCACCCAAGTCAGCAACATGGGGTCTTCTAGAGGTGTGTGAGCAGATTCATACTCGCAACCGGGCTGGCCCAGCAGCCTTGGGTTATCCAGAGAAAAATGGAGGTTTTGTCTAAGGCTCAGCAGTGTGGTCATTCTGAACTTGCTGAGCTGACAGGGGCTGGGGATAGCTACTGACCAGCAGAGTGACAGCCCACTACTAGTTTGCTGTGAAGTTGCCATAACACAAACTAAGGCCTGAAGCTTAGAAAGCCCAGGAGGGCAGTGGACAAACCATGAGCTTGACCTGACCCTACAGAGCCTGCTGAAGTCTACAGCAACCTGTCTCCAGCCATCCCCATGATCCCTTGAAGAATGCAGCCCCTAATATTTACAGAACATAGTGGCATGAACCTAGGTAAGACAGGCCAGAATCACAGAACGCCATGACAGTACCATCAGAAGTGGACAGAGCCTGGTCCTAACACAAAATCTCAATCCACAAAGTAAGACTGGAAGAATGGACCATAAATTAATGAATGAATTGATGAAAAGCTACTAGAATGTCACAAAAGCCTAACACATAAACCTGACATAGGGTTTGTGTTTATTATATTCTCAGATAAGCTCTAAAATGGATACAAGCCCAAGACAAAAAGGTGGCATCATTAACAAATTAGAGGAACAAATACATAACCAAAAAGGCTCACTAAAGATAAAATGGACAATTATGATTATGTAAAATTTAAAACTTTTTATACAAACAAAATCAATGCAGCTAAAATTAGAAGGGAAGTAGTTAACTGGAGGAAAATATTTTTGCAGCAAGTTTCATTGATAATGGTCTCATTTCCAAGAAATATGAGGAACCAATTCAAATATATAAGAACAAGAGCCATTCCAGTTTTCTAAGGAAGAAATCTAAGCCATCAATAGCTAAATAAAAAAAATTCTCCAAATCACTAATAATTAGAGAAATACAAATTAAAGCAACTCTGAAGTTCCAACTCATACCTATCAGACTAACAAAGTTAACAGAAACGGAAAATGGCAAATATTAGCAGGTCTGTGGGATAGCAAGCACATCAATGCACTGTTGGAGGAGCTGTGAATTGGTCCAGTCATTCTTAAAAAAACAAACAACAATTTTGAACTATGCCCCAGTAGTTACTAAACTGCACCTGCCCTTTGACCCAACAAGACCACTACTAGACTTATCCCCCAAAGAGATCAAAGAAAGAGAAAAAAGACCTAATGCACAAAAAAAATATTTGGGTGCTCATCAATTGTAGAATGACTAAACAAATTAGGTTATATAAATGTAATGGAATGCCATTATGCCATAAGAAATGATGAAAGGGTGGTTTCAGCAAAACCTGGGAAGACTTGTATGAACAGAGTATGAACAGAGTGAAATGAGCAGAACAAAGAGAGAAATATAATAGCTCCATGATAGTAATAATAACTCTACAATCATAATAATCATAATAATAACTCAATAAAACCAAACAACTTTGAAAGCCTTAATAAAATCTCTAGTCAATGCAATGACCAACCATGATTCTAAAGGACCAGTGATGAAGCATGCTACCCTCTCTTGGCAGAGAAATAATGAACTCAAGGTGTAGAATAAAAAATATATATTTTGAGATGGCCAGTGAAGGATTTTTGTTTTGCTTGACTATGAATGTTTGTTATAAGCATTTTGTTTTTTTTCTTTTCACTTTACATGGTGAATTTGCATCTTACAAGCATTAATCCCACTTCTAAGGTGAAGAAACTCACCTCAGAGAGGTGAAGTGAATTGCTCGACATTATACAATTGGAATTCAAACCCAGCTTTGCTGACTCCTACAGCAGGCTACCTCCATCTCTGTAATACAGAGTTTGCTACTCCAGTTCCTGTTAAATAGGGCTTTTCATCTGGGTCTCTAAACTATGTATATATATATATATACGTATATATACATATATATACACATACATATACATATACATACATATAGTAAAGCTAAGAAGAGTTAATATTCACATTCCTTCCATAATTTCTGTTGAAATATGAAGAGAACTTTGTTAATTATATTAAATCTGAAATTGTCTTTCAAAATAATATTTAAAAACAGAGATGCATCAAAACCCAACATAAGAATCATAATAAAAGTGTACCTCACAAAAAGTCCATTGTGTAATATCTCCATTTATCATTTAAAAAAAACAGGACAAATGGAACAAATAGGTAGGTAAAAATTAAATATCTAAAAAGCAATGGAATTATAAACATTAAGAAAAATTGGGGCAAATCAAGACAAAAAAGATTTTATATAAAATCATTACTAAGTTGAAATGTACAATAGGTGCCATATTTCTCAAATTTAGTAAAGTATTTGATGCAGTGCCTCACGACATTTTCTTTTCAAAATTAATTCAAATTGTCTTAGATATAAGCAGAGACCTATGGATTGAAAACTGGCTGAAGAACGATAAAAGATATTGATAAACCATAAATGGCAATGTATCAAGTTGGGGGATGGGAATAGGTGCTTCAGGGATCAGTGTTATGTCCTGTCTTATATAGCATCGACATTAATGATGTAGAAGACGGAGTAAAAAGCATGTTAATGAAATTCACGGATGATATTAAATTGGGAGGTGATGCAAATACTATGAAGTACAGCAACGTATTATGAGGGTACCCAGAGTGCTTTGAAAGAAAGAATAGAAATACCAAAATGAGATTCAGCCTGTAAAAAATAAATGCCAGCTACCACAGCACTTGGTGGGAGTGGACTCAATAAAACAAAGTAGATATTCAAAAAAGAAAAAAGGCACTTGGAAATCAGTAGCGGTCAAAGAAACTGATCTACTGGTGAAAGTGAGTAGCAAAATGGATATGAATTTATTATATGTTATTTTGATGACTTCATGCACAGCTAGATCATGCCAGAGATAAGAAACAGAATATTATTTTGTTCCTCCCTCTATACACATATATAGCAAAATGGTATCTGAATACAATCCTTTCAAAGCAACTCAGTACCTAACCAAGTGTCCACAAAATAGAAGCAGTAATAAAAATGATTAAGCCTTAGAACACTGCAGACAAGTATATTCATCTTCAGTAAATTATACTGAGCTATTGCTCAAGTCCACTCATTTATAACTGCTGATTCTGCTTTATATCCCCAAGACAAGTGACCCTTCCTTCCTTTAAGACATCAAACCCATCCATGATCTTTCTTATAGCTGTGTTTCAACCAAGCCCTTTTCTCTAAATCTTTAGCTCTCTCTCTCTCTGTCTCTGTCTGTCTCTCTCTCTCTTTCTCTCTGTCTCTGTCACTGTCTCTGTTTCTGTCTTTCTATGTGTGTGTGTTTTTCTCTCTCTGTCTCTGTCTGTCTGTTTGGCTTCCTGCCCTCAAGTTAAAATGAGTTACATTAACTGCTAAAACCAACTTAGGCTTATGTTCTATTCAAATAAACAACCTAAATACTGAAAACCTTATTGTAAATCTAGATACATATCTCTTACCAGAGCAAAGGGGAAAGAGCAGGGTGCATTCTGAGAGGTCTGTTACTCTGTCCATCTAGCAATGGTGGCTAAAGCAGGAAAACCACAAGTCAGAAAATCTAGCACCATCACGTCATCCTCACAACAACAGCATAATTGTGAAACCTCAACAGCACTGGTGAGGATTTAGGCAAAATTCCTCTTTTCTGTGTGACTATTTTTGTATCTGACTTTGCACATATAAACAGAAAAGATGGCTTTATAATTACATTGTCTGGATAAATACTAAAAAAAAAAAATTTGCCTGAGTGCCTCACTTTGATGCTCTGGTGGTGCTATCATCTCCCTGGAGTTTCTTGTAGCTGTTTTACACTCATATGATGAGGAAATGATGTCAACAGTTTGAGTCTTTAGTCTGTTGAGCCAACCCAATTTTGAGATCTTGGGGGGAGGGAGTGGTTCAACACCTTTTGGGGGAAAACTAGACTAACTTGCATGGGGGGGAGGGGTTAGGATATTATTCCTACCATGGAAGGAAAGAATCATAAGAAGAGAGTAGATCATCAGATTATTGTCTGGATTTTAAAGAACGGAAAGGTTATCAAGTGATAATAGTAGATGAGCATCTGGGGGATAGTATGGGACATAAAGTATATCACCACCTTCTTCTGCCCCTGTTAATCTGGGAGCAGGATGGTATGGAATAAGAGGATCAGAAGATCATTAATTTAGAACTAGAAGGAATCTTAGAGGTCATCTGGTACAATCTTCTCATTTTATAGATGAAGAAATTAAGGCCCAGTGATGGAAAGAGATTTCCCCCAAAGTCGAAGAGATAGGAAGTTGCTGAATCAGGATTTGAAGACAGATCCTCTGACTTCAAATCCAGCACTTTCCACTATATTATTCTGCCCCTTCAATCAATCAGCAAGCATTTATTAAGTACCTACTATGTGCCAGGCATTGTGCTAAATGCAAGGGATTCAAAGAAAGGCAAAAAAATTAGTCTTTTCTCAAAGAGCTCACAATCTAATACGGGGAGATAACATGTAAACCCATGTAAAAACAAGGTAAATACAGGATAAATTGGAGATAATTTTAGTGGAAAGGCACTAAGATTGAGGACTATGAAAGACTTTCTGCTAAAGATAGGATTTTATTTGTGATTTGAAGGAATCCAGGGAAACCAGGAGGTGCAGGTGAGGAGACAGAGAGTTCCAGGTATGGAAGACAGCCAATGAAAATGACAGAATTTTAAAAAATAAAAGAAAATAAAAAGGAAATGCCAGAATTTGGGAGATGAAATATTTTCTTTGAGAAACAGAAAGAATGTCAGTGTCACTGGATTGTAGAACGTATGGAAAAGTATAAGAAGAGTAAAGTTCAAGAGAATTGTAAAGGTAGGAAGGGTTCAATTTATGAAGGGCTTTGAAAGGCAAAAAGAGGATTTCATATTTGATCCTAGATGTGGTAGGGAGCCACTGACTGAATGTGGGGGTGGGGAAGGAAGTAATATGGTCAGATCTTGCTTTAGGAAGATCATTTTGACAGCTAGGGTGAGGAGACACTTGAAGCAAGGGGACATCAGTCAGCAGGCTATTGAAATAGTCCAGGTGGAGGTGAAGAGGGCCTGCACCATGGTGGTAACACTGTCAGAAGAGAGAAAGGGGTGTATATGAGAGATGTTATGAAAGTGGAATGGACAGGGCTTGGCAACTGGTTGAAATTGGAGGAGGGTAATAGAAAGTGAGTATGTAAAGATGGCACCTAGCTTTTGAGCTTGGGTGACTGTTAGTATGGTGATACCCTTGATAGTGATAGAAAAGTTAGGAAGAGAAGACAATTTTGGGGGGGAAGAATAAGTTCAGTTTTGGAAATGTTGAGTTTAACAAGTCTGTAAGACATCCAGTTTGAGATGTCTAATAGGCAGTTGGCAATGGAAGACTGGAGGTCTGTAGGTTAGGGTTGGATAAATTGATCTGAGAATGTTCTGTATAGAGATTAAAACCCATTAAAACCATGGGAACTGACAAAATCATGAAGCATTTGTTTAGAGAGAGAAGAGAAGAGGCCCAGGGCAAAGTCTTGACTATAGTCATGATTAATGGGCATGATCCTGATGAATATATGTACATATATATGTATATATATATATATAATGTATATATATATATACACACACACATACACACACACACACACACATATATATATATATATGTATATATATATATATATATGGCTATAAAATATATACAAATTAAATTCAAGGCAATTTAAGACTAGGGAGGAAACAGTAGAGAGTTGTAAAGGATTTGGTGTCACAGGAAAGCAAGGTTTTAATTAAATTGAAGAGATGCAAGGAGTCTTAGAGGAAAAATTTAATGATCTAGAGGCATTTACAAATAAAAGTGAGATTCAAAAGGGCATCGTGGAATATTGTTGTTGTTTGTCCCTCATTCTCACAGAGGACCAATGATATGACTAGGGTGATGTCTTGTTGACTTGAGCACGCATTGAAGGCTCTGTGGAATATACTACATAAAGTCCGGAAGCCATAGCTATTGTTGTTCAGTCATTTTTCAGTCATGTCCAACTCTTTGTGACCGCATTTGGATTTTTTTTTTTTGGCAAAGATACTGGACTGGTTTGCCATTTCCTTCTCCAGCTCGTTTTACAGATGAAGAAACAGAGGCAAAGAGGGTTAAGTGGCTTGCCCAGGGTCACATGTCCAGTAAGTTTTTGAGGCCAGGAGGGTCAGTCTTCCTGACTCCGGGCCCAGCACTCTATCTAATATGGTGGCACCTAGCCACCAAAGTGTGGAAGAGACTGATCTGAAACAAACAAGAGGTCCTGCCATGAAGGAACCTAAATTTAGAAAGGTATGACATTTATACATTAATACTGAGGTTCTCCCTACCTCATTCTTGAATTCCCTTAAAGGAGTCGGGTGATATTTAGTCTCTCTGCCATTAGCTCCAATAACCACTCATGAGACCTCAGTTGCAGGGGTGGGTCCTCTGCACCCCAGTTCCACTTAACCACTAATCATCAGATTTGCTTTTACAAAGGAATATTTCCTTCAAAAGGTATAATTACAAATAGAGGAACTTATTGCCATTAGGAGAGAGGCGTCATCATCTTTCCCCCTTATACTACCTCCATCTCTGGGGGGTAAAAAGGATTAGGTTCATAGCTTAGCATGTTTCCTATAAAGGAAGTCTCAGTTTTAAGTCCAAACCTCCCTTTCTGGCCAGAGTCACCAGCACCCTGGCTTCTTCTGGCTTTCTTGCCGGGAAATATCCCTAGTCAGAACTAGGCTGGCTGTGATATCCCATCCAGAATCCTGGTTCCAAGGTTGCCATGGCTCAAACTACTAAGTCTGGTGGGGATCACTGATGGCACTTGAAACTGAGAAGGACAAACAACACGAAACAGAAACAAAACCTCCTAGGCTCGTCTCTCGGAGTTGGAGTAAAAGAGGAGATCCTTCCCCTCTCACCACTTCATGGTACCCAGGCTATGGGTGAACTACAATGTTCATCTTCTGGATGCAGCAGCAGAGAGTGATTTGTCACAGTCTGGCCAGTTTTAAAGTCATAGCCTTTCTGGTTATGTAGCCAATCAAAGGAGGTTATTCCCCACCCTATGTGGTAGGGGACGCAGAGTGCCTCCATGTTAAGTGATCTGGACATGCCCAGAGAGCACAGGGCAAGCCTCCTTACAGATAGGTTCAGGAAGAGGTGATAGGACATGAATCTGGCCTCAAAGGCAGTAAGAGTGGATGACCTAGAAAGGAGAACTAATATGATGATAGGAAGATTACAGTGGCATGTTGGAAATGAAGAGGTAAATGGTTCTGTCAGTCATATTGCTTGCTTTCTTAATGGGAGGAGGAGGAGCTGGAGGGAGAGAGAAAATTTGGAATTCAAAATTGTAAAAAATGAATGTTAAAAATAAAAATGAATGGAAGGATGCATAAATAGATAGGTAATGGTTCCCCACCCCTGGATAGAGAAACTTGACCCCAAAGTCATAAAGTGAATTCAGAATGTTGGTATTTGGGGCAGCTAGGTGGCGCAGTGGATAGAGCACCGGCCCTGAAGTCAGGAGTACCTGAGTTCAAATTCAGCCTCAGACCACACTCTTGACACTTACTAGCTGTGTGACCCTGGGCAAGTCACTTAACCCCAATTGCCTATAAAAAGAAAAAAAAATGTTGGTATTTCACTAGGCATACAAGGGTTCTTACTCCCAGGTGAAGGCAGCTAGAACTTTATGTATCTCAAGTTTCTGAAGAAGGTGTTACAGTATAATGCAAAGAACACTGAACTTTATAGTCAGAATACCCTAATGTTCCTTAAAGCTCTGTCATGGGCTATTTCCCAGGCTTTGGCTTCAAACAATGTGACTCTGTTCTAACTATCATCAACTCTTCCCTAGGAACCTAGGACTCTACTCCCCTGGAACCAACCTGGGCTCTCATACCTTTCTGGGAACCAGGACTCTACCTCACTTCTTGGCCACCACCATAGGTCTCCTCCCACCACTCCTTCCTACCAACCCAACTAGATGCAGTAGTAGGGGATAGAATGCTGAAATTCTAGACAAAAAGACTGGGTTTTAAACTTGTCTTAGTGGCTTACTATGTGACCCTGGGCAAGTCACTTAACCTTTCCCAACCTGGGTTTCCTCATCCTCATCATAAGATAGTAGTATCTGCCTCACAAGGTTGTTGTAAGGATCAAATAAGATTGCATATTTAAGGTGTTTTGCAAACCTTAAAGTGACATATATACCATAAAAATAACAGCTGTTATTTTTGTTGTTGTTTTCTCCCATTAGAATGTAAGCTTCTTGAGGACAGGGACTATCTTACTTGTATGTGCATCCCTAGCACTTACCACAGTGCCTAGCACATAGTAAACATTTAATAAATACTTTCTCTTTCTCTCCACATACATGTGTGTATAAATATACATGTATGTATATACAAAATATGCAAATATACATTTATGTTACATAAATGGTTATATAAAATATACAACCATGACACATAAACACATACAATATACAAATGAAGTATATATAAAGTATATATGACTACATATGTGTGTAGATACGCATATACACACATGCACATTCATTTACTTATTTATCCATTTACTTATCTATTTATTTGTTCATTTATTTATTTGTTTGTTTATATGATTACAGTCTCTTGCTTAAGCTCCAATCTACTTCTGTAGCTGGACAGCATTAACACGTTATTGGATATCCAACAGGTATATGAAAATCAGCATGTCCAAGAAGGAATTTAAAATCTGGCACCCCAAACCCAAACTCTCCTCCAAACTTCTTTATTCAGGTTAAAGTACTAATAGCCTCCCAGGTCTACCACCTGCGATTTCCTTTAACTATCTCCTCTCCCTCACCCCCTACACCCCATTAGTCACCAAGTCTTATTGATTCTATGTCTACGATATACACATAAAATGCTTATTAAATTGAATCCACAATAACTTGTGGATTTATCCATTTCTCTCCACTCAGATGGTGGTGACTGTACTTCAAATCTTTGTGACCTCTTGCCAGGACTATCAGGACAGATTCCTAACGGAGCACTCAGTTTCCAGCATCTTCCTCCTCCAATCCACATAGCTACCAAAATAATCTTTCTAGAATGTAAGTCTGACCGTGTCATTCCTACACTCAAGAATCTTCTGTGGTTCTCTACTACCTCTATGATAAGTAGAAATTCCTCAGGTTGGCATTTAAAACCCTTCACAATCTTGGCTTTAATTTACCTTTCCTGGCTTAGAGTATATTATGGCACAGTGAATAGAGCACTGGGCCTGGAGTCAGGAAGACCCATCTGGCCTCAGGCACTTCCTAGCCATGTGACCTTGGGCAAGTCATTAACCCTGTTTGCGTCAGTTTCCTCGTCTACAAAATGAGCTGGAGAAGGAAATAGTAAACCACTCCAGTATCTTTGCTAAAAAAACCTCAAATGGGGTCATGAAGAGTTGGAAATGATTGAAATGACTGAATAACATTTCCTTCAGATATATTACATTCCACTCAGACTGGTCTACTTTCTGGTCTCTGAATTAATTACTATCTGTCCTGCCTCTATGTCTTATACAAGTTGTTACCCCATGCCTGGAACATACTCAGTCCTTGCCTTCACTATTTAGAATTCCTAATTTCCTTCAAGACTCATGCTAATCCTATAAGAAGTCTTTTCTCATACTTCTACTTGTTAGTATGGGGATTTCCCTCTCCCCCCATGACTCATCATGAATATGCTTTCCTGTGTCAATGGTATATCCCTCTCCCCAGCCTAGCAGCATTTAAATTATGTGTGGACAGCTTAGCCTAGAACCTAGCACTCTGTGTGTGTGTGTGTGTGTGTGTGTATGTGTGTATACAAATATATGTATATATGTGTGTGTATATATGTATATATACACATAAAATGCTTATTAAATTGAATTGATTAATTTATCAGCATTCATAGTATTTAAAGCTAAAAGAAATCTAAGCGATTACCTTGGAACTTTGAAAATTACGTGTTGAATTTGTTATTTTATATTTTTCAAAAATGGATTGTACTTAAGAGATTCTTAGTTTCATGTATAATTCTCTTTTTCACTATATGTTTATACATATATATACACACATACATGGAAATGCTCGTTTTATGTGATGTTCATTAAATTCAGAAAAAAAAATTTTTTTTAAGAAATTCCCTGATTTAATTCCTTCATTTTACAGATAAAGATCTTGGGCCAGAAAGGTCAAATGAAGTTTTGGATTCTCAGGTAACATTTCTTTAAATCTCAAGAGACGCTCTTTTAAAAAAAATCCCCTTTTCTTGTCTTCTGAGGGCCCCAGCAATTATCCCACTTCTTTCTCCTCTGGCCCACTGGGGAAGAGAATGAATTGATTGTAAAAGTATATATGTGGGGGCAGCTAGGTGGTGCAGTAGATAGAGCACGGGCCCTGGATTCAGGAGGACCTGAGTTCAAATCCAGCCTCAGACACATAATACTTCCTAACTGTGTGACTCTGGGCAAGTCACTTAACCCCAATTACCTCACTTAAAAAAAAAAAGGATATATGTGCAAAAGCCCCAAAGTTCCTTAAGGCAGTGAAAGGTCTTCAAATGACAACATGTTACCAAACAGGAATTGTGCTTGAGAAATAGCCTGAAAGATGATTCCTAGAAAGATGGAGGACTGGAAAAGGTGGTGGGTCTGTCACATGGTGACAGTGAGGGCTTAAGGTGTGGACAGCCCACCAGCCTCTACTGGGATCCTTGCAATGTCAAGAAAACTCAAAAGAAGCTCCCTCCATCATGTGGGGTGGATCCAAAGTAGAGGACATAAGGCAAAATGAGTGGCACAGGATGAGATGAAATGGACACTGTTGAAAATCCAAGTTCTGCACTCAGGTAATCTTAGGCACTTCTTTTCCAGGAAGTGGGATGGGAATGGGGACTCTGAGTAGAAAGCCCACGTCCACAGGATGGCATTAGCATTGCCCCTGATAAAGCCAGTAGTAAGAGTAGGGGTGGAGTGAATTAGAGTCAAAGAGTTTTGCCCTTCCTTCATTTCTCTGTCCTCCATGAGTCCCGACTCCATAGTCCAGAAACAAGTAGTAGTAGGAGTAAGGGAGGAAGACAATGAGAAATGGGAAAGAGGGAGAGGAAAATACCAAAGAAGAATAACAGAGAGTGAAGGAAAGTTTCTTTTTCATCACTAGTTGTTCTTGGTTGACTGTTGGAACACAAGTGATAAACATGTGTAAATTGGATATATACCAATCAATCAATTGACAAGTATTTCTTGAGTACCTACTATGTGCCAGGCATTTGGCTAGGCTCTAGGGATTCAAAGATGAAATTAAACACCCTCTATCCTCAAAGAGATTATATTTTATCAAGTGAGACAGTCAAAGTAAATACTTTATGTGTGTGGGATGGGGGACAATAGTGGTTGTAGTATCAGGAGAGGCCTTGTGTAGGAGGTGATATTTAAGTTGGATTTTGAAAAAAAACTAGAAATTCTAAGAGGTAGAGATGAGTAATTTATAATAAACATGGAAAGGTTGGTTGGAACTAGGTTCTGAAGGGTTTTAATGTCAAAGTCATTTTACTTGATCCTAAAGTTAATAAGGAGACATTAGAGTTTATTGAACAGTGGATTGGAATAGTCAGCCCTGTGTTTCTGCTTTAGGGTGATAACTTTGACAGCTGTACAGAGGACAGGTTGGGAAGAGGAGAGATTCAAGGCAGAAAGACCAATACAGAAGCTGTTCCAGTAGTCTAGTTTTTGGTGATGAAGACCTTCAGGGTGATGGCCAGGTGAATGAAGAAAAGAGAATGGATGCAAGAGAGATGAAGAAAGAATTGATATGACTTGGTAACTGATGGGTTATATGGGGTCAGAGGAAGTAAGAAGTCAAGGCTGACTCTAAAATTTTTAACCTAGTTGACTAGAAACATAGTGTGCCCTAGATAGATATAGGCAAGTTACATAAATTTAAGCCTGCCTCTAATCTAATTTTGTTCGTCCAGAAATTGGGTAATCTATCTAGATGGCTGCTGAAGCTCCTTCTAATGCTCAAATTCTGTGATTCTGTGGATCCAGTTGTAAATAATTCTGCATGAAGAATTGCCTATCTGTCTGAAGACCTTTGGATAACTGAGAAACTACAGTCTCTCTATTTTGCATCGCAAGCGGATGAAGCAGCAGATGTAGTTAAAGATATTCATTTGATTACGTTTTTATGATATGTGGTTGAAAATGATGTGAGAAAAGGTTTGCTCTTTTGGAAATCCATCTGTGGCAATGACACGCAAAAGGAATTTCAATGTAATTCATGGATCCTAAAAGTGAAAATGGCATAATGTGGAGAATTGTATTGGACTTTTTGCTGATGGAGCTCAACTGGTGCTAGGTCTCAGTTGAAATACAGGTCTACCAGCCCTAGTTTTTTTAAAAAAAAGTGGCCTTTCATGCAGTTTGGATGTATTGCATGCTTTACAGTCACTTGTCTTAAGAACCATGAGTGAGGAACTATATACAGTCTTTCAAGTTGTTCACAAGAACAATTAACCTTATTAAAAAATGATTAAAAAAGAAGGCTCTTTGCAAAACTGTGTGACAACATGTGGACAGAGCATAGGGCATCTCTGTTATCGTGAGGCATTCCAGCTTTCTCATGCCAAACCGCTTCTAAGAACGTTATAGTCAAAAGAAGAAATTGCCATTTTTCTTAGTAATAATAAAAATAAAACAAAGTCATTTTACGGGGAAAAAAAAATTTCCCTGAAATGTGTTTGTTTGGGTGGAGTTAAAAAACTCCAACCTAAAGGTTCTAAATAAATCAGTGTAAGATAGTCATATTTATACTCTAATCCAAAAAGATAATAGCTAGCATTTATCTAGTGCTTTATGGTTTGCAAAGTACTTTACATATATTATCTCATTTGATAAAGTGACTACATTTATGCAAAAGTTAGAACTAGCAGTCATGATTTTAAAACATAATTTTTGATATTTCCCAATTTTAAAAGATCTGTCCCACAAATGGAATAGAATAAAATAAACACTTGATTATTAATCAGTTGACCAGTGAACAAAAGAAATTCTCATTTCCCTTTTAGAAACCTATATATTTCCAAACATGAATGGATAAGAAACAGATTTGTCATCAACAAATATGAAACATTTTGATCTTATTACATTTGAAAGAGAATGGTTAGTCTTGTGTTACGAGGTTGAGCTTCTGAACAAGATGGCAGCTTGAACAAAGATAGACAGCCCAGCTCCCACAGACCTACTCTAATAAAACCTAAAGATAGCACTAGGCTGAATAATAATCAGGAAATACAAAGAGAAACTAAAGTAATTGACTCCATCTACTTCAGAACTTCACAAAACATCAGCCAGAAGCCCATAGGCAATAGGAAATGGCGCCTTCATGAAAAGTCAGCATCAATACACAGAAACAAGTTGGAAGCCTCCAAAAAGGACTAGAGATGGGCCAGTGATACCTCCTTGTATCCTATATGACTGTCTCCAGAGGCAATAAGAGTGGAAGGCCCCTTTGAGAAATCAAGAGGTTAGTCAAAAACACCCAGCATGGACCTAGGAAATGACTTGGAGTGGCTGTCTGAGAGAAACAATGGTCAAACTGGGATACCCCAGGTCAGAGGCACTCAAGTCTATACTACTCTGTCCTGAGATGATATACAGGGGCCTGATGATCTGGCACTCTGAACCTCAAAGATCCAGGGGGGGTCTAAAAACCTACCAGTGCATAGACATACCCCAAGGGCTGGAGGTCAGCATAGAAACTAGGTGACTCAGGATAAGACCAAACTGGGAGGGCCACCTTGCCCAAGAGCACAGAGTCTAGTTCTGGCACAAAGTCCCAATTCAGAACCTAAGACTAAAATATGAAAAAACAACAATAATGACAAAAGACACCAACTACTATAAAGAATTATTGTTCCAGAGGTACAGCAAAATCCAATCTAGAATAAGAGAGTGATTCTATTATAACATCAAACAAGGACACAAAGGGGAAAAAATGGAATTTCCACAAGGAGTATGTGAATATCTAGAAGAAATAAAAATAAAATAAAAGCCCTGGAGGAAAGAATTGGAAGGAGAATACATACCTTAGAACAGAAAGTGGTAAACCTTATCCAAATAAGAGATTCCCTGAAAATGAGATTAGACCAAACAGAAATCAATGACTCCATATGACAATAAGAAATAAAAAGATTAGGATTCTATCACTTATCAAAAACAATTGATCTGAAAAACAGGTCAAGGAGAGATAATCTGAGAATTATCAGACTCCCTTGAAACCACGATTTTTTAAAAAATCCCATACATGATATTTCAAGATATCCTAAATGAAAGCTATATGTATCTATTAGAACCAGAATGTAAAATAAAATTGGACTCTACTAATTATCTCTTGAAAGAAAACTCAAATGAATCAGTCCTAGGAATATGATAGCCAAAATTCAGAGCTCCCACATCAAAGGAAAAATGCTGCAAGTATCCAGGAAAAAAAAAATTTAAGTACTAAAGGAATCATAGGCAGGAACACTGAAGAACAGGCAGAGACTACTATAAATGAGAAAATCTTGAAATACGATATTCCAAAAGGCAAAAGCTATAGGCTGATGAACAACAGTAATTTTAAAAGGTAAGTGTTATCCTACAGGGGAAGAAGTGGATTTTTTAATGGAAATGAGGGCTCTGCCTCATTTTTGATGAAAAGACCAGAGCAAAGAAATTACAAAGAAATGAAAATACAGGAGTCAAGAGAAACCTAGAAAGGTGAATTTATTTGGGTAATTGTAAGGGGCTGTATGACAATGAAGTGCTAACCTTTCAGTGGGGGAAAAAGAAACAAGTGTCGCCTAAGAACCTCAGTGTCTTCAAAGGTTATCAAGGGAGAGAAATGATAGAAAAGATGACTTAGGGATGGATCAGTTCTGTTCTAAGAATTTTGTGAGGGGCTAGGCAATGGGATTAAGTGACTTGCCCAGGGTCACACAGCTAGTAAGTGTTATGTGTCTGAGCTTGGATTTGAACTCAGGTCCTCCTGAATCCAGGGCTGGTGCTCTATCCACTGTGCCACCTAGCTGCCCCCTGTTCTAAGAATTTTTTAAATGGAAAAAAAAGGGACGGTAAAAGGCACACACTAGGAGAGACAAGAGAATGAAGGAAGTGGAACTTACTACTTCTTGTAACAGGAAAGGGGTGAGAAGAACATATAAACACAGAGGAAGGTGTGGGGAGTACAGTCATCAGAAGAAACTCACTCTTACGCAAAGCAGACACAGCAGATTTGAACACACAGATACATACACACAGAATTTGGTGTAGAAATACAATCCAACTCAGCATGGAAATGAGTAGAGATAAGGAGAGACAGGTTAAAAGGGAGCATAATACTGCCAGGTAAATAGTCATGAGCAAAACATGAATTTTGCAGGGTGGATTCTGAAGGGGAGATTAAAAGGAAAGAAAAAGAAAGAAGAGAACTGGGAACTAAAGGGGTGTCTACCAATTCAGGCATAATTAAACAAAATATGATATATACATTTAATTACGTATTATTGTATCACAAGAACACTGGAAAGACTTGTATAAGATGCAGAGTGCAATGGACAGAAATAGGAGAACAATTTATGCAATAATAACAACTTTGTAAAGACTGACAACTCTGAAAAACTTAAGAACTCTAATTTAAGCAATGACAAACCAGGTCTTCAGAGTACTAATGATAGGGCAGGGTAGAGATGAAGGATTGAAGATTTCCTTTTTGGAGCCCTCTAGAAATGCTAAGGGGCCATGATTTTAGCACTGGGTGGAACCATAAGCCTGAGTTATTGGTTACTTGACATCCCTTCTAACTGTGATTTGGGTGGATTTGTTTAAAGAAAAAAAAAGATTGAACATTATGTTGACAGCAGTTCCAGACACATGTCACCCACCTCCTGAAAGAGAGGTGATGGGTTATTAGGGTGAAAAGAAAAATGCATGGCCAACATATGGATTGATTTTGCTTGACCCTGCTTATTTGTTATGAGTGTTTTTTCAATTATTTTTCTTGGTTATTTATTTTGGGGGTGGGAAATAGGGGAAAAAGAGCTAGCAATACTGATAAAAATAAAAAAGAAAGTCATTAAAATATTCAAAAATGAATAGATGAGAAGAGAGGGAAATTCAAAAGCAGCAGCATAGAAGTATGTGTAGGGATGGGGAAGGGGGAGGTGTGTTGTTTTGTTTTGCCCAAGTGGTTTATGAGTGTTCTGTATAGAAGGGCCTTTCAGGGAGACAAGACTAGATATATCTCTAGAATCTCCTCACTTCGTTCTTTTCCAAGGCACACTTTCATTCCTATTGGAAGAGGAAGCAGGAGGTTGGGGCCAGAGACTACATGTTCTGCTCTACTCAGAGAAAGGGGAGCTAGAAGACAATTTAGCTATCTGCTCTCTTAAATATTGTTAGTATAGGAGAAGTAATTTTTAGGTTCAAGCTTTACTCCCGATCAGTATACCATAATGGGAATGGAGTGTCCCAAGTTATATATCCAAGGCTTGACTCTCTTCTTGCCAAAAGCCAGTTCTATAATGAATACACCTAGCAAATAGCAAATTAACCCATTTATCCAAATCAATAGCAAATAGAAATCAGAAGAAATATACAGATGAGAATATATATCAGACAATACACAAAAGGCAATGAACTGTCTCATTTGGAGTAAGATAACTCAGTTCAACCAAGAGAGTCTCATATCTTACCTAAGCTGAAATTCCCTGAAGTTTCTCATATAGTGAGCTGAGAATAGGGACATGATAGAAGTGCTGGTTCCTATACATATTGGCTTCTGTTCTAAGTCTTTCTCCCTTGAGAAAACTGAAGAGAGCCTGCAAATGACATTACTTCTCTCTTGAAGCTTGAAGTCAGCAGCCCGAGATCTCTCTTCTCTCCAGCACTCAACAATTCTGCCTGTCACACAGGCATGGAGCATTTGAGAGATCATTCTCCACCAATGAAGAGAAGCTTCTGCAAACGGACCTTTGAACAAAGGGTTATATTATCGGGGGAAGGCAAGGGAGAAAGGGATTAGCAATAATGATTTAAAAAGAAGGAAATAAAAAAGAGAGTCTTTGAAAAGTCCAAAAACTAAACAGATGAGAACAGGATGAAGTTCATAAGGAAACATGGAAAATCAGGACAGCTTTAAAAGCACTATGTTGTGTTTATTAGGTACTTATTAAAACACAAACTGTTTGGAACAGAGATTGATGATTTCATATACAATCCTTTCTTTATGTTCTGTTTCACGTAAGCGTAGGGATGATAGAGTGAATCAATCAAATCACCCTACCCATCACCTACAGTAAGGTATAAGATGCCCTGATAGATTTACCGGGTGAGATCAAATCTAGGTTATTCACTAGTTTTACACAAAACCCAGACACCTCCCTAGGAATGATAGGGAAGTCAGTTAAGATTGACTGAGTTACTTGGTTATGACACATAGGTCATATGTCCCATAGGACAGGTATGAAACCATCAACCTAACTGGGAGTTGGAGACTCAAGAACCTGACTGCCAAGAGGACAAGCTATTTCAGCTAACCCTCCTTTCCCGCCCCACCCCAAAAGGAATTGCTTTCAGGGTCTCAGGGAAATGCCTCAACATCTTCCACCCCTCGTTCGAAGGAGGTCAGAGAATTTGTACTTTTTCATTGGTGTCCTACCATATCTCCTACAGAGGAGTGGCTAGAAACTGTCTACACTGGAAACTAAGGACAGCCTAGATGAAAAGAAGAGGGTAGATTCAAGATTCTACATAAAGCCCATCAGACAAGCTAGGTTCTGTGTTATCCTTTTTGCCACATGTTCTCTAATCTTAAGCCCACTTTCTTCTGGATTCTTTATGTTCTGGTAAGATACTATGTTACAAACTTTAGCACGTGACGTTTTATAACATCTTAGTAAATGCTCCTTTCTAAAAATCAATCAAGGCTGGCTGACACACAGTCATAGCAGGAAGGACACTAGTATGGTTGTAGCATAAGAGAAAACAAATCCCCGGGGCCCTCAAGGCTCTCCTGAGATCCCTGAGAAGACCCACTACAGTGGCCAGTCTCTCGGGATCTGACTCATTAATGCAGGTGGCAGTTGGGATGGCCACTATAGAACATGCCCCAGTCCTCCTTAATAGGCTGATTCTTCGCCTGGAAAGTAGTCATCTACCTGGCTTCTGAAAGGGCTGAGAAAGGGTCAATACGGGATGTGCTGCCCAACGACTCAGAAGAAATGCCAGATGCAGAACAGAGGTCTGTGTACAATGTTCACTGATCTGACCAAGACTTTGGATACTGTTATCATGAGAGCTCATGGAAGATCAGGGCAAAATTTGGCCGCCTGGAGAAGTTTATCAGCGTTGCGTGTCAGTGTCACGGACATGCTTGCATGAATCCTGGATATCGGATGATGTTGTCATGCTTTCCCAGTCACCAATGACGTGAAGCGGGGCGGTGCGCTCGCTCCCGTGCTTTTTAGCAAGGCGTTTTCAGCAATACTGTCAGATACCTTCAATGAGGATGAAAATGGCATTAAGGTCAGCTGCCAAACAGACAGTAAATTTTTAACTTGAAAAGCTACAAGCCAAGACTAAAGTGGAGGGAGAGGTGGTGGAAGACTTTTTGTTTGCAGATGATTATCCACTCAATGTAGCCTCTGAGGCTGAGATGCAACAGAGTATGGATCCATTCTCTGCTGCTTGTGCTAATTTTGGCCTAATTTTGACAATTAACACCCAGAAAACAGAGGTTTTCCCCAGCCAGAGCCACACCATCCATACATGGAACCATCAGTTACAACGAATAGCGAGAGTTTGAAAGCAGTGCATGAGTTCACTTACCTTGGCAGTACATTTTCCAGGCATATACACATGGATGATAAGGCTGATGAATGCATTGCCAGAGTTAGCTCAGAATTTAGGAGGCTCTAAAGGAAAGTATGGGAAAGAAGATATATTAGGCTGCCTACCAAACTGATGGTCTACAGAGCAGTTGTGCTGACCTCATTGTTGTATGCCTGCGAAACCTAAACAGTGTACCAGTGTACCACTCCATGGCAGGAAATGGAATTGTTTCTATTTGAATTGTCTTAGGAAGATTTCTGAAGATCACCTAGCAAGATGAGGTACCGGACACTGAGATCCTTTCTTTTTTTTTTTTTTTTTAAATATAAATTTATTTATTTTTAGTTTTCAACATTTCCTTCCACAAGTTTTTGAGTTCCAAATTTTCACCCCATCTCCCCCCTCCCCCCACCCCAAGATGTCATGCATTCCAAATATCCCTTCCCCTACTCTGTCCTCTCTTCTATATCTCTCCCCTTCTCTTATCCCCTTCCCCTTCTATTTTCCTGTAGGGCAGGATAGACTTCTGTACCCCATTTCCTATATTTATTTCCCAGTAGCATGTGAAAACATTTTTTTTAAACATATGTTTTTAAAACTTTAGGTTTCAAATTTTCTCTCTTCCTCCCTCCCCACCCACCCTCATTGAAAAGGCAAGCAACTCAATATAAGTTGTACATGTGCAGTTATGCAAAACACATCCATAGTAGACATGTTGTGAAAAACTCTGTTTCCCTTAATCCTATCCTGCCCTCCCATTTATTCTATTCTTTCTTTTGACCCTGTCTCTCCTCAGAAGTATTTACTTCTGATTAACCCCTTTCCCAATCTGCCCTCCTCTCTATCATCCCCCTGCTCTCTTGTCCCCTTTCCCCCCTATTTTCCTGTAGGGTAAGACAGATTTCCATATCCAATTGAATGTGTATGTTATTCCCTCCTTAAGCCAAATCCTATGAGAATAAGATTCACTCACGCCCTCTCACCTTCCCCTGTTTCCCCTTCCACTGTAAGAGACTTTTCTGTTGGTTTTTTTTGTGAGATAATTTACCCTATTCTACCTCTCCCTTTCTTTTTCTCCAAGTATAATCCCCTCTCATTCCTTAATTTTATTCTCCAGATATGACCCTTCATCTTCAACTCACCCTGTGCCCTCTATCTATCTATCTACATATACATACATATAATTTTTTTTCTCCAACTACCCTAATACTGACAAAGGTCTCATGAGTTATAAATATCATCTTTCCATGCAGGAATGTAAACAGTTCAATCTTAATAAGTCTCTTATGATTTCTCTTTCCTGTTTACCTCTTCATGTTCCACTGGAGTTCTGTATTTGAAAGTCAAATTTTCTATTCAGCTCTGGTCTTTTCATCAGGAATGCTTGAAAGTCCTCTATTTCACTGAATGACCATTTTTTCCCCTGAAGGATTATACTCAGTTTTGCTGGGTAGGTGATTCTTGGTTGTAATCCTATCTCCTTTGCCCTCCGGAATATTATATTCCATGCCCTATGGTCCTTTAATGTAGAAGCTGCTAAATCTTGTGTTATCTTGATTGTGTTTCCACAGTACTTGAACTGTTTCCTTCTGGCAGCTTGTAATATTTTCTCTTTGACCTGGGAACTCTGGAATTTGGCTACAATATTCCTAGGAGTTTTCCTTTGGGGATCTCTTTCAGGAGGAGATCCGTGGATTCTTTCCATTCTTGAAAGATAATGTCTAGGCTCTTTCTTTGCTCATGGCTTTCAGATAGTCCAATAATTTTTAAATTCTCTCTCCTGGATCTATTTTCCAGGTCAGTTATTTTTCCAATGAGATATTTCACATTGTTTTCTAATTTTTCATTCTTTTGGATTTGTTCTACTGTGTCGTGATTTCTCATAAAGTCACTATCTTCCAATTGCTCTATTCTAATTTTTAAGGAAGTATTTTCTTCAGTAATCTTTTGGACTTCCTTTTCCATCTGGCCAATTTTGCTTTTTAGGGCATTTTTCTCCTCATTGGCTTTTTGGACCTCTTTTGCCATTTGGGTTAGGCTATTTTTTAAGGTGTTATTTTCTTCAGTATTTTTTTGGGTCTCCTTTAGTATCACTCTCAGTTTTTCCTCTACTTCTCTAACTTGCTTCTCAAAATTGTTTTTGAGCTCTTCCATGGCCTGGGACCAATTCATATTTTTCTTGGAGGCTTTGGATGTAGGGGCTTTGACTTTGTTGTCTTCTTCTGGTTGTATATTTTGGTCTTCTTTTTCACCAAAGTAAGATAATATAGTCTGACTCTTTTTGCGCTGCTTGCTCATGATCCCGGCCAATTACTTGAGTTTTAAACTTTTGTTAAGGTACGAATCTGCTTCCAATGTGGAGAATGTACTGTCCCAAGCTTCGGGGGTTTGTACAGCTGTTTTCAGAGATACTTGTAGGGACCTGTAAATTTTCAGTTCTTCCAAGGTGGTATGATAAGGGGCGAGGTGTTTACTCCTTTCCTGGCCTGCGACTACAAGTACTCCTTTCTGTCCTGTAACTGTGAGGAGGGGCTTCTCTCCACAATCACTACAAGCTCCACCAAGCCAGCGCTCCTCCTCACCCCAGCACCGCTGCCCAGAACTGTGGCCCAGATCCAAACACGGGCAAAGCAAGAGATTCCTGCCTCAGCACTGGCAAAGAGATCCCTGCAATCCCTCTCTGATCAGCCACTGGATTCCCCCTCAGTCTGTGGGCCAGAAGCTCGGGAAGCAGCTGCCCCCCCACAGGGCCACGCTCTTGGGGAATGGAGCTGAAACCCCGCCTTCCTTTCTCAGGCACCGACAGAAACAGACTTTTCCCACTGACCTTCTAATTTGTCTTTGGCATTGGTGGATTGAGGAGTCTGGAAACCTCCACAGCTGCCCGAGATTCAGTCCTCTGAGGCCTGCTCCAGGTTTGCTGCAGCCTGCGCGCCCACGCTGCGGCCTGTGCACCCATGCTGCGCTGCACTGCGCTCCTAGCCCAGCGTGACACACCTTTCTGATCAATTATCCAGGTTGTCTTGGGCTGGAAATTTGTTTCACTCTGTCTTTTTGTGGGTTCTGCTGCTTCAGAATTTGTTTAAAGCTATTTTTTATGAGTATTTGGAGGGGTTTGGAGGAGAGCTCAACCAAGTCACTGCTTTCACTCTGCCATCTTGGCTCCGCCCTACTGAGATCCTTTCTTGAACTACAGAGAACACAACTCCAATGGGCTGAGCACGTTGTTTGAATGCCAAAAGTACCCTTGTCTAAAAGAGTATTTTATGCAGAACTCACACAAAGAAGATGCTCACATGATGGTCAGAAGAAGTGATACGAAGAAACTCTTGAGGTCTCTCTGAAGGACTTTGGAATTGATTATGAGACATGGGAAACACTGGCACTAGACCACCCAGTATGTCATGCCCACATCAGAGAAGGCACTGATGAGCAAATCTTAAAAGAAATGTGAGATGTACATGTTTAAAGACATCTCCATCCCAAATGTCCATATGGACTCTTTGTGCCTGACCTGTGGTAGAGCCTCCCAAATTCATATTCATCTGATCAGTCACAGTCAGCCAAGCTATACTTTGACCCCACCATAGTGATACTGTTTTGGTCCTCTTCAAGCATGAAGGACAACTAACCACAGAACGTGCATTACATTTGTATATGGAAATGCTATTGGTGTGTGTGCATTTTTTTCTTAAGTTCAGAATTCTTAAAAATGGGAAAAAAAATTTCTTGAAGAAACTAGATTAAAACAAGTATTTGAACCTGAAAATATGATTATGTTTTGTGTGAAGGGTTCTTTGATGATAAAAATAAAGTGATGGAAATTTTACTATCATTTGTAATGTCTTTTTTTGCATGAAAGGGAGTTTTCTGCTTTAATTGTTACCAAAAAAAATATCAATCTTGATTAGTGGTTGAAAAAGAATTGTAAATAGCAATATCATCAATGTCACCACATTTTGAGAAATGTTGAGTTGAAAAACAATAATACCTTTCATATGAATAATGTTATTACAGTTATTATTTTGATAAGTTATAAATATGAACATTATGAAGGGTTCTATCAATAAATAAAATTTTGTATTATGTTGTTATGTTGAAGAATTGTTATACAATTTTAAATAAATTCTTAATTTTTGAATAAAACAAGAGCTAAAATTACTTGCATAGGCTGTTTTCTGAAAAGTGAAGGGAGTTACAATATTTTTATGAAAAAGAGATGCATTTTTGCATGGAATTTGGGAATTATAGGCATAATATCCAACTTCATTAACCTCTTTGTCTCCTATACTCTACCCTACATCTTCACAATTCAGCCACACATGGGGATGGCCATGTATCATCACCCAGAATCGTGTTACTTCCATGATCATAGGATCATAGATTTAAAGCAAGACTTGACCTTTGAGGAAGTCAAGAAAGCTAGGATTTACTGGTCAGATGCATTATCTGCTGTACCACATGTCCCACACTGATCGTGAGCTCTGAAATTCTTTTCACTGATCATAATCTCCTACACTTCCAGATCCTTTTATACCTGATTCCTCCTAAATCAATCCTTCATACTCACCATAGCTACTGGTCCCTCCACCGTCCCTGTTCTCCTAGTCTACCACCTTTATCCTAGTCTCAGTTTTCTCCCTTTAAATTCTTGATCACAGTCAATCGGTTCAACTTTCTACCACCTATTTTGTTTCCTTGTCCTGTTGGCACTCATGCCTTGGCAAATCCAACACTGGATTACCTCCACCATCTACCTTCTTTGCTCCTCATATGTTGCTGAAGGCTACTATGAAAGTCACACAGCTATGTTGATTAACTATAAATCTATATTATCTAATCTCAACTGGGTCCTTACTACTGCACAGCAGTCCTTATATTCATCAATGATGGAGTATCACACTCTGCACAGATGCTATTTCAAACTTCTTCTTCTCTCTTTATGCCACCTAAACTACTCTTTCCTTTGCATTTCAGCAGAAGACCTTTTGTCTTACTTTACTGAGGAAAGAGTTAACAGCTGCCATGAGCTCCTTCTTTTCCTAAATTCTATACTTCAAGATTTTACTACATCACAGGTGTCAAACACTTGACTGTGTTCAACAATCCCAAATGTGGCCTGAATCAAATTAAGTGTAATTGGGAAATATTTAACAAAATCAATAACAATACAACAGAACGTAATGTTAATATGTGGTTTCCTAAGTCAATATGCAGCCTGCAAGGATCCTTATGTACAGGTTAGTGCTTCCCATTTCTATTTCAGTTTTATGCCCTGCCCTACATCATCTTCCATTCCAGGTTCCAGTTTCTAAGGAAATGATGTCTCTTCTTGCCAAATCCAACCCTGATCATATTCCTTCCTATCTACTACTGGAACTTGCCCAGTTTATCTCTCTCAACTTTACTCTTATTATTCCTTAGATCCTGCTCTGTTGCTTATAACCCTTTTGAGGTCTTTGTAATCCTTTTTTTTTAACACACATGATTTTCTCTTCCTCTGTCTTCCCTTGTCCTCCAATCGAACAATTAAAAAAGACAATTCTCCTAACAAGTATGTATAGTCCAATGAAACAAATTCCCACATTAGTCATACCCAAAAATGTGTATTCCATTCTGCATTTTACATCCATCACCTCTGGCAGAAGGTGTATAGTGAGCTTACTCTGTGGTTTTCTGGAATCCTGGCTTGTCATTGTATTCATCAGAGTTCTTCAGTCAACCTTAAAAACAAACAGAAGTGAAAGACTCATTTGACCCTTCCATTCCCTCAAGCTATCATCCTATATCTTAGCTCTCCTTTATGACCAAAGGCATGGTCACCCATAATAACCTCTTTTCCTTCACTTCCCACTCATTACCCAATCCCTTTCAATGGGAGTGCCAACTCTTTCTATCGAAACTTTCTGATTCTGTTTACTGCTGAATCCAATGGCTTTTTCTCAGTCCTCTTCCACCTTAACCTCTGCAGCCTTTGACACCTCTTTGGCCTGGATATTCTCTCCCCCTTGACTTCTGTGATATTATTCTCTCCTGGTTATCTTTCTACCTGTCTAATGGATTCTAGTTGGTTTCCTTTGCTATGCCCATTTCCCTTCCCCCAAAACTCTTGGAGTTCTTTCCTGGGGGCCCTCTTCTTTTTTCTTTCTATACCCTTTCTCTTGGTAATCTTAATATCTCCCATAGCTTTAATTATCACCTCTAGGCAGATGACTCCCAGATCAATAAGAGCAACTCTAATCTCTCCTGAACTCCCATCACCAGCTGGCTGCCTGACATTCCTACCTTGATATCTTAAACCCAACAGTCCAAAACAGAAATCACTATCTTCACTCTCTAAACACACCCCTCCTTCAAACTTCCAAATATTTGTTGAAGATGTCCTTAAGCTTCTAACCATCCAATTTTGCCACCCCAGATTCATCTTTGACTTTTCCGCCTTTTTTTCACTCCCATATATTGCCAAGGCTTGTTGATTCTATTTCCACAATATTCTGTCTGTCTCTTTTTCTCCATTCACTTGGCCATTACATTAGTTCAAGCCTTAATATCTTTCCTGCAATATTGCAATTGCTGCCCATTTGATTTCCTTGCATATAGTCTTTCTTCTCCCCAATATATTATCCAGTTGTTGGTTAGTCAATTAGCATTTATCAACCACCAATGACATGCCAGTCACTGTGGTAGGGCTATAGAGAAAGGCAAAAGACAGTCACTGCCCTCAAGGAGCTCATAATCTAGTGGGGGAGACAGCATGAAAGCCACTTTTGATAAACAAGATCTACCCATACTGCACTGGAGATAATCAGTGGAGGGGAAGCACTGGTATTAAGGGGGATTGGGAAAGGCTTCTTAAAGAAGGTGATAATTTAGTTAAGACTTGAAGTAAATTCCCCAGGGATGCAAGAGGGACAAAGTTCCAGTCATGGGAGATAGCCAGTGAAAAGTCTCAGAGTTGGAAGATGGAGTATTATGTGCAAGGAAGAGCAAGGAGGCCAGTGTCGCTGAAACACAGAGTATATGGGAGGTTATTGTGTTGTTGAGTCATTTCAGTTGTGCCTGACTCTCTGAGTGGTTTGCCATTTCCTTCTCCAGCTCATTTTATAGATGAGGAACTTAGGCAAACAGGGTGAAGTGACTTGCCCAGGTCACACAGCTAGGAATCATCTGAGGTCACATTTGAACTCAAGTCCTCCTGATTCCATGGTCAGCCCTCTATCCACTGTACCACCTAGCTGTCCTAGCTGGAGGGAGGGGCATGTAAAGTATAAGAAGATTGGAAAGGTGGGTCAGATTAGGGAGAGCTTTATGAGGCAGAGAGAGTGACAGAGAGAGAGAGAGAGAGAGAGAGGAGAGAGAGAGAGAGAGAGAGAGAGAGAGAGAGAGAGAGAGAGAGAGAAGAGATGGCTAGACCTGAGCTTTAGAAAGATATCTTTTACAGCTAAGTGGAGGATGGACTGGAGTGGGAAAAGATTTGAGACAGGCAGATTCCACCCCTCAGCCACTATTGCAATAGTCCAGGTGTGAGGTGATGAGGACACCAAGGTAGAGACAATGTCAGAGGAGAGGGGGGAAATAGATGAGAGGTATTATGAAGGTAGAAATGTCAAGGCTTGGCAACAGGTTAGAGAGAGGGTGTGGAGTATAATGTTGCTAAGGTGCACATGTGATCATGTTACTCCCCTGCCCAACAATCGTTAGTGGTTCCCTATTGGATCATTGAATGATTGGTATAGAAAGGGAAGGGCGTGGATGACCATCTGGTCCAACCATTTCATCTAACAGATGAGGAAATTGAGAACCACAGAGGTTAAGGATTTTGCCCAAAGTCACATGAATAGAGTCAGGATTTGTACTAAAATCCTCTAACGCTATCTTTAGGGCTCTTTCCACTATATCAGGCCACCTCATTTCTAGGATAGAGGCTTACTTCTTGGATATAATACAAACTCATTGGCCTGGCATTTAATGCCCTCCATAATCTGCCTCCTCTCTACCTTTCCAGACTTATTTCAATAGTACTTCCTTTCATGAACTCATGTTTTGAGTTCTCCATCTGCTGTCCTGCCAGGTTTCAGCTCCACAGAACAAGCTGCCCTTCCCTGGATAAGCTCTTCCCTTCTAATCTCATCCCCATGCGGAAAACTCAAGCCTTGATTGACATCAACCTAATCTCCCCTCTGATTATAGAGTAGAAAGGCAGAGTACCAAACTCCTCCCAGTGCCTTTCTTTGCAGTCGGCAGAAAACTGGACTCCCAACTCAATCCACTTTGCATTTGCTGCCTTTTAACTCCACATGGAACAAGATGCCTCCAAGCTGGATACCCTCTGCCCCCTCCTCTGCCTCCCTGCCTTCTTCTTCTGTATGTTGTCTCCCCCTCTAGATTGTAAACTCTTTGAGGTCAGGAACTGTCTTTCTTTTTATTAATTGTATCCCCAGTACTTAGGACAGTGTCTCCCATGTAGTAGGTGCTTAAATAATGTTTATTGGATTGGATTGGATTGGATTGCATTCTAGACAAACCAGCTTTCTAGCTATTGTCTCAAACTTAACATTCCATGGCGACCTCTGTCCCTTTGTACAAGCTGTCCCCTACACTAGGAATGCATTCCCTCCTCGCCTCTTAGACTCTGTATCTTCCTTCAAGGCTCATCTGAAGTGCTATTCTTCCAGGAAGCCTTCCTGAACTGCCTTTATCTCTGGTTTTTAATGTTCTCTCTCTCTCCTCAGATTATCTGGTATTTACTTATCTATTAGCAACCGTTCCCCATTCTCTCCCTCTAGTAGAATTTTATCTCCTTGAGGGTGTGGAGGATTTCATCTTTGTTTTTGTAAGTCTACAACAGTGCCTAGAACATAACAGACACTTAGTAATCATTTGTTGAATTGAATCAAAGATTAACCAACAAGAGTGAAGTATGAGCTACTGTAGAAATTAAAGTTAATACACAGCTAGTTTCTCCACCACCCTGATGCCCTCTCCTGGCATCATGGAGACCCTGTGTTTTCAAAGGTTTCATAAGTGAAATGCAAATCCTTTAAGTCTAATGGACTAAGCTGAAAAGACTTGGAGGATAGAAGCTCAGGGCACCAAATACAATTTGTGGTCCAAGAATCAGCCTAGCTAAGGGCACAGGGAATCGTTGCCAGAAGACTGATCACCAGAGATTATTATTATTATTATTATTATTATTATTGCTATCATCATCATCAGCAGCAGCAGCAGCAGCATCCAAAAAATGTAATCAGCCAGTTATGAAACATTCAGGGTCTACTGTGTGCCAGGCTATGTGCTAAGAGCTTTACAAAGATTTCCTCAACTAATCTTCACTACAACCTTAGGAGGGAGGTGGCTATTATTATTATTCCCATTTTAACATTGGAGAAACTGAGGAAAGATAGAGGTTAAGGGACTTGCCCAGAATCACACAGCAAATAAATATCTGAGATCACATTTGAACTCAGGTCTCCTTGACTCCAGGTCCAGGACTCTGTGCACCATGATGCACCCCCTAACTGTTCACAATGAGGGTGAAGAAAGGCAAAAGGCAGTCTGTTCTCTCAAGGTACTCACAGTCTAATAACACTTTAGTTAATGAGTGGAAGGTTTCTTGTCTCTAGTGAATGGGAGTATTTTCCACCAGGGAACAGATGGCTCTTGAAGATGTATTCAAGAATACAGTGCTAATTAAATTTACTTAAAGTTCCTGCAGCACCTGAAAATTAAGCTGCATGGCCCAAGTCTCTGCTTTTCAGTCTACTCACTTCTCAAAATTCCAGATTCTCTTGTCCTTCCTTTTCCTGCCTCATCACAGTGGGTGGTAGGATCTTCTCATCTTAGCCTCTCCACCTGGAAATAGTCTCCTTACAGCTAAGTGCCTAATAGACTTCCTGACTCTTCAAATTCCATCTTAAGACCCATTGCCGTGGCCTATGACTCCTGACCTTCTCTATAATAAACCAGTCAAAACCCTCTCTCTGAACTGCCCAGAATCCCCTGTGCTTAATCATTCTCTCTGAAACTTGGTTATTGTATTCTCTTTCAGCCCTCTCCCATGCCCTACCACAGCTATAGATGCCACCTGTGATATATTGCAGCCTTCATCATTTATTTATATTTGCATAGATTGGAATCATCTATGATATACCTCTGGTACTTTTAAATAAACCATATTTTACTAAAATAAGCTGCATTTTTTAACCTTCTAAATGAGTTTCTATTTAATGTAATCTATAATCTCCTTTTCTTTCTAAAGAGCTTATAACCAAGGCATTAAAAGAGTCTGTTATTCAGAACTTTTGTTGTACATATGTCAAAAAAGGAATACCTTATTCTCCATTACCTGAAAGACTGTTATTGTCTTTAATAACCGTAACTTTGCTGATGGTCTAGTGAGCTAAAAGGAATTATGTGCCAGGCACCCACTCTAGTTAGTAAGTGTATAGGTGTTTGTTTTTTTTAAGTTGGGTGCTTGTTCCTATATTAATACATATTATATGTACATGTGTTTTAAAAGTTGGGCATGTTATTTTAATATATGTACATATTGCATTAATATATGTGTTATAAGCATATGTGTGCACATAATGCATACATTAATATGTGAGTGATAGGTCTACATTTACACACATTTAAAAACTGGGTACTTGTATATTTTATGTTTATATATGAGGAAAGAGAGAAAAAAGGGAGAAGACAGAGAAAGAAGAAGAGAAGAGAAAAGAAAAGAAAAGAAAAGAAAAGAAAAGAAAAGAAAAGAAAAGAAAAGAAGAGGAGAGAAAAGAGGAAGAGAGAAAGAGAGAGGAGAGGAGAGACAGAGAGAGACAAAGAAAGAGTATGGGGGGAAGGGAGAACTTAAATTAGGTTTCTAAGTGAAAACAGAGGACTGAGACAATGTATGATTTTGCTACGGCCAGCTGGTCTACTCATTCTCCTAATGATTTCCAAAGGGGATTCTACAGGATTGTAACCTGTGTGTCAATTGAAGACAGACAGACTGAGTTCGATCTGGGAGACTTATTGATGACATCCATCACACTCTCTAGCTCATGTACCCACCTGTGGGGCCCCCAGGAATATCTGGCTTTGGCTTATTTCTAGCTCTCATTTAGATGACTTCAGTTTCTGGGCGAGCACAAGCTAACAAGGCATGGGAACATAGAACAAGCTAATTATATGCTACCAATACAAAACACACTCGACTCAACAAATATTTCTTAAATGCCTACTATGTGCAAGGCATTGGGGCTTCAAAGGCAAAAGCTAACAATGAGTTTACATTTTATTGGGCAGTGCAATATGTAAACAGATAAATAAATACAAAATATTTTGAGGAAACAACCTATGCAAAGATGGGGAGATAGGAGATGGAATGTGTGTGGAAGGAGAATAAATGGTATGCCAATTTGGCAGGAACAGCACGTGATGGGAAGCAATGTGAAATACACCTGGAGAGAGAGAGAAGGAAGCCAGGTTTTGAAAGGATTTAAATTCCAGGCTGAAGAGTTTGTATTTTATCACTGGTTTCTTTTGAGCAGGGCACTGAGCCTAGTCAGAACCATGCTTGAGAAAGATTAGTTTAGTAGCTGTGTGAATCAACGTTGTAGTTGTTTGTCCCTCCTGCTCTAAGAGGACCATAACATCAGGGAAGTGATGCCATGACTTGCAAATGAATTCAGTTTAAGTGAGGGAGGGTTGTGCAAAGTCACCAGCCTCACTTTCTCCTCCTGAGCCATCTGGGTCCAGTGGGGAGATGTAGATCAGTACAGCTGGAGATGGCCCAGGGTACAGTGGGAGAGGAAAAGACTGGAAGAAGGGAGTCCAAATAGGAGAGAAGGCTACAATCCAAGTAAGAGATGATGAAGAGCTCAGTTAGGGCGGTGGCCATATGAAGGCAGAAAAGGGGACAGAAGTAAGAGATAGTGCAGGGGTAGAATCAGTTTGTTCCCACGTCTGTTGAGGGTCAAGAAAACTTTCCTTACTGGGGAACCCCACCTTCTCCAGGAAGGTATACAGTAGTTTCAGACTTACAGGTCCCATATAGAGTTAAGGTCTCCTTAACTGGGGAAAGGAGGGCTCCCAGAAAGTCCAGCAACCTTCTCTTCTGCCAGGTACCATCTTCCTTTAGGGTCCATCCAGTCTTCATGACTCAGTACCAAGGAAGAGCAAGATTCAGATTTCTGACTCACTACTTGGTTCTCCCTCCTACAATTCCTTGCCACAGTCCAGGAACTCCCTTACTACTGTCTCTTTGTGTCTTCAGGATTTCCTTCTTGAGAGATTCTCATCATTTCCATCTCAGCAACATGTTCCTTCTGTTAGTAAGAATCTAATCCAGACTAGAGTTTACCCTTTTTGGTTCCTTTATTTTTAGAAATTCTCCCTAGAAGGGGCAGCCGAGTGGCACAGTGGATAGAGCACTGGCCCTGGATTCAGGAGGACCTGAGTTCAAATCCAGCCTCAGACACATAACATTTACTAGCTGTGTGACCCTGGGCAAGTCACTTAACCCCATTGCCTAGCCAAAAAAAAAAATTCTCCCTAATAGAAAATTAGGGTGATAGATCATTTGGTACAGTGGAAAGAGTACTGACTTTGGAGTCAGAGGACCTGGGTTCAAATTCTATCCCTCTTACCCAGTACTTGAATGACATGACTGTAGGCAAATCATTTAAGCTCCCTGGGACTCCTCTCCTATAAAACGAATGGGTTGCCCTAGATGGTTTCTAAGGTCCCTTCCAGCTCTAAATCTGTGATTTTGTGATCTAATTTCATGATCATAATTTGGATCCTCTTGGTATTTACTGCTTTATTCTAGGGCTAGAAACAGAAGTCATTTCAGAGTCCACAATATCCTTTCCATCAGTCATTTTTCAGTAGTGTCTGACTCTTCATGACCCCATTTGGAGTTTTCTTGGCAAAGATACTGGAGTGGTTTGCCATTTCTTTCTCCAGCTCATTTTACAGATGAGGAAAAATGAGGTAAACAAGGTCACACAGCTAGGAAGTGTCTGAGGCCAGATTTGAACTCATGAAGATGAGTCTTCTTAACCCCAGGCCTGACACTCTTTCCACAGTGCCACCTACCTATCCCAAACTCACATTTGCAGCACCATAGAGTGGTAGGCGTCTTTAAGAATTACTACTAAATTTCATGAATTTTCTCTCATGACTCATGTCTTTCCCTTTTCCTCCATAGCCAACTCTGCCCCTTCACAAAGTTTAAGGGAAATAATTTAAAGATATGAATCTTTCTCCTTTGTTTGACAACTGGGTAGAAAGGTACTTCCTTTGGGTCGGGGTGGGGGGTGGGGGGGCAGGCAGGAATAGTGCTTTCCACTACTGATAAAACAGAGTAATTGATAATGGGGTTTAATTTTGTCTCTACATAATATTTCTGTTATTGGCAGTCTCACTTTTGAGCACTATATTTTACTCCTAATTCATGAACTAATTTCTAACAGATGGTATCATAACACTTAGAACTCACTTTCTTTTGCATAGAATTAATCACAGCAGTACATAATTGTGCACTATGTGACCAGAGCTAATGAAGTATCTGGGACTTCTCCATCACCTTTCTAAGCACTCACGTATAAATCAGCCCATAATAATTTTATCTTTTTGGAATTTGTCCAGTAGCTACAAAAGTTTATTAGAGGATGCTATTGCAAAGTGTTTGCTTAAAATCCAAATATTCTTGATCTCTCTAGTGTGAATTCTATGAAATCCATAATTATACCAAGAGAGTATGTGATTGGTTTGACATGTTTTGACATAAAACCAGGATTGCTCATCCTATATTAATCATATTTTCTTAGATTTCACATGAAATATGCTTATATGTATATATGTGCATCATGCACATATATATGTGTATGTATATATGTATATATATGCATATATATATATATAAATACACAAATATAATTTGCTTAAAATGGGCATTACATCATGGAATTCACTGTCTCCCTATTGCTCTGTCTTTAGGATGCTGGAGCTATGTCTAGACTTTTCTTTTCTTTTTATATATTAGGTATGCTTCCAGATTCCAAGAATAATTCAGGCTATACCAAGATTTTCTTTCCTAGTTCTTTAAGAAGTCTCAAGGCTCCTGCCTCCAGATCTATCTTTGGATGCCTGCTTCTCTTTCCCTCTCACTTTGTTTACCCTTTAGACTCAGCTTTTGCAGTGATTGTTTTTCATTCCCTGGCTTCTTGAACCTGGTTCTTCAGTTTCTCCTTATCATTATCCTTTTTTGATCAAAAGCTGAGCAAAAGGGCTATTTAAAATTCCTGCCAAATGCTCCTTTTTCTTGCTTTGCAGTGGTCCTATTTCCCCCCCCCCACTAATTTTTCTCTTTCTGAATGTGTTTATTGAATCCTCCCTGATTTCCTTTAACTCCCCTAGTGAGAATTATTTCATTTTGCTTTTTTGTCTCCTTTATTTTGTCTGCATCCCTTGATGATTAACATACTGTATTCATTCAATCTCCCTTCTTTTTCTGTTCCTATACAATTCTTTCTTTTATTCAGTTCTTTCACCAACCCTCTTTCATCCCCCACTTTTTTATCTTTCTTGTATGTTTAATTTGAGGTGGAATTGTTTGCCTTGGGCTTCTTGTACTGTGTTTTTTAAACTCTGCTATCCTGCTTTTTTCCCCAGCTGTAACCCATTTTACAGTAGCTATTATTTTCTTCCTTTTTGTAAAGTTTGCTTTATGAAAATGTAATGTCCTACAGTGGCTGCTTGTAATTGTAACCATTATTTGTATCATAAATTTGACTAGGTTGGGTGGGATTGCAAGCTCCCAAATTTCCTCTCACCTTCAGATCTATTTTCCTTGTCGTATAGTTAACACTAGCCTTGGCAAAACCAAGAGTAGTAACAAATTGATATTTATGCCAGTTGATGGGTGGGGTGGGAGTGGGTGGGTAGGTGACTCGGATGGGACTGAAATTAGGTTACACTAAGAATTTAGCTCAGACCCACTCCAAATCTGGTGTTCTGGAGCTGCAAGAAGCCACATCCATGGTTCCTATAGCCTCCTACAGGCTGGCACTTTTATTTGCTGTTGTTCATCCTTGGCTCTGGAAGAAGACCAATGATATCAGGAGGGGGATGTCTTGACTTGTGAGTGACTTGGATTTAAATGAGGCAGAGCTATGCAAAGTCATCAGCCTCACTCTCTCCTTCAGAGCCATGCAGAGTCAGGAGGACTGACAGTGGCCCAGGGTGCAGTGGGGGACCTTGGACTTTTGAAGCTAAGGTCTTTCCCAGGTCTCTGTTTGTCTGAGGAAAAGCCCATTCAGTAATTAAAGGCTAGGTAATAATTGAGGCAAAAGATGGCCTAGTTTGCCTTCATAAAAGAATCAGTCTGGAAGAGGAAGACCCTCAGAGTTTCTGGACACCTTTCTTCCTTACCCCCAGGCTCTTAGAACAATCTCTTCTTGGTTCAGAACCCAAGTTTCACCATAAGCACATCTCATTGTTGTTCATGGTTTGGTGAATTAAGAACCCCAAATCATCTTCTCTTACCTGTAAGATCGGAGAGAGAAACACTGGAAAATGCTACCATTGAGCTTTTCCCCACCACACAACCCTTCTTAAATCCTTCCATTATCTCTCCTTCTCAGAAAAGAAAAATTCTGGGATTTGCCTCAGAGGGTGAAAGTCTTTCAACAGCATTATGTTAAGTAGACTTGTAATTGAAAATATCCTAATTTTATACTCAAAATTCTCCTTCAAAAACACCTAGCAAAATTGTCCCAATTATTAGACCCTTAAATATACATTTATTCTGCATTTTTGTCTATATGTGGATTTTTTTTTTTGCTTAACTAGCTATGTTTACTTTCACTTCATGTAAACAGTATTTACTCTTATGGTGACCATAGTGATTTCAGGTTCAAAAATAAAACCATCATTTAAAGGAACTGTTTGTATTTGCACAAAAATTTAAATCCATATCAATGATTAGATTTTTTTTCCAAGTAGCAAGAACAACAGAATAAAACTATATGATAAGATGAAATAAGAACTAAGATTTATATAATTCTATTTTTGAATAATCCCCTCTTGGAGAAGGAGAGATGGAAGAGATAGCAGAGGGATTAAAATAAGAAGGATTTTTTTTTTTAATCGAGCCTGAAGAGGAGAAAAAAACCCAGAACAGTAACTTACGTTACAGTTAGTCCAGGGTCTCATAAATAAAGTCATAGACAGTTAATAAATTATAAGAATAAAAGACCAGAAAAAATATTTTCCAGTAGGATTAGTTCATCTGTGGAGTACCTGGTGCTTGTGGGAAGTGTGAAGGGGGCGGAAGGGGGGAGGGGAAAGAAGAAGGGGTAGAGAAGACACTAAATTACCTTTCAGCTTTTTAAATTATTTCTGTGGATCCTATTACAGTAGAGAAAGGAGAAGAGGCTGAAGAACAAATCATATGAATTCCTGTATCCAGCTGTCCACTGGTCCCTAAAAAAAAAGAGAGAAAGAGAATGGTGGAGGCAATAAGAAATGCATTCCGCTCCCATTCATCACGGTGTCATCTTCAGATGCAGATATTGTTTTGTGCCGCCATAGAGCTGGGGTTTGGTGCAAATTAACACATACTCTCTGATTTCAGATCTTCCCCTTCCCCCAATTCAAAATATCCCTGCCTTTTATCCTTTCTCATTTTCTAGAGAAGCATCCTATGATTCAGAGGCTTTCTTTTCTCTTTCAAGGGCCTTTTCAAATGGAAGAGGTGACTTCCTTTTGTCTTTGTCTCTGAGGTTATCCCGGGCTAATAGTATTATTTTTCAAAAGAAGAGAAGAGAATTGGATATTTTATAGAAATTTCAGCTCTATAAGGGATCACAGAGATCACCCAGTTCATCCTCTTAAGTTTACATAAGAGGAAACAGAGGCCCAGTGATGTTCAATGACTCATCCAAGGCCATACAGATTAAAAATACATGTCAGATCACTCAAGAAGAAAACTACTCTTTCCATAAGCTCCGTGGGGGAAGTGTCCTGAAATGAACTCGAGTTCAAATTTCTGGAATGGTTCCCACTCTGATCTGAAGAAATTAAAATAGAATTGATTAGAATGGGACAACAAGCATTTGGAATGGTGGAACTGGGTAAAGATTTAAATTTGACATAAGTGTGTGGTATCTATTGCAAAGGATGACTAAAGACCATAAGCAAGAAACATAGAGTTGAAAGCATCAGATGTGACAGAGATAAAGTTGTCAGGGCATTATGGAAATTCCAGAGTCTGATAATAAGATGACTTGCAAAGTAGAAGTGAGAAAGCATTGGTAGAATTATATATGTATCAAGATAGAAGGTGCAGTGGATACAGCACTGGGCCTGGATTCAGGAAGACCTGAGTTCAAATTCAGCCTTAGCTTTGTGACCCTGGGCAAGTCGTTAACCCTATTTGCCTCAGTTTCCCCATCTGTAAAATGAGCTGGAGAAGGACATGGCAAACTCCTCCAGCTTTCTCTGCCAAGAAAGCCCCAAATGAGGTTGAGAAGAATTGTATATGATTGAAACCACCAAATAGCAACAAAAGCTAGAAATGCATCTAGATCTCAAGTACCCAGTCTACTTACCAGTCTTATTTTTACACTCATACAATTAAAAATCACAGTAAAGTTAGTTATCCAATAATTGGACTCTCTTCTCTGGGTTTCCACATAGTGCCCCAAGCAAAATTTGAAATTTTAAAGAGATGAGACCTATGCAGAGAAAAAAAAACCAACCAATAATTTTTGATTAGACAATGAAAACCATATCTAGTGGCTGGTCCAAGTTACAAAACTTTACTTTCTATTCTCCAAAGCCTAGAGAGAAATGCCAGTTCTTTAGAGCTGCTGAATTGCTTTAAGTGATTTCTTAATGCCATAGTAGGGACTATCTCAAAAGCACAGAAGTATAGAATAAATATTGTCCATTCTGCATTAAATATTTTAAACCAAATATATCACGCAAATGAACATATTCCCCAATCCCTATAAGAGAAGCAGGGAGAATTTTAATATTGCAAAACATTCCCATTCCTGTTCCCAACAAGACTCCCTACCTTCCCTACTGCTTTTCTCTCCATATTAAAGTAACGAAGATAGCTTTGAAATAGATGCTTTATCTTATCTTTTATCTTTTCTATGCTATGGTTCCTTCCTATACATTTTTATTAGGTTTAATGGCAATTTGTGGTCATGAAGACTCTACATATGCTTGTCTACAGGGAGGTGATTCCCCCACTTCAGTCCATTGACATAGGAACTAGAGAACTATGAGGATGGAGACAGGATGTGCTGATTGTGTTCCTACTTTGGAGATTGCTTTGGTAGGAAGTCAGAAAAAAAGGTTCTGTGATATTAATGACTTGTCCAAGGTCACAAAGCTAGTAAATAACAGAAGGCTTGAAGTGTATCTGTGAGACACCTTTCCTGTGATTTCCATACATGTGTTACGCATTTCTTTTTGATCTGGGGCAAGGCTGGGGAACCTTCGGCCTCGAGGCCACATATGGCCCTGTAGGTCCTCAAGTGTGATCCTTTGAAGTTTGGATTCGGTCAAAGGGTCGCACTTGAGGACCTAGAGGGCCACATGTGACTTTGAGGCCACAGGTTCCCCACTCCTGTTTCTGGTCTTATGATCTCATTAGAGTAAGTAGAGTGGACATTCCCTCCCTGACACAGATTAGCAGTTTATCTGCAACTTAAACTCTTGAAGAGTTGCCTGGGCTACTGAGAAGTGAAATGACTTGCCCATGGTCATACAGCTATTATATGTCAAAGACAGGATTTGATAGTAGAAAGCAGGTTTTCCTGAATTCAAGACCAGAACTCTATAGGTTACACCATACTCCATCTTGCCATATACGAATTTTTTTAATTGTAATTACATTGGTATAGAGAATGCCCAGTGAGCAACTGCTTCTTACCAATGAAATTTTGTTAAGCAAAGAAACCCATTTACAGAAGTTGATAACAAAACAGAAATCAGAGAAAGTATACATAGGAGAATACGTACTAGACAACACAAAAAGAAGAATTCCTCCTATTGGGGAGATTTCATCACACAGCTCAAGAGAGAGAGAGAGAGTCACCAATCTTACCCAAGGGGAAATTCCTCAAAGTCTCTACTGTAGCAATTTGAGTATAGACATGATGGAGATTGTCAGATCCTCTCACGTAGGTTTCTTCCCACAATCTTAGGATCTTTTCAGCAACCTGAGGTAGAGTTGGCATCGTCCATTTTCTCTCTTGAAGCTGAAAGCCAAAAGCACCCAAAGTGACTACAGAGTCCCAAAAGACTTAAGAGACTAGAAGAAAGCAAAGAGCCTGAAGAGAGTGGAGCTCTCCTCTCTTTTGCTCTTGCAACTCTGATTCGCCCCTCATACAGGCTCAGGGCATCAATCTCCACCAGTGAAGAGAGACTCCCACTCCAATGGGCTTTGGGACTTAAGTTACATCCCTCCCTTGGGCTGAAACTCTTTGTGGTCCCTTGTAAAGATCAGCTGGGGGAAGTATAAAACCTGTAATTTTACAGTGTAAACACATCAAGGTTTTAAAACAACAAGGATGATTTTCCTGGCATCCTAGGTAACCAACCTTTGGTACTGTTGACTGAATTAAACAATGAACATTAAGAGTGAGTGTAGTAGGCATGGCACTGTACAGAGTATTATCTGGAAAGAGAACATGCCTACAATGACAACATGGCTAACTATATACAGGATATAACGCATGCACATTCAGAGGCAACTCCTTTTCTGCCCAAATTTGCTACAGAGATCCCTAGCTACAGAGTCAATCCACAGATCAGGAAACATACTGATAGCCCACCTGGCATGACTGCCAGCCCAGGTACAGACACACAAGGCTATAATGATCCCAATGGTCAGCCCATACCAACTACGAGCTCAGGTACAGGAGCTGAGAGAGCAGTCGGTGACAAGAGAATCAGGTCTATTAGAGCAGTCACTAAGCTGAATTATGATGCTACAAGGGAACCTGTGTAGTCACCCGTGGACATAGATGACAATGCTAGAGATTGCTCATGTGAAATGCATTGTGAATGTAATTGCATATGGTAACTGATATGCACGTAAATTGCTACATGTTTGAACATGCTTATTTTTTAAAAAAACTTTGCTGTTATGTTTATTTGACACTGCTTTGTGCTATGTTCATGCTATAGAGATGTCTGTTCATTGTTTTGCATGTATACTACTGCTTATAGTTAAATTGCATATTATATATTGGCCTATTGAAAGTGTGATTGTTGTAGCTAGCTAGCTTCGCATCATTAATTAGCCATAATTATTGCTTTTGACCACTAAAGTCTTAAGAGAAGTTAAGTTACTTGCCCAGGGTCACATTTGTTTAGTCATTTCAGTCATATCTGACTCTCCATTACTCCATTTGGGGTTTTCTCGGAAAAGATATAGAAGCAGTTTGCCATTTCTTCCTCCAACTGATTTTATAGATGAGGAAACTGAGGCAAATGAGGTTCAGTAACTTGTCCAGGGTCACACAGCTAGTAAGTATGCAAGGTTGATTTGAACTGAGGTGTTCCTCACTCCAGGCTCCATCTACTGCACCACCTAGTTGTCCCAGAGTTACATAATTGGTATTTATAAGATGTATATCTTATGCAGACATGAGGTCTCGAACCCAGGTCTTCTTAGCTCTAAAGCTCATTCTCTATACACTGTCTCTTGTATCTATAAAATAGCCCATGTAAAATTCTTTTAAAAGTACCATGTCAAATTGATGTTTGGTGTATCATAAAATTTTAATAATTTGATTATTTGTACACAGCATAAAACAGGCCTCATTTTAGGTGCAAAATTTTAAATGTAGAATACAAGCTCCTTAAATACTTTCTATTTATACTTCCAGTGGTTAGCATGGTACCTAGCACAGAGTAGATGCCTAATAAATACTTGTTGATTTATTAATGCACCCTGCTATTAGCAGCACTCTGTATATTATTCCAAAAAATGTTAAATGCTGCACTGTCCAAAATTTTTCAAAACAGAATGGGCAAAAAAAAAAAAAGAAATCTGACAGAATGCAAATAATTGAGGAAGTTCTACAGATCAAGCAGGTCTCTGTGTTAGGCAGTAGATGGTGTTGGCAGCATAGCCATAGACATTGGACTTGAAGTTTGACTCCTACCTTAGGGACTTATTAGTTGTGTGACTTTGGGCCAGTCACAGGATCTCTCCAGCCTCAGTTTCCCCATCTGCAAAATGAAGGGGTTGGACACTATGGCCTCTATCATCTATTCTGGCTCTAACTTTATGATTTTCTCAATGTTTTGAGTTATGAGTACCTGACCACTTTTACCTAACTCCCTTTACCACAAATAAAGTTTCTAAAACCAGCAATCCACTTTTAACTTTGGTGGGAATGCAATGATTTTGCATTTTCCCTAGTGATAGAAGGCACTTACTTGTTCATCAAATACCACAAGAAAGCCCTGTGCACGACTTCTCTGCCCAGGTCTGCCTTGTAGCATAGTATACGACCCTTTCCCATAAATGCAAGGACACAGGGTGCAAGACAAATATGTAGGACAGGGATAGCAGCTGTATCGGTTGTGTGCGCAAGCTGGTGGTAATTTTTAGGGAAGAGTAGAAAGTTCTGCCCTTTGCTCTGGCAAAGCTCTGACCAGCCCGTCTTGAGCTGGACCCACTAAGTAGCCTCTTCAAAGTAAACCACACAACACTGATGCTGTTTCTGCTAAAGACAAATTAAGAATTTAATACATAGGTTTGCTGCCAGGTCCTAAGGGTCAGAGGTCGATATAGTATATTGCAATAAGGCTATAGGTTACCCATGCCCCAATATTTTATCATAATAAACCAAATGGGGATGAAACACCCAGCAGTAGCCCATAAATCTATTAGCGGTGAACTGTCAATGTCCCATATACCAGGGTAATTTGTTAATTCAAAGCTGGGTCTCTTTTTTTTTTCACTAGACCTTGTAAACTCCTTTCTGAAACATCAATAAGCCATCTGTTTTGACTTGTTAATCAAACGACTTTATTCAGTCCAAAGCAATTTTTTCCTAATAAAAACAGAGTATTTATCTCCATGGCTATAAAAGAGGATTGTTTTCAACTGTTCACTTATAGTTAAGAAGCACATTTAGTTTGGATTGATTTCCAATGCTTCGGTCATATCTTGTCACTTTCCATTTCTTACACACAGCATCTCAGTTTAGCTACTTAGCAGGAGAAAAACACAGCTAAATTCTGGGTGTGGTGTGGGCTAGGGCGCAGATACCATAAAAGGGTAAGAAGTTTGAGAGAGAAGAGAGGCGAAAAAAATCTAAGAGAAACTTAGATCAATATTTTGAGCACCTTGATTTCCCGTCAGCTTGGAGGTTGGGGGCTCATACCCAATGGCAGCGCTTCCATTAACCACACTGCCTTTTCCTCAGCTGAGATTCCAGATGTTTGCCTCTGAGTCAGGAATTCTCTGTTTTAAGTCACAGGGCAGGCAGTGTTTATGTATAGTAGAAACTTTTTATCCTCCCTTAGGTTTCATTGTGTCAACGTAAAATATAGTCTGCCTTGCTGAGACAAGACCGTAACATGTGAAAACTTGCAAGGCTATCACAGAAAAATGACCCCTTTCTCTCCAGCCAATCAAACTGAGATAAAATGAGTCTTTCGGAGGGATCCGTGGGGATCCCCCTCAATGCTGTGTGAATGAGCATCTTGAGGAATCGTCACGCTCCATGCACCCTCTGTCCATGGAGCCTACTGCCAGCTGGCAAATGGAGCACAGCCTCTGACCTCTGACCTTGAATCAGCTCCTCTTGGACTGTTAGAAAAATGATGTCTGGAGAGAGGTCTGGGCATTTGAGTTATTACTTGATTCCATCCTCTTAAAAAACAAAGAAGAAAGTCCAAGGTATCATTAATGACTTGAGGCCCCCCAACGCAACGCAAAGCGTGGTACATTCTGGGAATTCCTTCTTCTGGGGGCGCGGTGGTCTTCCCGATGCAGATGCTTGAACAAAGGGGAAAAATGTCCTGCAAACAAAAAGCGTAATTAAAACATCTCCAATTCCTCCCAGACTCCTTTGGGCTGTCTCAGTTCTGGCAGCCTCTGAATTGCTGTGATTCTGTTTAAGTGGGGATGCATATCTGAAAGGTTAGGGATCCCTAGGCAGTCCTGTTTGACCCATACTTCTGTGGATATAAAGCAGGAAAAGCTATTTAGGCTCCCAACCTGAATTTATGCTGAGTCTAAGAAAGAAAGAAAAAAAAAATGAGGAAATGTGTCCACAATGGTAGCAACAGCAGCAAGTTTCTGATGTTGCAGATTTCTCCCACTGTTTCCCTTCCATTGTTTTTGACATTATTCCCATAAGATTTTTCACTTGTCTTCTCCATATAAAGTGTGAACTGACTACATTAAAATCAGCTCCCCCTCGGGCATGGAATTTTTCTGAATTAAATATTAATTACTTTTGAATGAATGAAGCAATACTCATAGATAATGACTCCATTTCTTGAATCTCTGGCCGTCACCCCAGCATTATCTCTTCTTACCTAACATACAATGGATCTGGGAAGCCTTACCAGAGGAATAATATATATGGCATGGACTATGGTAGTGAATTAAGGCTACCTAGGTTGAGGTCATTACCACGGGGACAAATGTCCAGGAAATAATTGTGCCTTGGTCTAGGAATTCCTGTTTTTAAAAAATCCTTCAGTTGTGAGTAATAGTAATTGGAGATAGGGGAACTGCAGCCATTGTGTATGTGTGACAGAGAAAGACAGAGAGGGACAAAGAGACACAGAACCCTAAGAAAATCAGTCTATGAGAGAAAAAAGGTACCAGAGAGTTGAGGAGACGCACATTTTAGGTGATTTTCATAAACCAGTAGATAGGAACGGAATGCAAGAAGAAAACTCATTTCCAGTCTCATCTGTAATCGATGTCCATCTTCTTACAGGAAGTTCTATTTCTAGATATCAGGACTAGTATTCTCTAGACCGGAAGGGAGCAGTGAGGTACGATTTGGAAAAACTTCAAAAGGCGACCTATACTTCTCTTGAGCCAGGGCAGGTGTGGAGCTGAAGGACTCTAATTGTTTCTCAAACATGGCCTCAAATTCTCTGGTTGGCCATATCGTAGCCTCTATTCCCCTTTGGAAAGTTATAGGAGAAACTTGCAGCCTTAGATACTCACTGCTGCTGCTACCCCCATGTAGACATCTTTTTCTTTTTTTTTCTTTCTTTCTTATACTCCATACATATTCAGGTTGGAAACTCAAAGAGCTTTTCCCTTCTTACGTTCACAGAAGTTTGGGTCAAACCTGACTGACTGATCTCAGTCCTTTTGATACTGCCTGTCACAAGCCAACACATACCCTTAAATTGAGCCTCAGTTGAGTTAACTTTGCTGGCTCTCTGCCTTTCCCTAATACGTTTTTTATTTAACCCTTAAAAATAGTACCTTTCTTTTTGACTCTAAATTTCTCTTTGGTATTCTGTCCATAATAACATATGAGCATTTCTATGTATATTTTCTGTACTCATAAATAGGATTGTTAAAGAAAGATCAGTTGCTATTGCAGAAAGGGAAGAGAAGCTTTCCCCCTCAGAGTAAATCAGTGACTCAGGAGTCAGTCACTAGGAGGCTTGGCCTCTAGAATTGGAAAATCCCTTCTTCCCTTAGACCAGTGGCAGAGGTTCTCTGTGAGGAGAGACAAAGGGTTGGAAAACTGGCAAAGGTGCTGAAAATTAGTGAAGATGAGTGAAGGATGGGTAGAGACAGAGAATGATGAAAGGAAAGATGAAATAACTTTTTTTTCCCTTGTTTGGCCAAGTAGGAATTCACAAAAAATGGAATATAACTGAAAGGGGCATTGTTGTGTTCATTCCATTTCTTTAGCAAAACCACCCTAGGAAATCGTGTTCATTTTTGAACACCTTGTTAAAAGGAAATTGGAGGAAACTCATAAGGGTGTATTTACAGAGATTAAGGGGCTATGAGGGATTGATTTATGAGGAAAGATTAATAGAATTCAACATGTATAGCTTAGCTAAGCAAAGACTAAATAAGAATTGGCTGCTTATAAACATTTTAAATTTCTGGAGAAATAGGAGATGTCTAACCTGGTACTAGAGGTTGTATAACTAGGAGAATTAAATCAAGGAATGAAACTTTTTTAAAAGGAAATTTAAGCTGATAATAAGGAAAATCTTGATGGAGAAAGCTGGATAGAATTGTAAGACTAAAATAAAAGATAAGACCCCCAGCTGGATTCACTTGTCAAACTTCCTTACCTCCTCTCCTCAAAATACCCTTTCCCCTTCTGGGGAAGCTAGGTGGCATAGTGGATAGAGCACCGAGCCTGGAGTAAGGAAGAACTGAGTTCAAAACCAGCATCACATATTCCCTAGCTGGGGGGTCCCGGGTGAGTCACTGAACCCTGTTTACCTCAGTTTCTTCATCTGTAAAACATGCTGGAGAAGGAAATGGTAAACCACTGTTGTATTTTTACCAAGAAAACCCCAAACTGGGTCACAAAGAGTCAGACATGACTGAACAACAATAACTTTTCCCTTCTAGTTCTCCTTCATGTGTTTCTTCCTCCGTTAGCACGTAAGCTGCTTGAGGGTAAGAACTGCCATGTTTGCATGTATTTGTATCTGTAACGCCTGGTATGTACCAAACACTCAACAAATGCTTTATCTATATATCTCTGATTACATTGATTTTGCTTTATCTATATATCTCTGATTACATTGATTTTGAAAACTATTTGACAAAAAAAACCCTTACCTAATTATACTATTAATTAACAATTGCTGGTGAGCCAAGTGGGGCTATACCAATTTGCCGAAACTCACAAGGATTGTAGGATTTTGAGCTGGAAGGGACCTGAGAGATTACCTAGTCCAACACTTGAAGCCCAGAGAGTTTAAGGGGTTGAAGATCATGTGAACAGTAAGTGGTAGCACTGGGATTTCAATGAAGGTTCTCTAACTCAGCTAAAGTCCCACCTTCTGCAAGAAGTCTTTTCCAGTTCTCCCTAATCTTAATGCCTTCTCTCTGACACTACCTTTAATTTATCCTGTTTACACCTTATTTATATATTGTTGTTTGCTGGTTGTCCCACTGGCCTTGACTCAGTCAACAATAATTGTTAAGCACCTACTATGTGCCAAGCACCGTGGAAACGCTAAGGATACAAAGAAAGGCAAAACTCAGTGCCTGCTTGTTAGATTGTGAGCTCTTTGAAAGCATGGACCATTTTTGTTTTGTTTTGTTTTGTTTTGCCTTTCTTTGCATCCCCAGCACTTAGCACAGTGAGTACTTAACAAATACTATTTGAAAATAATAACAGCTAGAATTTACGTAGCGCTTTCAGGTTTACAAAGTGCTTTACAAATATCTCATTTTATACTCTTAATAATCTTGGGAGGAAGGTGCTATTTTCATCTCTATTTTTGAAGGGAGAAAATGGAGAGATTAAATGACTTGCCCAGTCACACAGCTAGTAAGTATCTATCACATTTGAACTCATGCCTTCTTGACTCTGAGTCTAGCACACTATCCGCTGTGCCATCTAGCTGCCTAATTGGTCAATAGATTCATTGGCCCTCTTTCCACTGTCCTAGAGTTTTCTCCTCCACCATAATGGTTAGAGGCATTGCTTGGCTGAGGCCATAGGGGCGGGTGACTCCACTGTTCCCTCCCTTTCCTGTACCTGCCATTGATGTTTAACCAGGTTTAGCTCTAGGGGAGCCTGAACTCTAATCAATGGAATTAGATCCCTCAGTCTCACATACATGGTCGCAGTTTCTCAGTTACCCCAGCTACTCTAGTGGAAATTCCATTTTTGGCTCTAGTCTAGGGTTTCCACTAAAATGAGAAAAGTAAAAAAAGATACTTAGTGTACAAACATGTTAGGTGATCTAGTCCTACTTGAAGAAAGCCATGATTATCCTAGGAGAATCATAGCACACATTACAGAATGATCAGAACAGAATTTTTAGCAACTCAACTTATTACTACGAGCACAGTCATCTGGGAGGCCAATATTCAAGCTTCATTAGGATAAAATTAGCAAGACTGCTAATTAGCCACATGACATTTTACTTACACTGGCATTATCCAATGAATCAGCCAAAAATTATCTTTCCCAAGACCTTCTCTCCAATTCCAACTCCTCCCTTGGCCCCACTCCACTTCTACTGCTTAGACACTCTTTCTCCCTCTGCTATTCAGGCACCTAGAAAGTTGAAGATATTAGCTGTTGTAATGGGATTCCAGTGCAACATCTCCTGATTTTTGGAGGCTCACATGGTCATCACTAAAGGAAGGAAACAGAAAGGAGTCAAAGGCAGCTAAGGGCCAGGTAAAAGCTGTATTGGTTGAGTCCAAGTTGAGTTTGAGGCCATTATACCAAGGTAGAGAGTATACCACTTCTTCTTAAAGTTACCTCTTGTCACCTGGGAAGCTGCTGCAAAAAAAAAGGTCTGCATCAGCTATCAAGCCGTGCAAAGCCTTTCATCTAACAATATCTCTGCCAGGTCTGTATCCTGAAGAGATTTAAAAAAACAAAAGGGAAAAGGACCTATTTGTACAAAAATATTTATAGCAGTTCTTTTTGTGGAGGCAAAGAATTGGAAATTGAGGGGATGCCTATCAATTGGGGAAGGCTGAACAAGTTGCAATGTATGATTGTGATGGAATACTACTGTGCTATAAGAGATAATGAGCAAGCTGATTCCAGAAAAACCTGGAAAAGTTTATATGAACTGACGCAAAGTGAAGTGAACAGAACCAGGAGAGCATTGTACATGGTAACAGCAATACTGTGCAATGACCAACTCTGATAGACTTACCTCTTCTCAGCAACACAATGATCCAAGACAATTCCAAAGGACTCTTGATAAAAAATGCTATCCACCTCCAGAGAAAGAACTAATGGAGTCTGAATGCAGATTGAAGAATACTATTTTTCACTTTCTGTATTTTTTTCATATTTTTCCTCCTTTGGGTCTGTGTCTTCTTTTACAACATGACTAATATGGTAATATGTTTTGCATGAATGAACGTATATAACCTATATAAAATTGCTTACTATATCAGGGTTGGGGGGGGTTGAGGAAGGAGGGAAAAATTCTAGAACTCAAATTTTAAAAAAATGAATGTTAAAATTGTCTTTACATGTAGTTGAGGAAAAATAAAATATTATTCAAAAAGAAAGGTTTGGATAGAACCTACTTCTTCTTTCAAAACCTCTCATGGGTCCTTAGTTCTTCCAGTTCATCAGCCAATCACAGGACTTTCAGAAGAGGAAGAAAGAGGGCCAGCTAGGTGGCGCAGTGGATAAAGTATTGGCTGGAGTCAGGAGGACCTGAGTTCAAATCTGGCCTCAGACACATAATGCTTATTAGCTGTGTGACTCTGGGTAAGTCATTTAACTCCAATTGCCTCCCCTCAAAAAAAAAAGAGAAAGAAAGGGAGGGAAAGAGGAAGAAAGAATGGAAGGAAGAGAGGGAAAAAAAGAGGAGGGAGGGTACAAGTAAGGAAGAGAAGGAAGCCTAAAATGTCTTGGAATGCTCCAATGGAGAAAAAGAACACCTCAACAATGAGTCTTAAGTGCTTAGAACTCCCTTGCCCACCCTTGCCCCCCCCACCCAGCCACCTCCACTCAATTTCCATGTGGTCACCAAGAATGGCAATTGAACATGGTACAAAGAAGAACACCTCGTTCTGATTTTTATGATTCTGGTTATTAGATCAGATCTTCTTCTTCTTCTTCTTCTTCTTCTTCTTCTTCTTCTTCTTCTTCTTTCTTTCTTTCTTTCTTTCTTTTTTTGCTCTTTGGTGAGGCAGTTGGGGTTAAGTGACTTGCCCACAGTCACATAGCTAGTAAGTGTCATGTGTCTGAGGCTGGACTTGAACTCAGGTCCTCCTGACTCCAACGAGAGTGCTCTATCCACTGTGTCACCTATCTGCCCTATATCAGATCTTCTTAAAACTTTGCCCTTCCCATTTGTTATTTCATGTGTCCTTGATCCAAAGTATTTGTATAGTACAGACTGCATTTAGGAGAAGAAAACAAAAAACATGATTTACATTTTATTTGTGTCCCTTTAAAGTGGTAAAGGTACCTATCAATTTAGTAAAGAAAGATTTGCTTTGGTAATTATACATGTTTGGACAGCAGCTATATTTTCTTTATATGTTTGATAATTATATTTGGAAGATATTAATTTTCTTTTTATAAGTGTGGAGTTGAAACCACCCTACCCCATGTTAGCCTGATATGTTGACTATAGGAGACATGTCTCAATGAATCACTCTAAAGCCTTGGACTGCATGAAAAGTCTTTGAAAGCCATTTATTTGATGAAATGAAATGACTCCAGACAAGAGGTCTATTTGAATTGTCTTTGGGTCTCCCCCTGCACTCTTGGTCCCCTATAAAAGTGCTTAGTTAACTGAAATGGGAGGCTTTTCCTGAAATTGAAATGCTGAGAAGAAATGGGGAGATGGGAAAAGAGAGGTCTTGGCTTTGGCCAGGTCTCCTGCCCCTTATCCCTTTGACCAGAAAAGAACCTTCTAGTTTCAAAGGGTCTGAAGGGTGTTGGACTTCTTGTCTCTCCATTGCTATATTTCCAGATGAACCGGTGGCAGTGTCTGCAGTACTAGAAATCAAAGAAACTTTGGACTCTAAGAGAAGACTTCTAGAAACCAGAAGCTGTGAGTTACCCCTTTGCTATGTATGTGTCCTCTTCAAGCTTGTACCCAGTTTCTCCTGGACTCTCTGTACTTGGGAGAAAGTGAGTCACAGATTGCTCTTTTTGTTTGTTTGTTTGTTTGTTTTGGAGGCACTGGGGGTTAAGTGACTTGCCCAGGGTCATGTAGGTAGTAAGTATCTGAGGTCAGATTTGAACTCAGGTCCTTCTGATTCTAGGCTCTGTCTGGTGCTCTATCCACTGTACCACCTAGCTGCCCCTGTGTCAGAGTTTTGAGGAGATGTTTCATACCAACTGTTGTTGTACCATCTTGGTAAATAATTCTTCCTAAAAACTACCCAAGGCTGGTTGACTGAATTGTTTCTCAGTTGATGATGATGATAATGATGGTGATGGTAATGGTGATGATGATGATGATGACAGAATTTATATAGTGCTTTAAGGTGCACTTTGCAAAGTACTTCATAAATATCTCATTTAATCTTCACAACAACTCTGGACGGCAGACGCTATTATTATCCCCATTTTATAGATGACAAAACTGAGGCAGTAAGAAGTTAAGGAACTTGCCCAGGGCCACCCAGATAATATGTGTGAGGCTGTATTTGAACTCAGGTCTTCCTGACTCCAAGTCCAATGCTGTTTCTGCTGACACCTAGAAGCACTTGAAAATCTTGGGGATTAATTTTGGGGGAGAAGCATATCAGTGAATCACTAATTACCCCTCAAGTAATAACCCTTTTAACCTGGAGGGAGAGATATCACTGATGACTCAGTAGGAGTGGAAGTTGGGATAAGGATAACTCAGAGCTGGGAATGTGTTGGTAACTGTTTAACAACCAGGTCTCCAGGTGGGGGGAAGGGCGGTAATGCATACATGACACGCTTTTTCAATTTAATCTGCATAATTCATATTTTCCCCATTGCTTACTTAAGTCTAGACAATCAACAAAACAATAGGTCAAACCTTGATTTGTAGCTTTACTAAATTCTAAGCATAAAAGCTCACACCGCACATTGAAGAATTGGCTCCCTTGAGCTGGCACGAGCTGGCTTTAGTGCACCATCTCAGAGCTTACATAGGCACTTTGAAGAGTTTTCTGCAAGACAGAAATAACTCAGGTGTGAACAGTCATGTATGGTAGTAGTTACTTTGTAATTTAAAAACTCGATATTCACCGTATTTCAGACTATAGGAGATGAACAGAAGTGTTCAAAATGAGTTATTACTATTATGGAGATGTCCCAGATTTCAACAGCACTCACTTAAAAAAAGCCATTGTTAAAAATATTTTCATGCAGGCTTAACTTCCTAGTGGTTTAATTACACAGATTGATGATTCCAGAGGACTGATGAGGCATACTACCCACCTCTTGACTGGAGAGGTGATGACTCAGGGTGCAGAACAAGACTTACATTTTCAGACTTGATCAATGTTGGAAATTATTTTGCTTGATTACACATATGTGTTACTATGTTTATTTTGTTTTGTTTTGTTTTCAATTGGGGAGTGAAGGTGAGAGGGAAGGAGGGAAAGGATAGGGTTGGAAGGAAGGAAGGAAGGAAGAAAGGAAGGAAAGGAAGGAAGGAACACAGAAAGGAGAGAAGGAAGAAAGAAGAAAGAAAGAAAGAAAGAAAGAAGAAAGAAAAAGAAAGAAAGAAAGAAAGAAAGAAAGAAAGAAAGAAAGAAAGAAAGAAAGAAAGAAAGAAAGAAAGAAAGAAAGAAAAAGAAAGAAAGAAAGAAGAAAGAAAGAAAGAAAGAAAGAAAGAAGAAAGAAAAAGAAAGAAAGAAGAAAGAAAGAAGAAAGAAAGAAAGAAGGAAGGAAGGAAGGAAGGAGGAAAGAAAAAAGAAAGGAACAAAAGAAAGAAAGGGAGGATGGGAGGAAGGAAGAAAGAAAGAAAGAAGAAAGGAAAGAAAGAAAGAAAAAGATGATCACTGAAGCATTTTTTAAAATGTACTTACAGAAGGAAGGCCATAAGGAATCACTGACATGCAAGACAGCCTTGAAAGTTACAGGTTGAATTTATAAATATACTTAAAAGGAAAAGCAAAGGGTGTATATAGGAGATTTGTAGTTTCACATACATCCTCTTTCTCTGTCCCACTTTGTACCAGGGAATGCTCATTTTATTTGGTGTTTACCTGAAGAATTTTTAAAAATGCAAATGTATTAAAATTAATTATATAGGCTATAATTTACACCTAGCTGGTGCTTTGCCTTGGACATTCCTCTGAGAGTCACTGAAGGATTGCCCTGAGGGAGTCCAAGTAGGGCACTAAGAGAAGCCTGAGGCGGACAAATGGAAATCTAAGGTTAATAGGCAATAAGCCAAATCCAGCTATTGTTAAGGCTACTTCTCAGGTGTTCAATGGTGACTGACAGAGCAAGAATGCAATAAGCCAAAAGGTTCTCAGCTTCCAGCTTTCCCTCCCAAAGCCACTCGGATTCAGATCCGAGCCGGTTCAGCCAGGGGGGGTCCCCGGGGACTCGGTGTGTTCCTATTAGCTGAGGCTCTCGTGCATGTTGAAAGCTAATCATGTCCCAAGGATGCCCCTGAGAGGTTAGGGGGCTTCTAGTTGCTACCACCAGTGGGTTCAAGGCACTTATCAAGGCCAGCATCTCAGATCGATTGAAACTGCTGAGCCCTCCAAAACTATTCCTATTCCTTTAGAATTCACTTCATTTCCTAGGCAATGTTAGGAGCAGCTAGTCTGGATCTCTGGGGCCACTGTGTGTGTGTGTGGGGGCTCAACCTGGGAGCCCTGGGATGGACCAGTGAAAATCTAACTGCAAGAGATTAAGAAATGCTTTGAACGTCATGGGCTCCTTTGGCAGAAGCATCATGACAAACACATTTCTTTCAGGACACTAGGGTTATTGGTTTAATGTGCTGAACCTGCCAGGTCCAAGTTAATCCACTCCTCCCAATCCTTCCTAATTCCTTTGGTGGATTCTTAGGATCATAGAACTTGAAGTTGGAAGGAATCTCAGAAGTTGTCTGCTATCAGAGGTGGGGAATCTGCTGCCCCGAGGCCACGTATGGCCCTCTATGGCCTCAAGTGCGGCCCTTTGACTGAATCCAAACTTCACAGAATAAGTCCCCTTAATAAAAGGATTTATTGTGTAAAACTTGATCTCAGTCAGAAGACCACACCCAAGGACCTAGAAGGCCTCAAGGCCATAGGTTCCCCACCCTTGGGTCACTCATTCCTGACCAAATGTCCTTTCTCTAACACTAAAACGTGAACTCCTTGAGAGCGAGGGCTGTTTCTGCCCTTTTATCTTATCCCCAGATCTTAGCACAGTGTCTAATACCTAGCAGGTGTTTAATAAATGATTATTGACTGACTGACTGACTGACTGACTGACTGACAAGTGGTTATTTAGTGAGGGAAGACCCATTCCCTGCCTAGGCGACCCCCCCCTCCACTCTTTGGAAGCTCAGTCTCTCTGTAATTTCTACCTATAATTCCTAGATCTGCCTTCTAGGATCAAGCCAAAACAAAAACAGAAATACAAAATGAAAATTCCAATCCCTCTTTTGCATGATAACCCCCCTTCAGTTCCTGAAGTTTCTACCATCTCACTTTGAAAATCAAGTATTTGTCCCACATGGAGGCTATGCCATACAAATTCCTTAAACTAATAGTTAGCTGGTTTTCAGCATCACAACTTGTATAGAATTGCTATTACATGGTACAAAACCTGTCTAGGAACTTTGACCGTTCACATCCAGAGGCAAAGCTTATGTTCTGGAGGAAACAGATTTGAAAACACAACTGTCAGCCCTTGACTGATTCTGTGCTAAGTAATACCCATGCCTTCCAGTCGCTAAAGCGTGAAATTGTGTCGTAGAAACAAGGAGCATTTTGTATAAAGTTTAGCTTGAACAAGTATCTAGATGGAATGAATCTACTCTGTGTACAGAAGTGTCTATTTTATTTGTTATTTGTGAGGTTCTGAAGAAAAATACAATTAAAAAAATAGATCAAATGACTCTATGGCCAGTCAACTAGCATTGATGAAGTGCCTTCTATGCACAGGAACTGAGCTAAGCACTGGCCGGCACAGAAAGAACATTTTGTCTAGAGCTTAGATTTTTAAAAAATCTTATAATTTTGTTTCTGCTAAACTGTATGTTCCATAAATGCAGGGTCTGTCTCTCAGCTAAACTTAATATATTAGGTAGCTAAGTGATACCATGGTGGACCTGGAGTGAGGAAGACCTGAGTTCAAATCCAGCTTAGACACTTACTAGCTGTAAGTACTAGACCTTGGGCAAGTCAACTTACTTGAGGAAGACCTGAGTTCAAATCCAGCTTAGACAGTTACTAGCTGTAAGTACTAGACCTTGGGCAAGTCTGCCTCAGTTCCCTCATCTGTAAATTGGGGGCAATAATAGCACCTACTTCCTAGGGTTGCTGGATCAAATGAAATAATATCTGTACAGCACCCTGTGTGTGATATAAAGCCTAGCTATTATGTATCCCAGCATCAGGTGCCGAGCTCTGAACATAGCAAGCTTTTTAACAAGAGATTTTTTTTAATGAAAGAAAGGTAAAGAAGGAAGGAAGGAAGGAGGGAGCAAGGGAACAAGAGAAAGAGGGAGAGAGGGAAGGAAGGAAGGAAGGAAGGAAGGAAGGAAGGAAGGAAGGAAGGAAGGAAGGAAGGAAGGAAGGAAGGAAGGAAGGAAGGAAGAATATTTGGCTGAGTGAATCAGAAACTCTGAGCTCTTTCTGCCATGCTAGATGCATTCCCAAACCAGATTTTATTATGAATATTGATAAATGTATTATTCATTTATTATGAATATTGATAAATATTTCTAATAGCTCAGCATTGACTTTAAGCATCAGGAAACTCAAAGATTATGGATATGATAAATAGATCATTTTATTATTATATTGAATAATGTGATAAGAAGTAGCTTGGCATAGTGGATAGAGAGCCATGCTCAGAGTCAAGTCCCGCTATTGGTTGTGTGATCCTGGCTAAGTCCCTTGACCTCTCTGTACCCCTAGGCAATTCTCTAAGATTCTTTCTGCATTGGTAGAGGGAATTTTCTCGTTGGGAATTAACTACACTAAATGAAATCACAGATCTGGTCCCTAAAGAAATAAATGTGACAGATAATCCATAATAAGAGAAGAGTAGGTTGACGGTGTCCAGTGACCTAAAGGGTTAATGTATGAATTATTTGACTCCCATATTTGATCTTTGTTGAGATGGATAAATCCTATCTGATGAAATTGAGGTGGTTAAAGCTCATCAATTGTAGCCTCTTCTTCTGTTAGTCCTATTCATCTGTCCTGGCAGCCATATCAACCATTACCATCCCCATTCCAGGCCAAAGGCCTCTCCAGTCCTGGGACTGACCATCCCTTTATACCAGCTGTTTAAGGTCTTTTCAGGGCATAAATCTCTTCAGTGTTGCTAATCCATTTAACGGCTTTATAAAGAAAGCATGTGACTGGTCGACTGATTAACAGGCCATTTTCCACTGAGAAAGAAATGTAACCACCTCAAAATGAAACCCAGCGGAGCTGGGAAAGAGGTGGTTTCGTAACCTCTGCTGATTAGAACTGAATTATTTTGTAAAGATTGTCTACCATTAGCCTTGCCCATAACCTCTGTGCCTTCACAAACAAGTCGCTCAGGAGGCTCCACCTCATTTTAAATTAATTGCCTGCTTTGAGATATAACTAGAAGTCATCAGATCAGGATACAGTGTAAGGAAACAAGAGCTGTTTTCTTTTTCATAGATTTTCTGTTAGCCCATCTCGTAGGAGTTGGCCGCGATTAGCTTACTTAGGACTTTTCACAGCCTTACCTGAGAGTCTCTGTTGGCCTTCAAACTGCTGGTGGGGCAGCTCTGCATTCTGGCTCTTGCTCTATTCTGGGTCTGCTGCCCTTGGCAGAGAGGTTTCTAGTCCTTCAAATTAAAGCAGAGCTGCTAGTCCTAACCTATTCAATCAGGCATTCTTAACCTGGGATCTGTAAACTTGTTTTTGTATTATAAAAAAAATTCACCATAATTAGTTTTTCTTATAATCTTGTATATTTTATTTTATACATTTAAAAATATTATTCCTAGAAGAGATCCACTGACTTCATCAGACTGCCAAAGGGGTCCTCAACACACACACACACACACACACACACACACACACACACACACAGGTTAAAAATCCCTGTGTTAGAGAAACAGTTAGATTCTAAAAACTCCTGCAGTATTTTAGAAAATTTTCTGAAATGGATTCCTGCCAATGTGATGGTGTTTCCCACCAGACTGGTATTGTTGATTTGAGAGTGGGAGGTGAGGAAATGATGGGTGAGATATTAGAATTAAGCCTTTTTGCACACCAGGTAATGTTTTTGTAAAATACCAACCCTGGTCTCAGTCTTTTTTTAATTCACAAATTAAAATGCAGCACTCCTTGGGCTCTCATCCCCAAAATGGGATTCTGGGTTCCCTCCCCACCTCCAGCTCAGCAAGGCTCTTTGGATTAATACCCCAATTCTAGAATCGTATTGATGTGGGTGCCCTTCCACACCCAACCAAATCTTTTTCAGTGTAACTCTTGTCCACAACTGAAGAGATGTGATCCAAGCCCTTTCTAGAAAACCTGAGCTTGATTTACAAACTACTCACCTTTGAATAAATCTTTATAGCTTCTTATGGCAGTTGCTTTTTTGAGACCCACTTACAAGAGTAGCACCTTCTCAAATCACCATCAAGAGAGATTGCCTTCACAAAGGCAAGTTGACTCTGGAGAAAGAATGTACAACATTTGTTTCTCTCCAAAAGAGAAACTCAAAGCTGGGGGAGGGAAAGGAGCATGTCTGTTAGTTTGCTTCAGAGGCCAACCTCCTCTATGTCCATTTATCCATTAAGCACGCCTGGGAATTACTTTGGGGCACAAGGCTATGACCCCAGGCCTCTCTCAGGATGCAGATTTTTTTTTTCCCAAGGACTCAACCTTATTGGCTGGCAAAGAGAGCTTTTCATTCTCTCTCGTTTCTGAAAACAGAACACAGCCACAGGTTCATTCATAGCTAAGACCCCCATGTTTCTTAAAAGAGAAGTCTCTCTTAGGTGGCGCTCTGACCACGGCTCTCAGAGACCTGGCTTGTCCAGGGAATGAAGCGCAGTCCTTTTGAATCAAAACACATTGTTAATTTCCATTCCCATCTCTGCTCCCAAGAATTCTCATCTCCTTTGCCAGCAAATCATAACCCCCTCCTCCCCATCCCTGTCCAGTGCACCCTGTGGGGGGGAGGGGGCAGAGAAGACAAAGTCATTTATATAATGTGTCTCCCTGCTGAGCCCCTAATGGCCGAAGCTTTTGTTCTACATTCAGTGGCTGCCTGTGATGGGCAGGAAGCCGCAGTCTCCCTTTGTTCCATGGCCTTATTCAGCAATTTAGATCCATCATAAAAATCAAATATGCATGTTGCAATCGCCTTGCGTACAACAGCTTCAATTTTCGCCTTTCTTTAATTTGAACTCCACAGGGGAAGAAGGCAGAGCGAAGGGAGAAAGGGAGAAAGGGGTAGCAAGAGAATCGCTTTGTGTTTTTGCTCAGCAGACTGTGAAAATAGGCAGTAATGAAAAAAATATATATATTTAATCTCATAGACACATCATATTTTTTTTTAATGCCCCAGGAAACACCCTTCGGAGAAAGTCACCAAACCAAATCACCTCTGGCTGGTTGGGGTTTCACCACTGGATAGGAAATCTTGGGGAGCTAGATAAGAGAAGAGGGCCAGGGCCAGGGCCAGGGAATTCAAGTACACCCATCCTCTTGAGTATAAGAGCATTACAAAAGGAAAGAAATCCTCTTGGGTTGGAGAAGTCAGGCTTCAGGAACAGGAGGCTAATGTCTGCCTTCTGTGAGCACTCCTAATTATGACCAAACTGGAGTGTTTTCTGTTCAGTTGTCATTCATAAGCCCCCTTTGCCGAAGAAATGATTCAGGGTAAGGAAGAGTTCAGGAGGGGAGAGAACACTCCATTTAAAGACATATTTCCTCCCCAAATAAAAATGAACACCATTGACAGCCAGGGGTGTTTTGTCCACTTATTGATTGTATGCTATATTTTAAATTTTCCCAGAACTTCAAAAGATATGTTCCCTGGGGTTCAAATAAATTTGCATCAGCAGCTTTGATATTGATTACCCAGAGAAATACAGAAACCCTTTTCCAACTCCATTATTTGAATTGTACAATGGCTTTACAGAGGGGTTCATGCCCTAATATAAACAATATGGCCAATATTCATTTGATTTATTTAAAAAAAAAGATCTGAAGAGCTGTACTTCTTTCTGCCTGGTTTCACTTATTAATATGGATTTGGAAGGTTCAAGCCAAAGTTGGAGCAAACCAGCTTGAAGACCCTTTGCCTGGGCTTATAAATGGAGGTCTTCCAGGCTAATTCCAGGGAGAGTTGCTGCAGACAACATTAGACAGATGCTAAACATAATGCAGAAGGGATGTGAACTGAGTGATCTTGGGGGGATCATTTGATGCTGAAAAAGCCTTTGATTGCCTGGAATGGAGTGTCTTCTGGAGCATGTACCATATGTCTAGAATGAATCTGGGATCAAAGCCAATTTTACAGGTTGATCCAGTGGTAATATGGAAATCCATCAGATTCTACTATAACCAATTAGAGATGTGCAAAGAGGGGTTCCCTTCCCCATCAATACCGAATTTCTCTTCTATCTACCCCCCAACCAGTTTCACTGAGAAAATCTTTAGCATTTAAAAGTATCCAGTTTAATATAGCACACTGTTGCATGTCACTGTTGTTACCCATAGCCTATACTTTACAGGTATAGTTTAGATTTACTAAGATTTAACTTTGCTCAGCTCTGCCTCACTGAATCCAATTCACGCACAAGTAAGACATCATCCTTGTGATGTCACTGGTCCTCTTTGAGAATGAAAGACAAACGGGGCAGCTAGGTGGCGCAGTGGATAGAGCACCAGCCCTGGAGTCGGGAGGACCTGAATTCAAATCTGGCCTCAGACACATAACACTTAAGAGCTGTGTAACTCTGGGCAAGTCACTTAACCTCAAATTGCCTCACAAAAAAAAAGAAAGAAAGAGAAAAAAGAGAATGAAAGACAAAGAACAACAACAAGATTTTAGGTGAAATCAAAGATGCTCATAGTACCTAAGAAACCTGAAAAATCATATATCTTTGCCATATTATTTAATATCAAGTGGATATATACCCACTTCAGATTTACCACAGTGGGTAAGAGATTTAGTATTTGGATTTCTTAAAAAAAAAAAAAAGAAGTTTGGCCTTTCTTGTACTTCATGGGAAGTAGACAGCCAACCCTCACCCACCAAAAAGTACTTCCAATTTTTAAAAACAAAAGTGATCTTACTCAACTTAAGGTCTGTATAAGAGTCAAGGTATTCATCTCCTTTTGGAGTAGTAGATGAATCTGGTGGAACATATGTTCCCTGAGGGCAGGGCTATTTTCACATTTGCCCTTATTTCCCCAGCCTTCGGAATAGAATCTGAAATAGAATAAATGTTTAATAAATAATTGTTAAATTGAATCAGGGTGCTTAGACACCAGCACAAGAGTCACAGGAGGATAGATTCTGAGCTAGAAGGTAATTTAGAACTCATTTAATTCATCCCTCTCATTTTCTAAAAGAGGAAAATGAAGTCTGGAGATTCCTAGGTCACCCAAATAGCAGCCAACAGAGGTAGGATTTGAACCTAAGCCCTTTAGCTCCAAATCCATGCCTCTTTCTAGTATACTATTTCTCCTCTAAACAAGGTAAGGAGAGAAAATGCAGACAAAACCTTGAGAAACAATGAGGGAAAAAATGAACAAAATTTAAAACTCCAATTAAACACGAAAATAGAAATTCTGAAAATCAAAGAGATAAACAAAATTAAAAGCAAAAAAAAACCTATCAAGTTAGATAAAACTGGGAATTAGCTGGGTTTTTTTAAACCAACAAAATAATGGAATGATAACACGAGAGAAAATTGATGGGAGCCAATTGATAAATGGTCAAAGGATATGAACAGGCAGTTTTTGGTGAAGAAATTAAAGCTACCTACAATCACATGAAAAAATGCTCTAAATCACACTGGTTAGAAAAATGCAAATTACAACAACTTTGAGGTACCACCTCACACCTGTCAGGTTGACTAATATGACAAAAAAGGAAAATGATAAATGTTGGAGAAGATGTGGGAAAATTAGAACACTAATGCATTGTCGGTGGAGTTGTGAACTGATCCAACCATTCTGGAGAACAATTTGAAATTATGCCCAAATCGCTATAAAACTGCACACCCTTTGATTCAGCATTACAACTACTAGGTCTGTATCCCAAAGAGATCATAAAAATGGGAAAAGGACCCACATGTACAAAAATATTTATGGTACCCTTTCTATGGTGGGCAAGAATTGGAAATTGAGGAGATGCCCTTCAACTGGGGAACGGCTAAACAAGTTGTGGTATATGAATGTTATTGTGCTATAAGAAATGATAAGCAGATGGATTTCAGAAAAACCTGGACCGACTTACATGAACTGATGCTAGTGAAGAGAGCAGAACCAGGAGAACATTGTACGCAGTAACAGCAGTGTTATGTGATGATCATCTATGATAGACTTAGCTCTTTTCAGCAATGCAAGGACCTAAGATAACTCCAAAGGACTCATGATGGAAAATGCTATCCACATCCAGAAAAAGAACTATGGAGTCTGAAAGCAGATTGAAGCATACTCTTTGCTCTTTTTTGTTTTTTCTTTCTCGTGGTTTTCCCTTTTGTTCTAATTCTTCTTTCACAACATGACTAATGAGGAAATATGTTTTACATGGTTGTACATGTATTACCCGTATAAGATTGTTTGCTGTCTTCGGAAGGGGGAAGGGGAAGGAAGGAAAAAAACCCTCAAAATCTTGCAAAAGTGAATGTTAAAAACTATCTTTGCATGTAATTGGAAAAAAAATAAAATACTATTAAGTGGGGGGGGGAGAAAATTGATGGGAGTTATGGCTCAAATCTGACAAAGGATTATGTTATGTCCCGTTATATCCCCAGTCATCTGAGCACAGCTTTATACCTCCCAGTTCTTGCAGACAGCTGTCATGCCCTAAAACAGCCTTCTAGGCCTGTATGCTAGCAATATTTTAGTTTTTAAATGTTTATTTGAAATGAGGAGAGGGCCCAGGCAGATGCCCCTCAAATGAGAAGCACTTCCATAGGAGAAAGGAAGATCCTGGTTCACCTTAGAATTAGGATAATTTAATATTTCAAATATTTGTCATTCAAGATAGTATTTTCTTTTTTTTTCAGAACTTTTCATCTTTATGTGGATGATTCTCAGATCTACTTTCTCTTGCTCTAATCTCTGCAGTGTTGCATCTATTAAACATCTCAAACTGGATGTCCCATGCACATCTTAAACTCAACATGCCCCAAACAGAACTCATTATCTTTTCCCCCAAATACTGCCCCCTTCCAAATTTCCTTATTATTGTCAAAGAGAACACCATCCTTCTGTTCCTCTGGGCTTAACAATCTAGGCATATTCCTCAATTCCTTACTCTCTCTCAACTCCAATATCCAGTTGGCTGCCAAGGCTTGTCCATTTCACATTGGTAAGATCTCTTCCGTATGCCTCCTTCTCTCCTCTGACCATCTCTACCACCCTATGCAAGCCCTTATCACCTTATGCCTGAGCTATTGCAATAATTTGTTGGTTAGCTTGCCTGCCACAAGTCTCTCCCCATTCCAGTCACATCCTGCAAGCAGCTATCAAATTGATCTTCCCAAAGCACAAGTCAGATCATGTCACCCTGCTCTTATTCAATGCATTCCAGTCATTTCTATTATCTCCAGGATCAAATATAAAATCCTCTGTTTAGCATTCAAAGCTCTCCTACCTTTCCTGTCTTCTTATACCTTACTCCCTCCATATACTCTGCAATTCAGTATCACTAGTCTCCTGGCTGTTCCAAGAAATAGATACCCTCCCTCCCTACTCTGCATTTTCTCTGGCTGTCCTCCTTGCCCATAACATTTTTCCTCCTTAACTCTACCTCCTGGCTTCACTGATTTCCTTCAAGAGCTAAAATTCCATCACTGTAGGAAGCCTTTCTTAATTCCTCTTAATTGTAGTGCCTTCCCTCTGTTAACTCTTTCCAATTTATTCTGTCTAGGGTTTGTCGGTACAAAGTTATTTGCATGGTATTTCCCTCCATTAGATTGTGAATCCCTTGAGAGCAGGGACTGTCTTTTCCTTTTCTTTGTACACCCAGTACTTAACAGTACCTGGCACAGAGTAGGTGTTTAATAAATGTTTGCTGACTGATTAATTTCAAGACTTTGTTTTCAGGTGCATTTTCCCCCTCAATAAATGGTTTGGCTCCAGATCTTTGAAACAATTTTTATGGCTATTTTCTTCACCAATCTCTAACCCCACACCCAATTTCCCAGTTCATTTTTCTCAGTTATTCCAAATATCACTATCATTCTTATCATGTCATATGCTTTAATTTTCCAAAGTCTTTCTGTTTTCTTCTTAGTATTAAGTTCATGCTAAAGTTAAAAGTTTTGCCAGCTATTACAATTTCTAAGCAATAACACCTTTATATGTGACCAATCCAGATATCTTGCCTCGTTATATTTCTTCCTCTCTTTCATCAGGAGACTTGGTTTGGAGTCATCCCTCTGTGACTTTGAGTGGGTAAGTCACTTTCTCTTTCTGAACCTCAGTTTCCTCCTCTGTAAAATAGGAGCAATGATATTTGCATTGCTCATTTCCCAAGTTATTGTGAGGATTGGGTAGAGAGTCAAAGAACTCCCTAAAGCCTGAAATGCTATCAAAAAGTCAAGGAAGGTCAAGAATGTTCTCATGTCCCTCACAAATGTAACTTCTGCCTTACACTTCCCATTCTTTCTGCATCTTTCCTCCCAAGGATCCCTCCATTTTTTTTTTACTTCCCTGTATTTTATAAACTAGGTTTGGTTTAGTTTTCCTACTTAACATTCAGTGTGATTGCAAGCTATTAAGGCTTAAAACTGCATGAAGACTTTGGGGACATCCTCTATTAAAAACCACATCTTCTTTCTCCTTCTTCTAAACATGCCCAGCTCTTCATTCCAGAGATGAGAAGGATGAGCAACTAATTAGTCACCCTCTCCAAATACATGAAGTCTTCCTACAGAAACGATGGTCACCAGGTCTTCTATGTCTCCATCAAAGGTGGAACATCTTAAATATAGAATGTATGGAATTGATGACCTACTCTTAGTTTCATTTAAAATAAATTAGATTCCTATCTGTCCTGAACGGATTTGGCATGTTCTTGCCCTGCTGCAAAAGGAATGGACTTTTCAGGCTCCCTCTTCCCCTGCTAATCTCTGATTATGTTACCCAAAGCACTTACTTGTATTGTGTTTGTCCAGGTTGCCTTAATTTATGCTCTATCTCCTGGTTGATTATAAACTCATCAGAGCAGAGATGTTGTCTTTATTTGGCACAGTTGGTCCATTATACAATGGCTTGGATACCATATAAAAGACTAAGGGGCAGCTAGGTGGCATAGTGGATAAAGCACCAGCCTTGGAATCAAGAGGACTTGAGTTCAAATCTGCCCTCAGACACATAACACTTACTAGCTGTGTGACTCTGGGCAAGTCACTTAACCCCGTTACCTAGCCCCCTCTCCCCCCAAAAAAAGAGATTAATGGAAGATTCACACTTAGTAGATTTTGGTACTATGTTGTATTCAAACACAACTAAATGGTCTCTTTTTAAAAAATGAAATTGTTACTTTGGTAGGAATTTGGTTGTACAATTATTACCTTTATAATAAATCATGTAGAAAATAATTTAATTTAAAGGTATGGGGAGAGAGGACAACATGAAGACAGAAGAGTGGCTCAAAACAGAAGTAGGAATCTGTGAAAAAAAAAGAAAAGGGAAAGCCAAATTATTGGAAAGCTAAGCTTCTTTTTAAAAAAGACTATTATCATATAACAATTAAGTAAACAGTATAACTTCAAAAATACCTATTAATAACTATGCCAAGAATATATGTTTGATGATAGTCAAAAGGGTGGGCTGGCACAACCAAAGATCTGGGGAGGCCCTAGGAGATCAGCTTCAATCCAGTGATTTAAGATCAGGCCAGTTCAGGTGGCAAGATCCAGAGCTATGAACCTCCAGGATGTGACCACACAAGGGAACAGACAAAGCCAGCATATTCAGGGGGTAGGAAATCCCTAGGAGCTGGAGAGTAGCTATAGACTATGGCAAAGTATGGGACTTGGCCATAATGCTAATCCAACTCTGGCCCCAGGTCAGAAGAAGACAGAGAGCCTCCTATCCAGAGACTACAGGATATCAATGTCTAGTCTATAGTATGCAGCCCCACACCACATCTTTCTACTCTGGAACTAGTTGTAGAATATAAGCTAGGCCTAGTCACTCTGTCCCAGACTGTAGTGGAGACCAGTGCCTGGCTTTGTCAGGAATGAGTAGACATGAGCAAACAAACAAAAACCCCTTACTATAATGAAGAAATACTATGGGTTAAAAGAGTGTCATATAAAATGTCAGAAGAAGGAGATAATTCCAAAATAATCACAAATAGAACTTCAGGGAAAAGAATAGATTGATCACAAGGTCTCCCAAAATGGATGGAAGAAATGAAGGAAGAACTTAAGCAAAAGATAAAAATTATAGACATGAAGTTAGAGCACTTAAAAGGAGAATTAACAGCATGGAGTAAAAAGTGGACAATATTACCCAAACAGTTGCCACTTTTGAAGTAGAATGGAGCAAACAGAACTCAATGATTCAACAAAGTAATAAGAAATATAGGAAAAAAGTCAAACAATTTAAGAAATTAGAAAAATAAGTGAGATATCTATTATCAAAAAGAACTGACCTAGTAATCAGGACAAGGGCAAATAATTTAAGAGTCATCAGAATCCCTAGTGAGACTTATGACTAAACCAAAAACTTGTATATCGTATTTCAAGAGATTCAAGAGATCATAAAAGAAAACTATCCAGAATGATTAGAACCAGGAGGCAAAGTAAAGAGACAGAATCTACTGGTCATTTTCTCCAAGAAACTCAAAATTGAATATATGTAGAAATATCATAGCCAAAATCCAGAGTTTCCGTGTTAAAGATATTGTAAATAGCACAGCGGAAAGAGATCAAGTGCCAAGGAACCACAATCCAGATGATACAAGACTTGGCAGTAACCATATGAAGGAATATGGATCTTGGAATATCATATGCCAAAAGGGAAAAGAAAAAGACTTGCAACTAAGAATAACTTATCTTGTAAAATTGAGTGTAATTCTATAAAACGAAAACATGGATCTTCAATAGAATAGAAGATGTTGAAGTATTCCTGCTTAGAAAACCAGAATTGTGTAGAATCTTGAAAGTGACAATACAGGGAAAAAAAACTAGAAAGGTAACTATTTGAGCAACTTGAAGGGGTTAAATGATGATCAAGTGTTTATATCCTAATAGGAAGAAAACAAACCATCGTCCTCTTAAAAACTCAACTGTCTTCAAGAGACAGGTAGCATGGAAGGGACAAAAAGATGGGAACGTAAACAGGAAGAGGGAAGAGTGGGGTTTAAAAGAAAGAGTAAAATTGGGGAGAGATCAGTCACAAACAAAACAAACCAACAAGCGAGGACAGAACAGAGGATTAAAAGGAGAGAAAGAAATGGTAAGGTACAGAAGCAGCTAGGTAGTGCAGTGGTTAGAGTCAGGAGGACCTGAGTTCAAATATGGTCTCAGACCAAACACTTGACATTTACTAGCTGTGTGACCCTGGGCAAGTCACTTAACCCCAACTGCTTTGCCAAAAAAAATGGTAAGGGACAGCAACTGAGGTCTGGGCTAGGTAAACAGAAGTACAAATAATATAGTACATCAACTTTTTCTTTGCAAAATGATGATGTTGGGGGCTGAGAGGGAACATTGCAATTGTATATGACAAAAGAAAAAACACACCTAATAATCATAACCACAAGTGTGAATGTGATAAACTCACCAATAAAACAGAAAAGAATAGGAAAATGAATTAGAAAGAAGAATCCAACAATATGTTGTTTAAAAAAAATATATTTGAGACATACAGATTCAATGCAGAGTTAAGATGAGGGTCTAAGAGTAGGGAGTCGAATGTATCAGGTAAATCTGAAAAAAAAACAGGAGTGACAATCATGACCTTAGATAAAATAGTTCTAAAAATAGACATCACTAAAAGAGAATTATGCCGACAGGAAACACAGGTAATGAAATAATATAAATAGTAACAATATATGTATGCAGTGAATGGTGCAGTACCTAAACACTTAAAGGAAAAGCTAAAGGAAGAAATAGCTAATAAAACAATAATTGTTGGGAACCTTATTTCCTTTTCATAAATAGACAAATCTAACAAAAATATAAACAAGAAAGAAGTTAAAGATTTTAATTCAGTTTTAGAAAAGCTTAGGTATTATAGAGCACTGGATCTGAAGTCAGGAGGACCTGAGTTCAAATCTGACCTCAGACCAAACACTTGACACTTACTAGCTGTGTGACCCTGGGCAAGTCACTTAACCCCAATTACCAAAAAAAAAAAGTTTAGGTATGATAGGACTCTGGTGACTATTGAATTGGAATAATAAAGAGTATACACACATATATATATATATGCATATACACATGCATATATTCTTTATATATTATATTATTTATATGCATACAAATATAAAATCTTAATATGACACCTTTATAAAAACAGGTCAAGTGCTAGTGCATCAAAACCTCATAAAAAATCCACAAAAAAAGATATTGAACATTTTTCTCAATCACCGCACAATAAAAAGTAGAATCATTAAACACAATTTCAAGATAGGATTAAGACTTAAATGGAGACTAATATAATCTTAAAGAATGTGTGGGTCAAAGAACAGATCATAGAAAGAACAGATAATTTCATCAATCAAAATTATAAAAATGAGATAAAAAAATTTAGAATGCAAACAAAGTAACTCTTGGGGAAAAAATACATATTTCTGTAAGTGTGCACTCTTTTAGAGTTAGCATAAAGCCAGCTTTACTTCCTGGTCCTGTTTTGAATTTTATGCCAGGTCCAGTAACTGAGTTCTTGCATTGTTCCTTGCAGCCCAGCTCCCACTTATCTCTCTTTTTCTGATTGCTCCTCCCCCCACCATTCTCCAGTACTTTTTAGAGAATGGAATCCTGCCTCTGAACCTCAATCATCACATCTAAATTCCCAGGACCTACTACTGTATCTTCTTGACAATTGACTGTCTGGACTTTTTGCTATTGCCTATTGTCAGTTACCTACCCTTCCCTGCAAAATGATCTTGTCTATGCGTCTTAGAATGCTATGGTCTAATGTATCCTGCCATTAATTAAGCTTTGGTTATGACATGTTTAGTCTATCATGGACTAACCCATTACTACTTTTAGATTCTCCTGCACCTGTCTCTCAGTTATTCCTGCTAACTATTGTGCTATATCTCTCCTCCCTGTAGCGACTAAATTCCTTGAAAAAGTCATCTACAGCTGATGTCTTCACTTCTTTTCCTCTCATTCTCTTCTTAACTCTTTGCAGTTTGGCTTCCAAGCTCATAATTTAACTGAAGCTACTGTCTTCAAAATTACCAGTGATCTCTTAATTGCTAAATCTAATCTTTTCTCAATCTTCATCTCTCTTTTAATTCCTTATCCCTTTCTGTAGTCTTTCATACTGTCTATCACATTCTTCTCCTTGATACCATCTTCTCTCTACGTTTTTAAGAGTTTGATCTTTCCTGGTTCTCCTCCTACCTGTCTGACTACTCCTTAGTCTCCTTTGCTGAATTTTACCCAAGTTATGTGTACTAATCATGGATGTCCCTCAAGGCTCTGTCCTGGGCCCTCCCTTCCCTTTATACTGCTTTATTTTGGTGATCTCATCAGGGCCATGAATTCAATTATAATCTCTATACTGATGATTGCTCAACGAGGTGGCACAGTGGGTATAGTACCAGCCCTTGAGTCAGGAGGACTCGAGTTCAAATCCAGCCTCAGATACTTACTAGCTGTGTGACCTGGGCAAGTCACTTAATTTCTGTTTGCCTCAGTTTCCTCATCTGTAAAATGAGCTCAAGAAGGAAATGGCAAACTACTTCAGTATCTTTGCCAAGCAAACCCCAAATGGGATCAGAAAGAGTCAAATGTGACTGATTGACTAAACAACAACAAAGTGGTAATGATACTATATCAAACACTTTCTCATGCATATGTCATCATTAATAATATACTGCTGTCTGCTTGTGTCTATCATGCTTTCTCCATTGTCCTTTGGATTTAAATCCTGTCTCTGATGCTTACTACATGTATAACCTTGGGCAGATCATTTAGTCACTCTAGGTTCCAATTTCTTCATCTAAAAAAATTAGGAACTTGGACCTATAAAAACATAATATTATGATCTTATAACAGAAAGGAGACAAGCCAGGAAGAGTTGAGTTGTGGGCACCAAGGGAGAAAGGGGTATCTAGTAGATGGAGTGGTCAACAGTATCAAAAGCCACAGAGAAATCAAAGAGGATGAGGACTGAGAAGAGGCTATCAAGTTTGGCAATTAGGAAACCACTGGTAGTGCTGGAGAGAACTATTTCAATAAAGGGATCATATCAACAGCCTGGGAAATGAACGGGTAGTGAGGAGGTGAAAGCATTCATTGAATGTAGCTTGTGCTTTAAGGAGTTTGGCAGGGTAAAGGAGAGATATTAAATGGTAGTTTGAGGGGATGGTAGGATCAAATGAGTTTTTTGTTTTAAAGGGTGGGGTAGATATGTATGCTTGTAGGAAGGGGACAAAGCCAGTATAGAGGGAGAGATTGAAGATTAAGGAGAGTGGGGATGATTTTGTGGGGGCACCTGACTCCAAATCATATGCTCTTTTTGCTACTGTCTCCAAGGAGTTGGGGAAACCATGGTAGGATAAAGAAAAGGGGAATGAACCCCGTAGGGAGAACCACATATACTTAAATTAGTTAACTAATTGAGTCCATCAACACAGGAGAGTGAAGCCTGAGTAGGATTCCTGAACTAGAAACGAGGAAAGAGAGAAGGACCAGAGGGTGTGGCAAAGATGAATAGGTTTAGGAGAAGTGAAGCATAGGGGAAGATAGAAGAAAAAGAAATTTCAGGGCAATTTCAGGGTTTAAAATCGTGAAGGTGGCACCATTATTGATGATGGTGAGATCTAAGTTGTGACCATCCCACTAAGTGGCTGAAATAGTAAGTCGTGGGATATAAGGACATTGATGACCTGGGGCAGGGTGTTTGAGGGGATATTAACTTGGATACTGACACCCCCAAGTCTTCAAACAGAAGTATGAGTGGAAAGAGACTATGAGTCAGATACTAGACTCCTTCAGAAAGGAAAGAGAGTGACCTGGAGGCTAATAGATGACAGCAACAAAGAACGAACTGGTCAAGGAAATCTAGGTCCTAAGAGTCAGAACTAAATTCACCTGTGCTACAGTTATGACATCTCCTCAGGTCAGCCATTCCTGCAGTATCAGAGCCAACTGAAACTTTCTAGGTACTGGAATTCTGGGAAGCATCCCTTCCCTCCCTCCATGCCAACAGTCAGTATAAAGGAAGTTTCCAGTGGGTCACTGATTAAAGGGACAATGTTCTAGTATGAACAAGGTTGGTTCCCACTTCATTCAAACTTGTGGTTGCTTACTGGGTCGTGTAGACTGGATTGAGGGAGTGACTTTGTGTACCTTAATGAAGGCAGGTGCTCCTTCTACACAAAATGGACTCTTTTGCTGGCACTGCTTGGAATATAGAAGAACTTTTGCCTTACACTTGGTGCTTGGAGTCTAGTAAGAAGGCACATGACTTGAACAGAAATAGTTTCTCTTCTGGAAGCCACAGGAGTGGCCAAAATCTTTTCCTTTCCTTCTCTTTTCTTCTCTTTTCCTGCAAGGAGTTGAGAGAAATCTGTGTGGCCTCATGTCACAGTATACCCAGCTAGAGAAATCTATTCTTATCCTCTTTTCAGGAATAATTATATGTCTTGTATTTTTGGAATTATTAAGGATCCTCACTTCACTATGTAACCATTTTCCATTGTTGTCATTCATCCTTCGTTTTCAAAGAAGACCAATGGCATCACAAGTGATGTCTTGACTTGTTCATAAATTGGAATTAAGTGAGGCTGATAGATTCATATGTTTATACTGAGCTGGGAATTTCTCCTGATAGTATAGGAGCATGCCAGTTTGGGCTTGAAACTGAGTTTAGGTGGTCATTGAACTAATTACTACCATTGCCACTCTGTGGGCAAGGCAAAAATGTGGCCACTTGGTCATTTTTCCGGACTCTCATCTGAACTGGCTGGCCCCAGCTCTCCCTCCCAACAAGAAGCACCTTTGCATAAAATACACCTAGATAAAAATAAATGTTTTGACTAGTGCCTCATTACCTTGGGTGACAGGCAATACTAGTGATTTGCCTTTATTGGGGAGGTGACTTTGCTCATACTTGGCTAACCTGAAAGGATTTACCCTCTATGCAGAGATGCATTCTTGCACTGCCATTCTTTCTTCATTGACATTTCTAGATACCATTATTGGGCTTATGGAGGGTTTCCCTGGCATATTGTTTATCCATATGCAGTTCACTAAACACTGTCCTTCCTACTAATCCGATCAGCTGCTTCTTATCACCTTGCACCTGCTCTGAAATGGTGATAAAGAAAGAGCCAAGAGCCTCCTGGAATAAATTTTACATGCTTCCATTGAACAGTATATCGCCTTTGAAACTCGGCTTTATTTCCAGGCAAAAGAACTATATTGCAAACTTTTTTAGATGAAATCACAAGAAATGAGTCCAAGGCAAACATGCCGCTATTGAGACGTAAATCCTTTAAAATTAGCAATTGATTAATACATAATGGGATGTCCATTTGCACAACAATAACACCACAAAAGAGGGTGATTAGTAATTTGCCCACAAGTGCTCTTCCTCCAACTGACTGCAAACAGCCTTGCCCCCAAAAGAGGTTGGGAGCTTGTCTCTCCCACTAGATACTTCTAAGGGACTAGACATCTGTTTTCACTTCCTATACTGAAAGAAGGCTTCTTGAAATGACTTGTAATGGCCTAAGAAATAAAACAGAAGTACTTGCCGAATTAAGAGCAGAAGCCTGGATGTAAGTCAGCAAAGTCAGCATGGACCGTGAGCTGATTCCTCTTGTTGAAAAGGGACGGCTTCCTAAGGCAAAGCCTTCAGTCATCAGCTCAGGCACAGGGTTGGCGTCCAGAGAAGAGGCAGCACTGGGGAAACAGAGAAGGCTGGAGAGTGAGAGAGTAGCTTCTTTATTGAGCCCCAGGTTACAATTTCCCTTGTTACTTATTACCGAGGTCTAATTGGCAAAGGGGAATGAACAATGAAGCAGACAGCAGTACAGGCTGCCATGTTTCAGTCTTCTTGAAATATCAGTAATGACTTCTCTTGAGTTTTTCAGCTCTGAATCAATCTGGGTTTCTGCTGTTTACAGCGGAAAGCAAAGATGGGAGCAGACAGCATCTTTTGTACTATGGGGCCAAGGGATGCCTGGGATCACAGATTTGGAATTGGAAAGGCCATCGAGTTCAACCCACTCATTTTACAAATGAGGAAACTGAGGCACCCAGAGGTTAAGTGACTTGCACAGAGTCACACCGGTGGTAAATGTCTGAGGTGGCAGCTGAACCTAAATCTTGAAACTCAGCGCTCTGTCTCACTGCACCATCTTAGCTACAGAACGAGTTAGGGTTAGTGAAAGTCAAGGTTCTTAACCTTTTTTGGGGCCATGGATTCCTTTAACAATCTGGTGAAGACCCTGGATGCCTCAGGATATTTTTAAATGTGCGAAATAAAATATATAGTATTACCAAAAGGAAATCATTTATATTGAAATATAGTTAACAAAATAAACAAAAGTTGATGGGCCTCGGGTTAAGAACTTAATTACTGTTTAATAATTAATTAAGAGTAATCTTAATTACTATTTAATTACACAATTCATAAGAGCACCTACCTACTGACTCCTCCCCACCAAAGACCGAGCCTGTCCTTTCGGAAAACCTGAAAATGGATGCTACTTAATTCAAGGAAGGAAGGCCACTTGTTAGAGAGATATCTTCCCCTCAAGTCTTCCCCAGCTAGGTCAGACTGGGTCCTATAAAGAGAAGAAGAGATTGGGGTTCTTTGATCTCTAGGAATTATGGAGACCTGAGGTCATGAAATGCACAACTCCTTTTGGCCCTCTGAAGGAAGAATGTGCTAACTGCTTAGCACAGTGCCCGGCACATAGTAGGTGCTTAATAAATGTTTATTGGCTGACTTTTATTTGTTGCCTCCTTTGTGTATTAGATTACAGAAAAAGGGACAGAGTTGTACCTAGAGCAACCAAATTAAGCATTTGCTTTGGGAACATAAAAGTCAGGGGTGTAGAAAAATAAACAAAATATACATCTAGCTATCCCAAGCAAACCATGACATTAGGAAGGAGAAGTGAGGTTCCCAAGTTCTGTTCTTGCTAATTTGGGTGCTGAATATGAACTCTCAGGTGCCTGACTGGGAAACCTTAGCACTAGACACTTTCTTCCCTCCATAAGCTCAAACACTCAGGATATCAAACACCCAGGAAGTCAATTCATCCCTCTTACTTCCCAAATAACCTGAAGGCCATAGCCATCATGGCTATCCACAGTCCCCTGTCTTTACTGTTCTTCAGAAATAAGTTACAGAAATGGCTAGTTCCATCTGTTACCCAGAGATATTTCTGGCTGGAAATACCAGGAATCCCTATCATCTAGTCTGATGCAGATAGCAGGGGAAACATCAAGATTCATTGCAATCAATGCCATTTTTTACTCTTCTGCATCCTATTTAACAGGGCCTTCTTGCCAAAACTTTGTTATTAATGATCCTGGACAGAGATTGGAGTTCAGCTAGGCTTCTCCAGTAGTTTGCCAAGAATTCATACCTTTGTTCCTTTGTCTTAGGCCAAATCGAAATATATTCCCAGTTCCAAAATGAACCCTTCCTAGTGTAACAGACTGCATTCTAAAGTTCCTGCCTTCATTCCTGGACCCAAGTCTTCCCAACCCTTACCCTAGGGCTTAAGCCTGAGGCTCACCATATTTGGGGGTTAATTGTTTATGCAAAACACTCTTGACCTCTGGTGTCAAACTCAAAAAGATTCAGGAGCTACTAAGAACATAAGAATCCCTTAGGCCAGCAAGGCGACTTAGAAAACCTCATATGAACATCATATATGTTTTATTTTTTAAATTTATGTTCTCAAATCTTTCTCAATTCCATTTTAATCTTGTTCTGCCTGCTAGAGAGTGAGGTGGGCTGCATGCTGCCCGAGTCGGACACCTCTGCTCTAAACTACCCTAAACCCCAGATCCACATTTTAGCTCTGGTAACATCTCGGGGCTGGGAAGTCAGGAGTTGCGGTGGGGTGGTATTGAGCTGTAGAAGCATTAGAAGAATGGGTCTTGGCTGAGATACTGGGATGTGGGCCAAAACTGTTCAATATCCACCTGTGTTTGTTGGCATTACCCAATAGTATCTAGGGAGTGAGAAGAGAACGTAAACAGGGGGATTATGAGTCAGGTGTTGGGGAGAAATGTTTGCATGTTTGCTCTGCTGTATCTTTGAAATAAATATTCCTTTGTAAAAGCAAATCTGAGGTAAAGTTTAGATCGAACTGGGGTGCTTGTCACTGGGTTCCCAAAATGGGGGGAACACAGCTGGTGGGAGCTCGAGCCCAGAAGAGAGACTCCCCAATCCCTTCATGCTACTGGACGATAGACTGTTTTCTTTTTTTGTTTGTTGGTGTTTTGTTTTTCTTCATATCTCCCTTGCCCCACACAGTGCCTGGCACACATCAGGCACCTCATAAGACTGTTGATATGAATAGAATTGAATCCTCTGCCTCACAGCTTGAATAGTTTGTGGGAAAACAATGTCCAGTGCCGCCATCTCTGTTCTCATTAACAGTCAAGGGGAGGGTGTAAAAAGGCAAACCCTTTCAAAAAAGTAAGAGATTCCTAAAGGGTTATTACTGTGACTCACAGACATCCATCAGAGGCAGCAACTGGTCCCGGTGGACACGAGAGTAGGAAGTGTCTGACTCTAGGACTGGTTCACGTGGTCTCAATTTCAGAGACTGTCCAGTCCCCAGTAGTTGATGGGGTGATTATGATATGGGCAGAGCTCCTCACGACATGTTCACTTTATAGAACCTTGCAGGGGAAGGGAAGACAAACAGAAGATAAAACTTATTTATTCCTGGTTTTAAAATTTTATCTTTTACATAAAATCCCTCAAGGCTAGAGAGACTACCTTTAACATTTTGAGGGGAATGGGATTATCTTGGTTTTTAGTACTTTTCCCCAATGATCCAAAAAATGTTTTCCACATCAGAATGAGTCTCTTTCTTCTCTGCACTCCTCCCCCCTTATAAATCATGTCTGGTTGAGGAAGCAATGGGCAAAAAAAAAAAAGATATTTCTGGCTTTTGGAGGTAAATACTTTTTTTTTATCTCTTACTTCTGCCACCAGACGCACCTGGTAGCCCAATGATAGTCACTGGGTCTGGAGTCAGGAAGACCTGAATTCAAATCCAGACTCAAACACTTGCTAGCTGTGGGTGAGTCATTTAAACTTTGTTTGCTTCAGTTTCCTCAACTGTAAAATGGGGATAATAATAGTACTAGCTTCTCAGGGTTGTTTGTGAGGATCAAATGTGATAATATTTGCAAAAAAAAAAGCTTGGTATAGTGCTTGGCATCCAGTGGGTGCTATGTAAATGCATATTTACCTTCACTTTCATCATCCAAGACTGAAATCTACATAAAAAAGAAAAAGTGGGAAAATACATCCTCTTTAAAAGTAAACTGTCTTTATTAGAATAGAATTTAGGCAGGATGTTTGTCTGGTGAATGGAGATCAGATGACTATTTCCATTTTACCCTTGTGGTCACCTAATAATGTCTGCTGTTCTTCAGCTCCAAAGGGTTTTACAGTCTTGTTTTCAGATCATCCCATGTGTGTCTTGACGTTGATTCCTTTGTTCTTTACGCTGTTGACTCAAATGTCTTTTTTCTCAGCGTCCAAACTGAAGTCACCATATATTTGTAAGCCCTCTTATCCATTGATAACAAAAATGTCATTAGCCAGGGTCTATTTAATACCTAAACACACATATGTACACATATTATTGACTTAACTGGGAACTCAGCAAAGAACATGTGACCAAGTTTGCTATGGAGCCTCTAGTAATACCCAGGATATAAAAGAAAGGTGAAAACATATGGGTGTACAGCCCTTGATCTCATGAGCTGCATTTGGCAAGACTCCAGTCATTCACTTCTATCTAATTAATGACATTCCTGGCATATGGGGACCATATAGCACAGAATGTGTCCACACACCCCCAACCCAGCTTTGTTCTCTCCACCTGCAAAAAATAGGCCACCTCTGCTTTTCATTTTTTTTAATGAATCCTTTTTGAATGCAATTACATACATATATATTTTAAGAAAGGGGGAGCCAGGAAGAGTTTTGTGACCATTGAACCAGGCAATTGTCCAAATGTAGAAAGCTAACACAATCATCTGCACTCTTCAGATTGCATTGGAATCCAAGAATGGTGTGCTCCAATTAGTTCAGTGACTGCGACGCTCCCTAAACAGACCACACTCACTTCTAGCTCTGCTTTGTACCTGCTGCTGGGGATGTTCTCTTTGCCTTGGATAGGTATCTTTTCTATCTGTCCTACCCACCTGTCTAAACACATCTCAAGATTCACCTGTTTCATAAATCTTTCCTGAAGAAGCCTGACACTTGCTGTCTATTTCCCTCTCTAACCTTCCCTAGGACTTATTTTCTGTAATATAATTGACCTCTCAAAGCAACTACTTTCTGATCTATACTGTGGTTTGAATTTTTTCTTAATGTAAGTAAATCTTGCCTCCCCAACTAGCTTGTAAGGTCCCTTGTAAGGGCAGAAATCATTATATATGTATATATTTATACACACACATATACATACACATATATAGCATGTATGCATGTATGCATATATGTATGTATGTATATATATATATATATATATGTATATAATATATATATGCTTTTCTTATCCACTGGGAGTATGTACCTAGTATGGTGGCAGGAATAAGAGGATAGGGACCTCTGATTTTATTGTTCTAGGAAGTTCCTGGTGAAAAACTCTCTCTACCCACGTAGGTCAGCATCTTCTAAGACCTGTAGTCTTAGAAAGTTGCCTTGAATATTGAAAGGTTAAGTTACTTGCCCATGGTCACATAAATAGTATGTTCAGAGGCAGGATTTGAACCCATACTCCCTTAGCTTCACTGTCAGATCTCTATCCACTATATGTTGTTTATATAACTCTTATAATAATAACTTATGGGTATTTGGCACTTTAAAATTTGAAATGCCCAATTTCATCCTTACAGTAACCATAGGAGGTTGATATATTGACTAAGAAAACTTAGCATAGGGGTGAGACTATAAAAGACTCACACATACTGTTAGATCAAATCAAAGATGGGAGGGATGCTGTATAATGTAATCTAACTGATTTGCTCTTTTTCTTATTTTCTTAGAAGGAGAGAAGGAAGGAAGGAAGGAAGGAAGGAAGGAAGGAAGGAAGGAAGGAAGGAAGGAAGGAAGGAAGGAAGGAAGGAAGGAAGGAAGGAGGGAAGAAAGGAAGGAAGGAAGGAAGGAAGGAAGGAAAGAAGCCTTGATTAAGTGTCTCTTTATGTATCAGGTACTGTGCTAAGAGCTTTACAAATATTTTCTCATCTTGGTCCTGATAACATCCCTAGGGAAACTGAGGCAGGCAGTGGTTAAGTGATTTGCCCAGAGTCACACAGCTATGGCAAGATTTGAACTTCTGACTCCTTCTGACTCCAGGTCCAGTGCTCTATCCACTGTGTCACCTAGCTGTGTCTAGTTTAGACAACTGGAATCTGGCAACATTAAGATTGGCATGACAGGCATGAACGTTTTCTTTCTATCCATTAACTACAGCACCTGCTGTTAGATTCAGGTTACTCCAAAAGGCATCAACATTTCCCCACCAAAACTTCACTGTGGGTTTGGAAACTGTTAACTCATTGTGTGCTGTCCAGGAAAAGGTAACCCAACCCAACCCAACCAGAGCAGTCCCTGTGATTATTTTTCAGACTGATTGGATTATCAGTCCCTTAGATCCCTTTAGGCCTAACACACAGAATCATTTTCCTCCTTATTCTGATCACCACCATAGCAGATGAGTAATAATTTCAAAAATTAAATGAAACACTAGGCAGGGTATTTTACATATTTTTTTAAAAAAACTTACAGTGGTGGCGGTATTCCATCACAGTCATTTCCAGTTATTCCCCTGCTTCTGCTCCCGCCCACCTCCCACCCAGTGAGACTTCTCTTGTAATAACAACAAAAAACAGGTGAACAAAACCAGCACACCCAGTGACTGCCACATCCACCAGTGCATACAGCATTCTGTACCCCAAGTCTCTCACCTCTCCAAGGAAAGGAGGTATATTTCCTCAGCTTGTTTCTAGTGCTAAGATCAGTCATTATAATGATGGTGTTTGCCTTTGTTATGGTATGCTTGTATCTATTGTTTTCCTGGATCTGTTCATTTCATTCTGCATCATTTTATACAAATTGCGGTAGGAACAATATCTATGTGGGTCTTTGCCACTCAGTCTGGGCTAGTTTTTCCTGTTTCTGGCACCTAGGTTGGGCTTGATTAATCCTGTCCCACAAAGGCTAGGCTTTGTGCCTTGTCTCCACCAGATTCAAGGGCTGTCTCCCACATGTAGCACTGGGAGGACTAAGGGTTGGGGGGAGGTAGTGTCATTGTGTGGCTAGAGGGGAGGCAGAATAGACACATCCAATCACTCCTCTCCCCCCACCCCCAGCCCCCTTCTCCAGGACAGACTATAATTCCTGCCAAGAGTGGAAACAGGAAGTTGGGGCCAGGTGTGGTCACTTTGCTTTCCTCAGACATAGGTGGTACTGGGCTAGAATTTTACCTATTTGCTCCCTTAAATATTATTTGTCTAGATTCTAAAAGATGTGAGTTTAGGGTTCAAGCAAACTTCTAAGCACTGTTTCAATATTGGGGAAGGAGAATTCCAAGTTCTATATCCAAGGCTTGACCTTGACCCCTTTCTCTTCATATACCAGTTACACAATGAACACAAAACGGCAATTATAATAAAAAAAAAACCCAACCCATTTTTCCAAATTGGTAGCAAAATAGACATCAGAGAAGGTATTTACACACACACACACACACACACACACACACACACACACACACACACAAAACTATATACCAGACAATACAGAGTAAAGGAGATCTTCCATAGAGAATAGTAACTAAGCTCAACTGAGAGAGAGAGAGAGAAAGAGAGAGAGAGAGAGAGAGAGAGAGAGAGAGAGAGAGAGAGAGAGAGAGAAGAGAAGAGAGAGAGAGAGAGGAGGGAGGGAGGGAGGAGGGAGGAGGAGGGAGAGAGAGAGAGAGAGAGAGAGAGAGGGAGAGTGGAGGAGAGCGAGAGAGATCTCACCCAAGGGGAAGTTCCATGAAGTCTCTACTGTGGTAAACTGGGAACAGGAACATGATGGCTCCTATCATGTCTATCCAAAGTCTTTTCCTTTAGCAACTTTAAGTGAGGTTGACATCTTCCATCTACTCTCTAGAAGCCAAAAGTGTCCAAAGTCCAAAGAGACTCAGGGACTTGGAGACAATTTGAGAAGATTGATGAGACTGAGGAAACCAGTGGTTGGCTCTGTCCTGCCACATGCACAAGCAAGGAGCATTGTTTTTCACCAATGAGAAGGGAGTCCCATACCAATGGGCTTTGGGGCTGGAGTTACACCTTTAAAAAAATTGAAACTCTCTTAAAGTGATTGTTCCAGGGTGCTAAGGACTGAATCACTGACATGATCTCCTGGTGACTTAAGTATAGAACTCAGGCTCCACACCAATAAGCCACCATGGCAAATTCAGAGGCAGGGAAATTGAACCCAACTAAATCAATGTTACTACCTTGCTGAATACAGGTAAGTGCTGACAATGAATCCTTTGAAGAGGTTGCATGTATTCAAATTCATATTATTTGAAGTTATAATTATGTAAAATATGGTAATTGGTTCCAGCCCAATGGAAATTCGCAGTGCAAATTCAAATAATGCCACTACTTTAGAGGTATTTATTATTTGCACTAATCAGGATCCTTTTTATGTTATAGCTAAATAAAGTCGCTTTTGTTAGCCATCTTCAGCTATCTCATTTGGTCTCAATGCCAAGCCTGAACCACCAGACCTGATTGAGTTAGGCCTAGTTTACAACAGATTTTCCCCAAATTTCTCCAAATTCCCCTTTTTTATGGCACACAGATATTTCATTATATAGCTAGGTCCTGACTGGTGTGAATAATGGATTCCCCTGAAGTGGTCGCATTATTTGAATTCACACTATACATTTCCACTGGGCTGGAACCAATTACCCTATTTTACATAATTATATGAACTGTCTTTAAGACCCAATCTAGGGGAATGAGCTGTAATTATAACTTCAAATAGTGCAAATACGAATATATGTGGCCACTTCAGGGGATTTATTACTCCCACTAATCCCACTAACTAGGACGTAGCTGTATTTGCATAGCACAATTTGTTTAGCCATTCTTTAAATCCATTTTGCTTAGTTTTTTCCTACCATAAATAGAGGTTCTGGGAGGAACCAACCAAACCATGGGACAGGCCAAAAGAGTAGAGAGTATTTAATAAATGCTTTTTCATAGATTAGTGACTTTTCTCTCATATTTACACATTGTTTTTAAGAGTGGCTGAACTAATTCACAGCTCTACCTACATTGCATTAGTGTTCTGGTCTTCCTACAGTCTTTCCAATGATGACAATTTCCATCTTTGTCACTGACAATTATTCACGATTTGGGGCAATCTCTCACATGGTTGTTGGTAATTTGCAATTCTTTTGAAAATTATTTGTCCATATCTTTTGGACTTTTATTTATTGGAGAATATCTCTTTGTCCCTTTATATTTGTATTAGTTCCCTATACATCTTGGACACCAGATTTTATCAGTGACATTTGATGCAAAAATTACATCTTCCCCCTCCATTGACAGTTTTCCTTCTTAACCTGACCACATTGATTTTGTTTCTCCAAAGCTTTTTAATGTTATACAGTCAAAATTATCCATTTTCTCTGCTATGATCCCCTCTGTCCTTTGCCTGATTAAGAATCACCACTTTCCCACCTATGAACTATAACTGTGAAAGTTAGGTCATTTTTATTTCTTGTTAGTAACTTTTAGAAAAGGTGCTTGGGCACACACACAAACACAAATATACACATAAATAATTTAATATGAAATCATGAGATAAAATGAAGTGTAGGGATTGGCTGCGATTTTCTTTATCCATGCCATAGTTAAGTGAAAATATGTTAATAGCAGATTAAGGGTCCCGAGAAGGACAATATCTACCACTTCTTGCCCCTGGAAATGTTGTTCAAGGTAGAAAGTACAACAGACTCTAAAGTGAATATGCAGGGACACTCTTATTATTTTTTTTTGAGCCAAACAGAAACTAAGGAATAACACTGAAATCCTGAATAAACAGCTGGTCCAATAGATGAAGGTATCTATGGTGGGCAACTGTACCCAGCAACCCAAGTTTGAAAAGGAAGGGGAGAAGACAGGCTGTGCTGAGCGAGGGTCCATATATACCTGGATGTGCTCTATTAAAAGAGGCGCTTCATTGCTCAGTAATTGCAGAGCTGGGCTCTTGGGGAGGCCTTTGTCATCCTTTCTCTGCTGACACTAGACGATAGTGTCGCTCTGTGATAAGAAACGGAGGACCAGTGTCTCCATGGTAACTAACTGAGCTCTATATATTACACCTCATTACAAATGAGGATAGATAGTCAAAAAATAATATATTAACGGGGAGTGAAAAAAATATATATCCTGTCTTCTATCTGGAGAGTGAATAAAATAAAATAAGTATGTGATTGCTTTGAAAGAAGAAGGTGGATAGGTTTTTTTTTTTCCAGTGGTGCAGGTAAATATTTCATTTTTCAGTTCTTCTGATGGTTTTGTTCTGAACCCACCCAGCTGTAGCTTGAATGATTAATGATGGGCAGCAAAAGAACTCTAAGAAGGGGCAGTGAAAATAGAATGGAAACCAGTGGTGGAGAAGAAAGGGAACTGCTTTGCCTTGGGGATAAATAAATAAGGGATTTAGTAAGTCTGTTAGTCTTGTCTTCCTAGTCAGGAAGCCTGGAACCCATTAGAATGGAAACCTAGGGACTTTTACAACATAATGAGTTCTAGAGTACCAAGCTCATGTGTGACTTAAGTGCCAGAAAAAAAAAGGAGAAAAAGAAAATCAGCATTTTCCCTTGCTAATTTTCTCTCTATAGCTATTGATTTTACTTTAACACAACAAACTTTACTGTGTTATTCCCACATTAAGACTATTACACTGAAAGCATAGGCCTTTATTAGGTTAAACACATTCCTCCAGACTTCAGCCTGCCTTGGATAAATGCATTTTAAGGAAAAAGACCAAATTGAGTCATCAGTGAGAAAACCATTATCATCAGAAATTAAAACTTTTCATTCAAGACACAGTATGCAAATATTTAGTCTGAGTACAAAGACCTTGGAGATTTTCTGGCTAATATAATACCTTCGGTATCTTGGCTCATCATTCTTTAAAGGATGTCCTTCAATGTGTGACCCAGCAAAGATCTCTTCAGATTCCTGCTATACATTGTCTCCTGGTCTCTATTTCACCTCTACTATAACTTCTGCTGAAGAGATTTTGGTCAACTTTAGTAAGCGGGTAAAAAGGAATACAGAAGAGAAAAATCAAGATAGTATTACCAAAATGTCAATCAGAAAATGAGGGCAAAGTTGATTATTTGATCTGGCACTGGGTCCTTCCCACTGGATGAGTAAGAGGGGAAAGGAGGATGAGGATAGAGAATTCAGAAGCAAAGAGTAGAAGCAGCTCTCCTGTTGAGAAATGTGTGAAAGGAGAATAAAGAAGGCCCTTTTCTTCTCTCTGGATTATTTCAGAATCATAGTCACAGAATTTGAAAAGTAGAAGAATCCTCAGAGAGCATCCGATCCTACCAGAAACAAATCCCCACTATAACATACCAGACTTATGGTTATCCATCTTTCACTTGTAAACCTCCAAGGAGAGGGAACACAGCACCTCTCCAGGCAGTCCATTACATTTTGGACAGCTCTAATTGTTAGAAAAATTTTCCTAACATCAAGCTTGGATTTTTTTTAGTGGCTTCTGCTCACTATTCTTGGTTCTTTCCTTTAGAGCCAAATAGAACAAGTCTAATCCCTCCACCTGACAGTCTTTCACATACTTGAAGATGGCTATCTATTGTTATCACCTGCCTCTGAGTCTTGGCCTCTGTAGGTTCAACATTCCCAATTCCTTCAAGTGATCCTTGTATGATATGAACTGAAAGCCCTTCACTATCTTGGTTACCTTCCTTTAGAGTCTCCCTAGCTTATCATGTCCTTATTAAACTGGTACAGCCATAACTAAATATAATACTCCATGTATATCTTTACTAAGGCAGAGTATAGAGGAACTATCCATCCACAGACATTAAGTACCTACTATGTGCAAGATGTTGTATTAGAAGCTGAAGATTCAAAGACTAAAAATGAAATAATTGCTGCTCTCAAGAAGTTTATACTCTATTGGAGGAGACAACAGATGTATACAGAAGAATGGGGAACAGATATTTACACATCAAATAAGTACAAGGCAGTAAAATACAGAGTAGGATGTGAGGGGACCAGCAGTTGAGGGAAAAAGGAAAGGCTATGGAAGGTAATGCTTAAGTAGCATGTGGCAGGAAGTGAGGGATTCTATGGAGAAGCAGAGAAGGGGAGGGAGAAAATTTAAGGGATAGGAGATAGCCAGTATAAAGGCTTGAGACAGAGACTGGAGATGGAATGCTGTGTGTGAGGAACACGGAGAAGATGACTTGTGGATAATAGAGTGAAGGAAAGGGCATAACGTATGAAGCTGGAGAGATAAGTCAGGATCAAATTGTGAAGGCCTTCAAAAGTCAAACAGAGGAGTCTGTATTTTAATTTAAGGCATGGAGAGATTTCAGGAAGACAGTGAACTTAGCTGGGAAAAAAAATGAATTGAGTAGCTCTACCTACTCTCTGTTGTTTCTTATCATTGGATTAAATTCATTACATGATCCCCTGGCCTCTCAAAGTACCATGTATGCATCCAGGATAAGAAGGAAAAATGTCAATGGAGGAGGGAGATGTGATCTTTGCATCTTTGTCTCTAATAAAAGTCTGATGTCCAAGATTTATAGGGAACTAATACAAATATAAAGGGACCAGAGACATTCTCCAATAAACAAATGTCCAAAAGATATGGACAAATAGTTTTCAAAAGAATTGCAAATTACCAACAATCATATGAGAGATAGCCCCAAATCATGCAGGTGAGAAGTGAGGAGGACTAGTGTAGTTGTGGTATGAGCTGAGAGAAGTGGATAGATTTGAGTTGATGTTGAGGAGATATAGAACAGCAGGATTTGCTCCTAGATGATCAATTACCTCTCTCAAATGAGATGCTCAAAATTAAATTCCAAGGTACAATCTGGTAGGAGTATCATTTCCTCAGTGTAGGACAGTATATCTCACTTAATTCAGTCTATGATTGCATCCATTGTCTTGGCTACCATATTGTGCTGTTGATTCCAGTTGAGCCGGCAATCCACTAAAACTCCCAGGTTGTTGTCATTTTTTTTGTTTTGTTTCCAAATGAGGTGATTCTGAAGTTGACTTTTTTTGAACCAAAGAATAAGGCTTTACAATTATCCATAATAGATTATATCTTCTTAAATTCAATCCAGGATTCTTATCTGTCAAGATTTGTTTGAATCCTTACTTTTTCATTCAGTGGTTATAGCTATCTTTAAAAATTGGATAAATGTGCAGGAATATCACAAAGGTTAACTCAACTAAGAAATTCTCTCTCTCTCTCTCTTTTTCTCTTTCCCTGTTGTTCGTATCCCTAACAGCTCAAAGATTGATCACATAGCAGTGATTTACACTTAATATGACTCAGCTTCAGTATTGAAGGCTCATTTGAGGCAGCTAGGTGGCACAGTGAATAAAATGCAAGACTTGAAGTCAAGAAGATCTGAGTTCAAATATGGCCTCACACACTTACTAGCTATGTGACCTTGGGCAAATCATTTAACATCTATCTGCTCACTTTCTTCAACTATGAAATGTCAATAATAATAGTACCAGCCTCCTAGGATAGTGCCATGCATCAAATGAGATAATATTTGTAAAGTGTCGGGCACAAAGTAGAAACCTAACTTAATCTTGTTTCTTTCCTTGTTGGACTTTATTCTCAGGAGCTTCTAGGACAGATGAGTATTTTTTTAGGGGCAAGAGAGAGAAGGAATAGAGAAGCATTATTTAAAAAAAATTTTTTTTCAGGTTGTGGAGCCTGGTTCAATTAAATGGCAGGGTCATAGATCTAGAGTTGAAAGAGATTTTAGTGGTCATCTAGTACAACCCTTTTTAAATAATAAATCCCAGGATTTGTTCTGTAAAATTTGGATTCAGTCAAAAGGCTGCACTTAAGGACCTAGAAGGCCACAGGTTCCCCACCCTTAGTCTAGGCAAGCATTGATGGATGGCCAGAACTAGAGTGGTAACTATGTGAAAAAGAAGAGATGAATGCAAGATATATAACAGAGGTACACAGTGTAATCAAAGTCTTAATGTAGTTTTAACTATTAGAACTTGCAGACCACATAAAATAGAAAAAAATTGGCAACTTATTGGATATTGAGGTTGGGAAGGAGGGGAAAGAGTTGAGGTTAGCCCTAAGGTTGCCTAACTAGGTGATTGGAAGGACGGTGACACCCTTAATAAAAAAAAATAGGGGGAAATCTAGAAGCAAAGAAAATTGTAGTTTCAATTCTGGACATAATAATTTGAGATGCTGATGGGACATCCAAATGGGGATCACGGATTTAGAGTTGGAAGGGTCCTTAGGTATCATTTAGTTCCACCCCATTAACATTCAGCAAGCGATTGATATCAATACTATGGTTTTGGAGTTCAGGAGAGAGATAAAATCTGGATATGTAGATTTGAGAGGTATCTGCTTAGAGGTAACTGAATCCCTGGAAGCTGATGAGATCATCAAAAAAGGATGTGGAAGAGAAGCAGAGGAGGACCAGAACAATCTTGGGGAGTAGCCAAGTACTATTTTTTTAGAGGGTGAGAGACAAATTTTGAAATAGCTAAGGAGACTAAACAGGCTGAGTTTAGATAGGTAGAAGTATTATTTATTTAATATATTTGCTGCTGTAACCCAGCTCCCACCCAGACAGCATGATAGAGGGACAGCCATTTTAGAGAAACCTGGGAAGACTTATATGAACTGATGCAAAGTGAAGTGAGAACCAGAAGAACACTGTACACAGTAACAGCAACATTGTAATGGTGATCAGCTTTGTAAGACTAAGCTACTCTGATCAAGACAATGATTCATGAAGATTCCAAAGGACTCATGGTAAATAATGCTATCTACCTCCAGACAGATCTGAGGAGCTGTGCATGCAAATTGGAGCTTTTTTTTTTTAACTTTCACATCCAAATACTGCTGCATACTTTGTAGGTGGAAGGTGACATGACTCCTAATTGATGGAAAATGGTGCAGACTTGCATCAGGAAGTTACAAAGTTGGATTCAGACACCTTTTGGGACAGCTTCAGGGAGGCGGTTGAGACAGACTTTGAAATGACAAACAGTCACGACAAACCTATTCAATGATGTCCTGGCATTTGTTTGGAAATTCTAGAGTTTGCTGAGGATGAGTTTCCTTTGGGTGAGGTCATTGCCTTACTTTGGTTGAACAGAGATCTCTTGCTTCCAGCTATAGATTTCATTCGCTTGTATACCCTCTATAACTTCTCCAATTTCTCTTTGCTGTTTCATTCTTGTAAATGGGTTTATTTACTATTCACTATTTGTGATAGTTTTTTGTGTGTATACCAGGGGTGTGCTGGAGATAGCTCAAACCAACTCTATAGAGAGGATTGTGAAATTTTCAGGGTGAGCATTTATATTTTGGAAATCGGCAAATGCTCCAAACCAGAACTTGATTTATTGATTTTATTAATTATCTAGACTTTAAAAAGTGATGGAGAAAATGTTAATAATGCAAATTAAACTTAAAAGCATGCCATGCATACATTTTTTCAGTTAAAAAAAAACAGAGCAGGCTTGTTAAATCCTTACCAGCAAATCCTTGTGTGTAACCAGTATTTGATGGAAAGAAACTAAGCTGGTGAGTATAACTAAGGACTAATCTACTCTTTGCAAAGGATCAGGGAAGCTACTTGTTTTGAACCTGTCCTACCCCTAGAATGGACATTTTTGAGGGGTGATACATAGAAACAATTTATCCTGATACCCCCTTGGAGACTGAAGTAGATGTTGCCCAGCCCTGGCTGCCCCAGAACTTGCCTGTCCTTTCTCCCAGTTAGCATGCTGGCAGTAGAGACATTGCCCTTGGCCCTCCTCCTACTCTCTGCATAAATAGACCAATTAATCAATAAACGTTTTTAAGGACCTACTATGTGCCAGGCACCGTGCTAAGTGCTGGGGACACAAAACGAAGCAAAAGATAGTCCCTGCCCTCAAGAAGATTACAAATCTAATGTGGGAGACAACATTCAAACAAATAGCAAAGCAAGCTATATATAGGATAAATGAGAAATAATTAACAGACAGAAGGAAGGCATTAGAAATAAAAAGGGTTGGGGAAAAGCTTCTGATAAAAGCTGGGGTTTTAGTTGGGACTTAAAGGGGTTCAGGAAAGCCAGTAGGTGGAGCTGAGGAGGGACAGCAGTCTAGTTAGGAGTGGCAGAGAAGATGCCTGGAGCGGAGAAATGGGGCATCTTGTTTGTGGAACAGCCAGGAGGCCAGTGGTGTAAGAAGACTGGAAAGGTAGAGGAGGTGGTGGGTAGGTTACAGAGGGCTTTGAACACCAAACAGAAGATTATGTATTTGATTCTGGAGACAACAGGAGTCACTGGAGTTTATTGAGTAGTGGGGTGTCATGATTAGACCTGCACTTTGGAAAAATCACATTAGTGGCCGAATGGAGGCTGGATTGGAGTAGGGAGAGACTTGAGGCAGGCAGACTCACCAGTAGGCTGTTGCAATAGTCCAGGTGTGAGGTGATGAGGGCCTGCAGTAGAGTGAGGTCAATGTCAGAAGATGAAAGGTGCTGCACTGACAAAATTAACAGGTGTTGGTGACATCTTGGATATGGGGGGTGAGAGGTAGTGAGGAATCCAGAATGACTTCTATGTTGGGAGCCTGAGGGATAGGGAGGGTGGGGTTATAAACACATACATACATACATACATACATACATACATACACACATACATGTGTATGTGTGTGTTTGTGTGTATATGTATATATGTACAGGATGGAAAAGGATCACTTGAACAAGAGAGGGGTTAGCCTTGGTAAAAGGAGTATGGCCACTTCATTACGTGAGACAGGGGTGAAGGAGGAGGGAGTGGCAGAAGGCATCTGAGTGTTGGGAGATGAAGACAAGGGGAGAAGAAGATCAGAGCAAATGGCCTCAATTATTTCTGTAAATGATGAGGTAAGGTTCTCAGGTGAGAGAGTGGAGGGAGAGGGAGACATGGAAGATTTAAAGAGGGATGAGAAGGTCTGGAAGAGATGCTGTGATGAATGGGATAAATAGCTGATGAAGGAGGCATAGTAGGATTGCCTTGCAGCAGTGAGGGCTCAATTGAAGTTGTAAAAATTTGTGTGGTAACACAGTGGACAGAGTAATGGACTTGGAATCAGGAAAATTCATCTTCATGAGTTCAAATCCATCCTTAGACACCTCCTAGCTGTGTGACCCTGGGCAAGTCACTTTACCCTGTTTACCTCAGTTTCCTCACCTGTAAAATGAGCTGGAGAAGGAAATGGCAAACCATGCCAGTATCTTTCCAAGAATACCCCCAAAATGGGGTCACAAATAGTCAGACATGACTGAAAAGACTCAATACCTAAATTTGTAGTGGACCCAGTTAGAACAGTTGGCATTATTTGATCTACCTTCATTCTGCAACACATGTGCAGGAGTGAAGATGACAAATGGTGGAAGTGATCCAAGGCTGTAGCTTGGCAGGCCATAATCAGTGATGCCACAAGCAGGCTGGGCATTCAGGAAAGGAGGACAAGATAGAGTTGAACTGGCTCACTAAGAGGCCAAAATGGAGAAAAGAGGAAGGAATAGCTACTGCAGGGGAGACATCACATCTAACCATGCCATCCTTGAACCAGATATATATATATATATATCTATATATCTATCTATCTATATATATATAGATAGATAGATAGATATATATAGATATATATATATATATATTTAGATAACCCACACATATGCTACCTGTATGCATGTTACACCAATAGTCAAAAACGTTAAGAGTTGACTCGTGCAGCAAACATCCTGAATACACATTCTTGTAGTGGTTTTTTTTTATGATGAAATATCATGATATATCAAGGCAAAGTAATTTTTTCTCAGTTGGTCAAATTGTTTTCATTGATATTATGTTTTCTTCCTTTAAAATAACTTAAAACAAAAACAAACTTCAGTCTGAGTATTCTTTCCTAAAGACCCCAAGCATTCTGAATAGCATCCCACTTTCTCCAACTCCTTTTTATATATAGCTGCCTACCTTGGGCTTTAAGGAAGAGAAAAGAAGACTTCATAGTTTAATTCACTTTCTTATGTCTCACTGAGCAAAGAAAACTCTAAAATCTTCCATCTTGAGCACATTCTGTTTCAGGACCTGTGTGAACATTTTTAGTATTTTTTTAAGATTCCTAATTAGCTGAGAGACATTCAGGAGAGTGTTGCTATAATTGTGTAAGTAATCTTGCCCAACTGAAATTTAGCTCATTACTAAGCTGTTCTTTTTTATTTTATTTTTTTAAATTGGGGCATTTCACCCATTCCACAAATGTCATTTAGATTCAAGTGGAATGTCTGAAAAACTCACACTTCCCTGAGGTAACTAATATTGTAATATTGCTCCTTTAGACTAATAAAGAGTGTCTAAATGTGGTGGTTCGGTCTGCCATGCTCTGCTGCCTCCATCTCCAGTCTGGACAACTCAATGTGACCCAAATTGAATGGTGGGAGAAATCTTTGAGAAGCCATGACAACTAAGGATTACGGCTTTAGTCTGGTGATGGAGATTTATTTACTGGGTCAAGAAATGCAACAGGAATTGGAGGTATGTAACAAAGAAGAAAAAAACCATGGGAAATTCCAGGTAAATCAGTTTCATATGGTATCCTCAGGCAATAAAATCTAAAAGGGGAGTAAGGCTTAATGGTGTCAAGAACTGTGGGGCTAGATTGAGCTATATTATATAGAATAGGTACCAGAAACACGACAATTTCCAAGGCAGAACCACAATTCAGAATTAATCTTAGGTAGGAAGACAAACAATTCTAAACACTGGAAATATGCAACCAAGGTTGCAGGATGTTGGAATGAGGTTTGTCATGCAGGGTTCAGGTAATTGGGGCTACTTGGGGGAGTGTTGTGAGGAGTCTTCCAATAAGATATATGGTATCTCCAAATCTTTATATATCAATACACTCAGTAGATTACCTATTGACTTCTTTTTGGTATGGAGCATTATGCTTAATATTGGGTATACAGTGGGCACCTAATACATATCCATTGATTGAAGGACTCTTCTTTAAAATGGTTTGTCAAGCAGCTTGAGTTGAAGAGCTAGGCTATAATCAGAGTTATAAACCCCAAATAATGTGAGATCTCAATAATGCTTAAGAGATATGATCCAAATAAACCTAAACCAGAGAAACAGATGGATGGATGGATGCATAGATAAAAAGAAAGAAATTCTTTTGAGGTAATAACTTGGATTAATTTGTGTATATAGTTTGCTTTTACAACTTAGAATCTACTCTAAGTAACCATTAATCTGTTCTAGCATTAATTAGATTAAAGGTAGAGAGGCCAGGAGTTCTAGATGAACTCTGTGGGGTCACCACCTATCTGCCTTAAGCATGGCCTTCTTGCCTATGAGGGAAGTTATTTGCATTTTACAAAGCATGTGAGTTATTATCATCAACAGTGGCAGTCTCATGATAATGGATAATGTTGGACTTGTAGTCAGGAAGACGTAGGTCTAAATCTCACTTCACTAATTAGCTTTCTGACTTAGGAGTAGCAACATAACCCCTCAGCCTCAGTTTCCTCATGTGTAAAACGGGGATAATAGTAGCATATACCTTACAGGGTTGTTGTGAAGAGCAAATGAGATAATGCATATAAAAATACTTTGTTAACTTTAAAGTACTATCTGTATAACAATGAGTTATTGTTATCATTAGTTTTATTAGTAATTATTAGACACTGAGTCTCCCTATCTTGCCCAGACTGGAATACAGTGGCCACTCATGGGACCACTTACAGTACTGATCAGCATGGAAGCTTTAACCTGCTTCATTTCTGACCACGGCTGGTTTGCCCCTCCTTAGGTAGCCTGGCACCCCCATGCAGCGTGGGTAGAGACATAGGTGGAGGGCCACCATATTGGTGCTGGTCTAAATGCAGACACATGATCAGCTTTAGCTCTACTCAGAACTCCTGAACTCAAGAGATCACCAACCCCAACTTTCCCTAATAGCATGGGTTATAGACATATAGCACCACATCCAGCTACCATTATTGTTAATATTGACCACCTTCCCCACTTGAAGATGGCTTTGTAACTTGAATCTTCCCTGTTGGAGTTTCTGCAATGAGACATAGCCAGAAAACAGAAATCAAAGAACTAAGGGGGAATTTGAGCACCCTCCCATGCCAGCTATGTCTTTTGGGCTTATCCCTAATCACTTTCTTAACTCTCATTACTCTAAGAAGATGCATTTTGTGAGTTCATTTTATAACTTTTTCACTGTCGCAGATCCCAGCAATGATTGCACCAAACCATGCCTTGCTCTCAAAAGGTGCTTCGTAAATGTTTATTCAATTGAAACTCTTCCTGAAAAGAGTCATCTATAATTGACCCATATCCTCATGATCCATTTTTTCCTCAAGTCCTCTTGTTGAGGTTTAGGAGTTTAGGGGTGCTGGGACCCCAAAATCACACCACATGGGTCCTGTCTGAAAGAATTTGACCCAAGTCTTCTTTCAGCCAAAGACAAGGTTTATTACAACATCCATCATATTGGGCAGACTCTTAAGGAGTCTGAACATTAGTGAGCTATTGGCTAGATTACAAGAATCTGAGCACCTTAATAGAGACAAGATGGACCTTACATGCAGAAAGACTGTGGGAGGGATCTAGGAGTGGCCAAGTAATTTGGGGTGACTGGAGGAGGGGTCTAAGGAGGATCTGGATGGGAGTGGCCAGTAAGCTGGAGTGAACAGAACCTGGACCATGTGGTCAAGGGAGAATGGAGCCTAGCTAGGATTAAGGGTGGGAAGTGGCCAGGGGCCATAGGGAGGTAAGGCAATGGAGGGCTAGGCTAGGTTAAGGGTAACAGAGAATTGGGAGACTGGGTGCAGCCACAATGAAAGGCCAGTTGATGGGATTATAGCCTTAGGTGAATGCCAGAGATGTGGCCATGTGGGAAAGTCCAGAGTTTTTCCTTTTTGGGGTCCAGATACCATCCTCTGACTTCAAAGACCACTCCTCTGCTGAAACTATTATTTCAAAGGTTGCTAATGGAGGCAGCTAGGTGGCTCAGTGTCCAGAGTATAGGACTTGGAGCCAGAAAGAGCTGGGTTAGAATCTCACCTCAGACACTCACTAGTTGTCTGACCCAAGTCATTTAATCCCTCCTATTCTCCATTTCCTCACCTCCAAAATTGGAATAATAATGGCACTTACCTCCCAAAGTAGTTGTGAGATGCAGATGAGATAAATAAGCAAATTGCTTTGCAAACATTAAAGTGCTATGCAAGTGATGGATATTATTATTGTTGTTGTTGTTAACAAAATCACCACAATTACTGGTCACTGCTCTTCATTCTACTTGACTTCTTGTTAATGTATACTTTTGTATACTTTTCTCCTGCCTTTTCTTTCAGTAGGACATTCTCCTGGTTCTCTTCCTCCTCTCTTCTTTCAAGAATCATCTTTTTTCTTCTGTCCCTCTTAACATAGGTGTTTTTCCACACTCTCTGGAGCAGCTTGGTGGCATAGTGGTTAGAGTAGAAGGCCTGAAGTCAGGAAACAAAACACTTTCTTTAACACTTCTAATAATCCTTGTATCCAATTTGCTCTTTTCTTTGTGGCTTTGCTTGTAGATGTTTTCAAATAATTGTTGTCTTCTGAGTTTATGTCTTGAGCTTCCTTGTCATCATAGCAGTTCTTTATGGTTAGTTCTTTTTTTGTTTGCTCATTCCTCTAGCCTATTCTTGACTTTGGACTTTACGTTAGTGCTGGGCTCTGCATACCTCTTGGGAGGAGGGGATGTCTAGCTTGAGCTTCTGTTCTCTTATGTCCTACTATTTTCACAGCTTAGGGCAGGGGTCTGCAAGCTTTCAGTGCTTCCAAAGTGGTATGATCTGGGGAGGGGGTGGTATTCTGTTCATTGCCTTCCTGGTCTGAGTTCTGCAAATTCCTGACTCAAGGTGTGTGTGTGTGTGTGTGTGGTGTGTGTGTGTGTGTGTGTGTGTGTGTGTGTTGGTTTCAGTGTGTGGTTGTGTTTCAGTAGACTACTTCCAATTTGGGTGCTTGGAAGAAAGACTTCCCCAGCATGTATAGATCTGAGCATCACTTGCCTAAAGATAATCATTGAACCCACGGGAACTGATGAGATCACTCAGAGAGTATGTGGAGGGAGACGAAAATCAAATGAAAGTGCTATGAGTAATAATGAACATGAGGAATTTAAAGAAAATGGGAAGACAGATGAATTGATGCAGAGTGAAGAAGGCAGATCTAGGAGAACAATATGGAAAAGGAACACAGTAACATAAATGAAAATAACAATACAAGACAATAGAATTCAGGTCAAATGTAATGACCATTATTGATTACAGAGGACTGATAATGGGGCATTCTTCTCACCTCTTGGTTGAGGGGTGGTTAGACTGCCCATTTAAAATATTCTATAGTTTGTAAGTTGTGGTCACTTGCATTGAACAATCTTATTTGACTTGAATAGATATACATACATCCATACATATGTAATATACATACATATAATACACATATGTAAAAAGGACATTTTGAAGCAGGGTGTCTATACAGCATAAACTGCATCAAAGAAACAAAAATGAAAGCATGCAGTGGTATTACAAAAGTAAGAATAAATTTATTATTGGACCTAATTCCTCTATTTTTCTAGTTGGCATTATTGTTCAATCAGCTCATGACTTTGAAATCATCTTCGAATCTTCTCTATATTTAGACTCTAAGTGCTGCCAACCTTACCTCAATGATAGTGCGCATATCCATTCTCCTTTCCACCACATTCCAGGTGCATCTCATTACCTTCTGTCTTCTACCACTCTATTAGAAAGGCAGCTTGATGCAGAAGAATGTATTCTGGATGAAGAGTCAAGGTTTTGCTCCTGCTGGGTGGTGCAGTGGGTTGAACAATGGACTTGGGGTCAGGAACATCCGACTTCAATTCCTTCCTCACTCATTTATTGACTGTGTGATCCTGGGCAAATCACTTACCTTCCTTGAGACTCAGTTTTCTCACCTGCAAAATGCAGATAATAACAGCACCCACCACACAGGGTTGTTGCGAGGACCAAGGGAGAGAATACATGGAAAGTGCTTTGCAAGCCTTAAAGCACTAGATAATTAGCTATCATCATCATCTTCTTCTTCATCAATATTATTGTTGTCTGATAATGGCTATGGAATCATGAGAAAGTTGCTTTAAGTCTCAGTTTTCTCATCTGTAAAATGGAGATGAGGTTTGTAGTACCCATTTCCCAGGTCAAATAAGATTGTATCTAAAGTGCTATGCCAATGTCAGCTATTATTAATAGCTCCCTAACTCTGGGAATGACCCTTTTCCAGCCTTTCCATTGCTGCCTGATTGATTTTCCTAAAGACAGAGCTCTAATCATACCATTTCACTGTCCAAAAACATTAACTGTTTCTTCACTGCCTGCCAAGTTCCAAGCTTTTTAGCCTGTCAGTCAACAAGCATCCATTACTCTTGTGATGTATAAAAGGTTCAGGAGACATAGTTTCTTGGTAATTAATCATTTTATTAATCATTGATAATGGATAATTAATAAAAGGGGTCAGTGGTGCTCCCTAATGCCAAAGACCCCTCATGGAACACACTCAATGCTTATATGCCCTTGGAAAAGTGGGTGTTTCTGAGGGTAGCAATCAACTGTGATTGGTTAACAATTAATGGGAAGAATGAACAGTATAATGAGAGGTGGACCCACTCTAATGAGGGTCTGGGGATGTGCCTTGACTGCTCTTCACCCCAGACCACCCCCAACCTTAATCTAGACAAAGGATCTACCCCCACCTAAGCCTGAGTAGAACACAATGGACCAGGAATTCACTATTTGGGTGGGGTCTCCCACCCAGGATGGAAAAGTATGTACTCCAGGGAACTGGGCAGTCTTATCCATCAACAATGTCCTTCAGGGGCAGCTAGGTGGCACAGTGGATAGAGCACTGGCCCTGAAGTTAGGAGGACCTGAGTTCAAATCTGGCCTCAGACCAAATACTTGACACTTACTAGCTGTGTGACCCTGGGCAAGTCACTTAACCCCAATTGCCTAAAACAAAAAACAAACAAACAACAATGTCCTTCAGAGACTGTACAACTTACAGGTTTCGGGAAAAATCCTGGTCCTCATTTAATAATTGATCATTAATATGAGAAAAATAATCATTTCTCTCATTTGTGCTATGTGCTGGGCACTATGCTAAGCCTTATTTCAATTCAATGCCCTATGTAATATGGCACCCTCCTTTTCTAGCCTATTCCATAGATTCTGTCCTTATGAAGTTAATAATCCAGTAGGGGAATAAAGCCCTCATAATGACAACTATGACACCAAATAATTCCAGGAAAGTTCATAGGGTGTGGATTTGTTATTTCATTGAGACAAAGAATTCCTGGATGCAGAAACTCTCTCATCCGATGGAGGTCAGCACCATCTCTAAAACACATAGTCTTAGGCAGGTACCTAGAGCACTGAGAGGCTGTTATTTGCCCAGTGTTTAGTACAGTGACTAGCATATTGTAGGCACTTAATAAACGTTTACTGAATTGGAATGAATGCTAAGCCTAGAAAACAATGTGAACAATGATGCAGAGGTAACACGCAAGGTTTCTTTGGGAGATAGATTGGATTCCTTGGCTAAATCATAGACCATGTAGAGAGATACAGTATGAAATAAGACTGGAAAGTTATAGGAGTACCTGACTACACAGGGCTTTGAGAATCAGGCAAAGGAGGAGAACTTTATTCAGTAAGTAAAAGTGAGTCACAAAAGATCTCTGAAATGAGAATGATGTGATGGGAGCCACATATTAGGAAGATACTTTTGGCAGCAATATGAAGAACAGATTAGGGAAAGGCATTGATTGGAAGGCAGAGAGAGAAGACCGGTTCAGAGGCTAATGTCAAGTGGTATAGGTTCTGGAGGTAGAACTGACAGTTAACAGGTAGCAGGGGGAATGGTGTATATGGGATGTTCAGGGAGTACTAGCACCTTTTCAGGGCTGCTCACCCATCTCTGGTGTCTACCTGTCACCCAACACTCACCAGCAGCTCCAAGAAGCTGTAGCATGCACAGCTGCCACACACTGGGAAAATCATCTCAGTAGACAGATCAAACCAGGCTGAGGGCGACCAACAGGCCTATGGACATGCTGAGTTTGAGATGCCACAGGGCCATTTAGGTGGAGATGTCCTACAGGCAGTTTGAGATGAAGACCTGCCTAAGATGCAGAAGACAGATCATGGCTGGAGACAGAATTGTGAGCCACTGAATAGGGATCATAGTAGAAGCAAAGGAAGGAGGCCAAGAAGGCATAGCCAGAGAGGCGGGAGTAAAACCAAGTGGGTGATGTCTCTACAGCTAAAAAAAGAGAGAATATTCCAAAGGAGGAGGATGAAGGAGGATAATGAGCAGCATTACATGCTGCTGAGAGGAAGAAAAGGAGAAGATTTGAAAACTGCCCATTGGATTATCAATTGGCCATTGGTGATGTTTGGACGGCCTTCATCTTCATCATTTGAGCTTCTTGCTCTTTTGCTCTGCTCTTGGCTACTCACCTTCCCAGAACTTGATCCAATGATGCATTTCCTCATGATATCCCCAACCTCTGGATTCTCCAACATGTTCCTGAAGCTTTCTTCTCATCTTCACCACTTGAAACCTCGCCCATTCTTGCAGAGTCTATCTTGTTCAATCTGCTCCTTGTCCCCGATGCTGTCCAATGGGGAAGGGAGAAACAAATGGTGGCCTGATGGGCTAAGATGTGGCAAGGGGGATTCCTCTTTGACAGAAAAACATACGGGCATAACCCTTCCATCCACTGCAAATAGGATCTGATGGTCTCAAGGTCCAGGGACACTAATGTAGAACAGCAGTGGAGTCCGCTGATTCTGTGGAGGATGATCCAGCTGAGAAGCAATTGAAATCCCCTTCCAGTAATAAGACACAATGGAAAAAGCACCTGAGCCCAAGTCTACCCACTTGTCCATGAAACATTTGCTGATTCACTGTCTCTTTCCCCTTGGAGTAAGCCATAAGATGCTTCCTGCTAACGGATTCTTATTATACCTTGTTTGTACTTTTCACATATACTTGCCATGTTCTACTTTGTATTAGAATTAGGTAGACTTCCTCTCTATCTGTCTCTTCTACTGGCTGCCACTAGAGAGGCCAAGGAGGAAGCATACATGAAGAATTCTAAGACACTGACAACGTAGAGGGCTTAGAGAACGAGAGGAGAAGGCTCACACCTCTCTGTTGCTAGATACTTGAATTGAAAGGGTCCACATTAGAAACAGAGGGAGTTCAGAGTTCTTGAGTGGGACAGAGGGCACTGATGCCCCTGTTCCATGAGTGATGAACTATCTATGGTAGGAAGAAGTCTGAAGTCTCTGCTAGTAATAGGACACAAAATGGAAAATCAGTGACCATCAATGGCTTCATTTGCCTGCAGATCCTGAATTCATACCCCCTGAGGCCTCAAGAAAAAGTTAAGTTCCAGGTCCAGAAATTACCTAAACACTTATTTGACTAGAAGTAAGCAAAACATTGGTTGGTAACTGTGTGGTTTCTTACACTCTTTTGCCTACTCAAAGGAATGACCTTGGGTGACTGAACAGATGAAAATTGAACCTACTGTAAAAACCATGGGTTTTGAGTAACATCCATCCATCCATCCATCTATCTATCTATCTATCTATCTATCATCTATCTATCTGTCTGTCCGTCTGTCTGTCTGTCTATCTATCTATCTATCTATCTATCTATCTATCTATCTATCTATCTATCTGTCTGTCCATCCTTCCATCCATCCATCCATCCATCCATCCATCCATCCACCCACCAACCCACCCACCCATCCATCCGTCCATCTATCTATCTATATCTATCTATCTATCTATCTATCTATCTATCTATCTATCTATCTATTTATCTATCCATCTACCTATCCGTCTGTCCATCTATCTGTCTGTCCATCTATCCGTCTGTCTGTCTGTCCATCCGTCCGTCTGTCTGCCCACCCATCTGTCCGTCCGTCTGTCTGTCCATCCGTCTGTCTATCCATCTATCTATCTATCCATCTATCTATCTATCTATCTATCTATCTATCTATCTATCTATCTGTCTGTCTGTCTGTCTGTCTGTCTGTCTGTCTGTCTATCTATCTATCTATCTATCTATCTATCTATCTATCTATCTGTCATCTAGGGGTACCTGGGATCTAGCAGAGACCATGGACATGAAGCCATGTGGCAGATGCTTTATTATTCACTATTTTATTGCTATTATTGATTCTACAACAAGAGTAAAACATGGGATACAGTATCCAAACACGCCTTTCCATTCCTGGGATGGGGGTGGGGGTGGGGGTTAACTTCATCCTTCCAAGGTCATTTAGTTAGGGCTCAATGACATGTAACAAGTTCAGGGAAAATCTGGGTTTTTCCAGTAGGATGAGGGGCTCAGAGCTAATCACACCCACTAAGATGACACTAAGAGGCAGAGGCTGAATGAATAAAAAAGTATTTATTAAGTGCCGACGTTGCACCATGCATTATTCAAAGTGCTGGAGATACAAAAGGGAAAGTAATGACAATCTCTTCCCTTGAGGACCTAGCATTCTAATAAAAGAAGACAACATACATCATGGTATGGTGGTCAGGGCGGACCATTTGGTTGAGAGAGAATTAAAGGAATAATGAGAGGGGCATAGAGATGTCAATGGATGGGACAATGGCAACTTTGATTTTATCATAGTCCCAGAACTGGAGGAGTTGTGATGAGGACTGGAAAGGATATACACATGGTATCAAGAGGGCTGGTAAAGATGCGGAGAAGATGACTGGGAAGCATAACTGGAGCCTGGGAGAAAATCCTGAATTAATGGGCCAAGAGACGCAGTCACTAATCAGATGGTGAGGCCCCAGGGCAGAAGTTCCAGAAATGAATGAATTAAAACCTCCTGGGCATGATGTCACACATCAGTGCCAAGGCAGCTGGTGAGGCTAGATAGAAAATGGCATCCGAGGACATGGCACTCCCCTAACACTTTTGCTCAGTGGAGTAGAGATGCCATAGTGATGGCAGTGATTGGTCCTTGCTGAAGAGAGTGAGATTAGGGGCTAGCAGTACTACCTGACAGTTAAAGTTATTTGCAAACATCTTATTTCCCCAAGTAGACTGCAACCTCATTGAAGGCAGGGACTGTGCCTCATTGATTTTCATATCTTTTCTTTCTTTCTTTTTCCTTTTTGGTGAGGCCATCAGGGTCAAGTGACTTGCCCAGGGTCACACAGCTAGTAAGTGTTATGTGTCTGAGGCCAGATTTGAACTCAGGTCCTCCTGACTCTGAGGATGGAGCTCTATCCACTGCGCCACCTAGCTGCCCCTATCTTCATATCTTTTCCAGGACATGGCACAGAGCTTTTTGCTCTTAGCAGATGCTTGGTGGCATGGTGGATAGAGCACTGAGCCTGAAGTTAGGATGACCTGAGTTCAAATCCAGCCTTACTCACTTACCAGTTTTGTGTCCTTGGACAAGACACTTAACCACTGTCAGCCTCAGTTTCTTCAACTATAAAATGGGTATTATAATAACAGCCCCTACTTTGAGGATCGAATGAGATAAACTCGTAGTGCTTGGCACATAGTAAGGGCTTAGTAAATGCTTATTCCCTTCATCAAGGCTTCCCTTATGGAATGAATGTTGACATTACTGTGCTGCTTAAAAGTCCTACTCTCCCTTTCTGAACATTCCGTATTCTGTAGAGGCAACAGTAGGGCTGGCCTTCTGATGGGTGGCACCGTGAGCAGTTAGAAGACGGGGATGGGAAACATACAAGGGAAGAATGAGATACGATGGGCACGTTATGGAAGGACAGAGAAGGGGACAGGGGTCAACTGAGGCCATCACCCAAAATTTATTGTAAAGAAAATGAAACAAAAGCTACCAAGTCCTCCTCTTAGGAATCTCCTTGGAACCAAATAGTGACAGAGGACAAGAAGGGCCGTCTGAAGAGACATGAGGCATGAAATAATCTGGAGGAAACACACCGAAGGAATAGGCAAGGCTGTAGTTTGAGGCAATAATTGAATGAGGCCTAAAGGTTGAGATTGTTAACAGGATAAAATAAAACAGTCAAAATTCTAGTGGAGAGGGGAAAGGGCAAAAGATATGGTCCTGACAAAATGGACCCCGGGCTCCTGTTTCAGGCACCTGGTCCCCATTAGTCTCCCATCACTATAGACCCTTCTCCCTCTCCCAGCCTTGTCTTGAGCTGGTATGTAAATTAAACCAGCAGCTTTAATCTTTATAACACTCCAAAAGAAGGGGAGGAGAGAGTAAAAGTTGAAGATGGAGTCAGAGTCTGTGAGATCCAAATTTGCAATTGCAAGAGTGACCCAAACAGGGAAGGGGGACAGAGAACAAACTACTGCCAAACCAGATTTGATTTCCTTCTTTGAACCTCTATTATACTCCCCCCCTTCACTCCTCCAAACCTTGCCTCTCCCCCCATCCTCTTTTAAAATGCACACACAGAGATCGTGTTAAGAAATCCCCTTGCAATTGGCTATTTTCCAAGGCGAGGGTACAGCTGGGCCGAAGGGCCACATGTTGAAGTTATTAATATGCCTATGTCCTTCTCCCCCACTGAGTTCACTGATCAAAGGCCTTGCCAGAACGGGAATGGATAGCCTCACATAATGGGAACTGAAATTCTACTTAAGAAACCAGCTTTGCCAAAACACACTACCTTTTTAAGTGAAACATTCCATGCACATATTAACCTGATTACAGAAAGGAAGGGGGATCTTTTTTCCTTCTGTACCCTGCTAATAATTTTCTGTCAAGTCTGATTTGGCTTCAGCCTCACTCCAAGCCCTTCTGATGTGCCCTGTTCACTAGTAAACTGAAAACAGAAGGTGCTGCAAAAACTCAGAGACATGATACTCCAGCTGCGAATTACGGGCGCTTCAGAATTCGGTTCCCTGCCAACATAGGAGGCCAGTGACTTTTCCAATCCCTGTCAATCAGTGAACTGCATCCGATTCATATAGCCAGTTAGGGGAACACAGGGGGAAAGCAGTGGAAATAATTAGGGCTCCCTCTAGTTAACTGGGGCATTAATTCATTATATGGAGTCACTGCTCACAGTAGAACAGACCATAATGCCTATTAAAGAAGAGAGTGCCAACAGGACCTTTGGAGGCTCCTTCCAGTTCCACTCACGGGATTTCCACTGGGAAATGGGGGAGCCAGTGTCAATGGAGGGCCAGGCTAAAAGTCTGGTTGGGTGGGAAAAAGGGGAAACAGATCCAGTTCCAGGAGAATAAGACTTTCTGGGACTTCTTGTCAAGCCCCAAAATATTCTTTCCAAGTCATGGTACAGGATTCAAGGGTAGCCTCATTCCTGCAGAGCTGAGAAAGTTTAATAACCCTGGCTGGGGATCTAGGACCATGGAGTTAAATATTTGACTAGGGCTCACAGATTTGTTTGGAAAGGGCTTTTTGTGCAGTATAGAGAAAATGGACAGCCTTCTTTCAGGGATAATTTGATTGAAATCCTTTAGGATGGCCTAAATGTCTTCTCAAGCATCCTTTCAGCTACAGAATGCTATGTGTCTGAAACTTCAGAGAATGTCAGTCAGGCTCAGGAAGAAATCTGAACTCTCCTGGTGCTCTGAAAAGGACATGGCACTAGATCCTGGGTTTTTAACCCAGGGGTCTGTGAACCTATTATTTTAATATTTGGATAACTGTATTTTCAATAAAATTAGTTTCCTTTGTAAGCTTGTGGATTTTATTTTATGAATTTAAAAACATTCTAAAAAGGTATCCACAGGCTTTGCCTTACTGGGTCCATAACACAGGGAAGGTTCAGAATTCCTGCTTTGGAGTCAGGGGGCCTGGGTTCCTATCCCAGCTCTGGTACTTACCAGCAGTGGGACTTTGGGTGAGTCAGACTCTCTGGGTCCAAGTTTCTTTGCGTATAAAATAATCTGGCTCCGAGGTCCCCTCCCAGTTCTAGATCTGTTCACAAGATTTATACACGTGGAAAAAAGACTCTCCAGGAAACAAGAGCTTCTGTAACAAGGTCTTAACCAGGACTCCACGTTCCAGGCAAAGCTGACACTCCCTAATCTCACCGTGCCTTCTCTCATCTCTGCACATTCATACAGGCACGCTCCAGGGATCGCTCATCAGCTAGCATGGGTTCAATTATCATCTTTCTACACAGACTCCCAGCTCTGTCCATTGGGTTCTAGTGTCTCTCCTCCTCCGTCATTGGGAATTCTGGGATTTGTAGTCTCAGAGAGCATTCCTGCTCTTGTCCCAATTTCTAAAAAGTCTCCATCATCTCCTCCACGTAAAACTGGAAGGTGCTGAAGAGATGGTCTGTCACAGATCATGAAATGTCATAAAAGACCACAATGCCCTCCAATAAATGAAAATAAGACAACTGGTAGTGAGAAAAGGCAGCAGTGGCCTCAGCCAGCCACTGACTGCTTGCTTTTGACAACTCTAAAAACTATTTACCTCCTAATAGGGACTGAGGGAAATCCCCTTCAGGGCTGCCTTCTGCAAGACATCAGGAAAGCATCCTGTCAAAACACAATGACATCTTAAGGGTGTCTCTGCCTGAAGGAAGGAGAGAGCCCCTACTCTAGGCATAGACACTATTTGCAAAACTCATTGAATCTGATTATTAAACACACCAAGAAGAATGGTACAACATCTGTAAGCTGTTTATTAGAGAATTTCTCTCATTATGTGTAGTCAGACTCAGTTCAGAGTGAATTAATTGCATACCCAATTGGGACTTAGCACTTCTTTTGCTGTCTGCTAGAGCTACTAAGCAGCTTCTTCTTTTCGGCTGTCTGCCTCAGAGTCAAAGATGACCCATGGCCTTGCTAAGAAAGTCTTGCCAGCTCTTCGAGTAGCTCATAATAGGGGCTGTGACTAGCTTTGTGCTCTCTGCCTCTGTGCTTTTCCTCTTGGGCAATCAGGGGACCCAGACTAGATTTACACAGTTCATCACTTTTCAAGGATTGGAGCAGAGGGGAGAGGAACGGGGTGGTGACTCACAAAAGGGCAAATGGATTCTGATGCTGGAGTGTTCACTAGTAGGAAATGACTTGTTGACCAAGTTCACAACCTGGAATCAATCACCTCTCCCTCACCTATAGGGTCACTGCAAATAACAACGAATTAAAGAAGAAGAGGTGGAGAGTTAGACAGCTGATTCAGTGGCAACATTTTACCCTGAAATTGGCCAGCAAATGTGGGTCCTCTGGTACTAAGTATCAATCAACTCTGTTGGATTTCACTTGTAATTGCTACAGTGAGATGTCAGAACCAAGGAAATGATTGGGAAAAACTCTCCAGTCTTTGAAGGGAAATCAGTTTCATGTTTAATAATAGTGCCACCCCATACTTCATTTGTGGACCTTTAAATGAAAAAACATGACAGTAAAGTGACAACATTCCTTTTTTGTGTTGCAAAGTGAGATAACTAAAAGATCATGTTTCTTTCTATAACATTGTTACTTTCTCAGAATGATCATTCAGGGCAAATATTTTGCCATACTACCGCAATTGCTTGGAGGGACCTTTGACGACTCTCACCAACCATAGGCAATCCTCTAAGTCCATTCCCTCCTATCCATTTATCTTGCTACCACCCTTATGTTCCTCCTTATTTCCTTTAATTTATTCAAGTGTAATAATTTTCCTGCCTCCAAGTCTTTTACATCTCCAGTCAGTCCTTCATACTGATGCAACAATGGGCCACCTTAATGTTCAGGGTTAATCATATCCCTTCTTGACACAAAAAATGGCCAGTGGCTTCCCATTGCCTGTAATGTTGCATATAAATGCCTCTCCAGTGTAGCTCTATCACACATTGCCAGCCTGATTTCACACTACTCTTCCCTATACGCTCTGCATTTTAGGTAAAACAGGCCATTGGATGATCCCTAACCTCCTCTTGCCATCTCTGTGCATTGGCACAGGTAAACTCTTTGATTTTTCATTTGGTGATCTCATCAGTTCCCATGGTTCAATTACTACCTTTATGCAGATTACTCCCAGTTCCATACATCCAGTCCTAGTCTTTCTCCTAAGCTCTAGTACTATATCACAAATGGCACACTGTACAATTCCTGTGGGCAAACCTCAACGTGTTCAGAACAGAGCTCATTCTCTCCACCCACAGCTCCCACCAAACCTACTACTTCTCTGAACTTTCCTACTACTCTTGAGGACATCGTCATCCTCCTCTAGGTTTGCAACCTTGGTGTCACCCTCAGCCCCTCACTCTTGTTCCCCATACCCAATCAAGTCATCAAGTCAACAAGCATTTATTAAGCACTTACTATGTGCCAGGCGCTGGACTAAGCATGGGGCATATAAGCAGAAAGAGATCATTTCTGCTCTCAAGGAGCTTACATTAGAATGAAAGAAGACAGTACATAAAGGGAAGCTGAAAAGCAGGGGAGATGGAAGAAGGTGCCTGAGCTAAGAGTGCTAGAGAAAATCCAGAGAGTCAGTAGTAGAGCCTGGAGAGATAGTTTGGGTAGTTGTTCCTTCGTTCTTGAAGAGGACCAAAATGGCATCACTATGTTAAGTCAAGTTACAGCGCATTAGACTGTGGCTGATCAGACCCATACAAGCTATTTACAAACAGTCCATGTGAACATTTGGGGTAGATTCTCTAAATTCACGCATCTTGAGTTTCTTTTGAGCTACTTCAATTCTGCTTTGCTCATAGAGCACAGCACTTTCTCTGATGTGGGCACACCACGCTAGACAGTCCTGTGCCAGTATCTCCCATGTCACACAATCAATTCCAAAGTTCTCAAGAGAGACCTTGAGATTGTTCTTGTATGTAAGTGCAATGGAATCTCTTTACAACTTGGCTTCTTCTTCCCTTTCCAGTCTTTTTTCATATTATTCCCTTTGGTGTAAGCTGTAGTCCAACTATACTGACCTACTTGGTTTTCTTAACAAGGATGCCTCATCTCCTGCCTCTGTTTTTATTTCTTCTTCTCTTCTTCTTCTTCTTCTTCTTCTTCTTCTTCTTCTTCTTCTTCTTCTTCTTCTTCTTCTTCTTCTTCTTCTTCTTCTTCTTCTTCTTCTTCTTCTTCTTCTTGCCATTTGGGTTAAATGAATTGCCCAGGGTCACATAGTTACTAAGTGTCTGAGGCCGAATTTGAACTCAGGTCCTCCCAACTCCAGAGCTGGTTCTCTGTCCACTGTGCCACCTAGTTGCCCCATGTCCATGTGTTTTTAAAAGAACTGTTTCCCATGCCTCAAATGTTCTCTATCCTCATCTCTACCTCTTAGAATTCCTGGCTTTCTTCTGAAGCACCAGCTTCTGCAGGAGCCCTTCTCCTCCAAGGTTACTTTGTATTTTATCTCTGTAGAGATGCCCATATTTAGAGGTGCATGTATTCTCCCCAGATCCTCCTTCTCCTCCTCCTTGGCTCATACAGGACAGGGACTGTTCTCCCTTTTTATGTTTTTGGTTTTTGGAGCCCCAGTGCTTAACACCAGGCTTGGCACTCTAGTGAGCATTTAATAAATACCTGTTTATTGATAAGAAAATTCTCTTCCTTCAAGATCTTACTCAAGTGGCATGTGCTCCATGAAACCTGACTCCTCCAGTTCCAAGTTATCCCTTCTCTAGAGATTTGTCTGGATTTCTCCTTTGCTTTTACTCTACTTGGCATTTATCCTTGTGAGTAGGTATTATTTCATTCCTTGTACTAGCATCCCCAGGGCTCAGCACATAGTAGGCACTTAATAAAAGCTTATTGATTGATTCTAGTTATGCCTATTGTATCCTACTCATTAGAAGTTCTTTAATGACTTAGCTATTCTCAGCAATACAATGATCCAAGACAACTCTGAAGGGCTTATGATGAAAAATGCTATCCATTCCCAGAGAAAGAACTTATGGTGTCTGGATACAAATTGAAGCATACTTATAAAAAAAACTTTTAAAAATTTTTCTTGAGGTTTTTGTCTGTTTTCTTTTACAACACGACTAATGTGGAAATATTTTGCATGACTACACATCGTATAGCATATATTGAACTGCTTACCATCTCAATGAGGGGGGAGGGAGGAAGGGAGAGAAATTGGAACTCAAAGTTTTAAAAATGAATATTAAAAATATTTACATGTTACTGGGGAAAAATAAAAATAAAATACTTAAAAAAAAAGAAGTTCCTTACAAGCAGAATTGCAATTTTTCATCCTTGTATCCCAACTGTCTTGGCCATAGTAGCCATGTGGTAAATGTTTATCAGAATGAATCAAAGCAGAGGTTTCATGAATTAGTTTTTTTAAAAAAAATCTTGATAACTATACTTTGCTATACTTGGGTTCCTTTGTAATCCCATGTATCTTACTCTATGAATTAAAAATCATGATTCTGAGAAGGGGTCCATAGGTTTCCCCAGACTAACAAAGGGGTCCATGATACAGAAAAGGTTAAGAACTCTTGAATTAAAGGATCATTTCAGGACCAGTTTCAGCAGGGAATAGAAGCCTGAATCAAATCATTTAGCTGAATTATGATCAAGAACAGCATGGGAAAAAGGGGGAAGATGGGAAACACCCTACATCCCCTTGGTGTCACCAAAGCAAAGACTTCATAGAGAAATTGTGATTGGGACCAGAACGAGATGAGGCAAAGAAGCAAAGAGAACTGAAGAATTCAGGCTCAGAAAGGCCCATGTAGGTGTAAAAGTTTGTGGGAAGAGATGTGTATAATGAAGTTAAAAGAAAGAGGATTGCCATGTACTGTCAGCCAAACTAACTTGGTATGTTGAGTTAAATTTCCTTACCTTTCCTACATCTTAAATAGTAACACATTCTGCATTCAAACAATCTTAAACACGCTTAGGATTCATCTTTAGATGCAATTCTTTTTCTTCCTCCTGTTATCACTAAGGTCTGGGAAAGTTTTAAAATATGAGGCCAAAAAAAATATAAGGTACCTCAGTGATTCATATGGGTAGTCCAACCCTCAAAGCAAACCTAGACTTCCACCAAGTTTTACAGACTAGGACCGGTGGTGCCCTGGCTCTTTTAGCACCGAGAGGCAGGTAGGAGGTACAGTGGATAGATTACTGAGATGAGGTGTCAAGGAGACCTAAGTTAAAATCCTCTCTCAGTCACTTACTAACTTTGTGACGCTGGGTGAGTCACTTAACCTCTGCCTGTTTCAGTTTTCTCATCTCTAAAATGAGAATAATACTAGCACCTACCTCTCAGGGTTGTTAGGAAGATCAAAGTAAGATAATATTTGTAAAGCTCTTAGCACAGTGCCTGACACACAGTAAGCCTTCCTTCCTTCCTCCTTCCCTTCTTCCTTCCTTCCCAGTTTTTTGCCTTTGTGTGGATCCCCAGTACCTAGCATACTTTCTGTCACATATTAAGTGTTGACATGTTTCTTATTGATAATGGCAGTACATTGGAGAAAAAAAACTACTGGTTCTGGAGTCAGAAGATCCAAGTTCTAATTCTGCCTCTGATGCTTACTACTTATATATCATGGGGCAGATTATGAAACGATGTTGGGCCTGTTTCCTCATCTATAAGATGATGGAGTTGAACTAGACGGTCTTTGACCTTCCTTCTAGCCATAGCCACAGTCCTGTCTATGGCTTATATGAAGCAGCCACCTCATGTTTCAGGGTATTCATTTCCATGAGAGTTACCTCTGCTTTGGGGCAGTCTCCTTCCCATAGTCCTGGACTCTGGTATTTTATCAGTAAATGTTTTATAAATACACATAGAAAAGGGATACATATATGTGTATATATAATTAGGTTATAGAATATGTAATTATATAATAGATAACATTAACATATATTAATTATATAATATACAACATAATTATATAATATATAACATAATATATACTATACATACATATACAGACTCAAATATATATTAATATACTTCACTTAGGGCAGATATGGTAAAAAATACAATTCCTGGTCTCAGCTTAAATCAATGCCACCTTTATCGGTTCCTCTGAGAGAGCTGGCGGTAAACTGCTATTTACCCCCTTATTTATTATTCCCTCCCTACATCTAACATTTGGAAAGGAAGAATTTGATTATAGCAAAGACTGGCCATTGTTGTGAGTCTTTGCTCTCCCTCATTGTCCATTATGTAATAATAACATGCAATAATATTTAGCAGATCAGGGCTACACCTACCTTTGCATCAAAGAAGGGGTGCTTTCCTTGGACCACATATGGCTGACCTGGCAAATTTACTGCCTTAGAGGGAGCCATAAGAAAAGCCTTTTTTATACATCTTGATAACTTTTTGAACATTGATAACTTTACAGTTAAGGAAGGAAGATGAAACAAGTATTGAAAAAGCAGTCAGCTTTCTGCTTGCAAGGACTAGCAAGAAAAGGGGAATAGTCCTCTTCCTTTGCCCCAATCAGAGCAGAGTGGCTACACACTTGGGAGTTTAACTTTCTTTCTTACATTAGTCATTGGTCGATGCTAGAGGCAAGAGACTGCATTACTTGCTACCCTGGCTTTGAGAAGAAAGATATTATTTATAATCAGAACCATATCATAGCCAAGGAGAGTCTGAAGGGGAAATTACAGACTCATCCCTTAATTCAAACCATTTGAGAAATTTCACAGGGTTTGGCAGCGCTTTGGAGAAGGTATGAAGCCCAGAGCACAGTTACATGCTGGAAACATTTTCATTATCTCCAAATTAGACTTGAGAAGAGCTACCCAAAGAATGAAGGCAGACTAACCAAGGGACCCCAACATGACCTCATGCCTTATGCAGTGTGCTCCCTTGAGAAATTACATTTATAGGATGCTGCTACACTGAGAGCAGAGAAAAAATCGGAAAGATCATACATTCAACTTGAATGATTTTTACCGCCAAAGATTTCCCCATCATTATCAGTCTAACTTCTAGACCAGAGGTGGGGAACCTGTGGCCTTGAGGCCACATGGGGCCCTCTAGGTCCTCAAGTGTGGCTCAGTCAAAGTTTGATTCAGTCAAAGGACTGTTCTTGAGGACCTAGAGGGCCCCATGTGGCCTCAAGGCCACAGGTTCCCCATGCCTGTTCTAAACTGTTCCCCTGTTTGGTTACAAAAATGGCCTTGATCATGTAGACTTGTCAGGACAAAATTATTTTGAGTAAAAGTCACTTCTGCACTGTAGGGACAAACCTCTTTATTAGATAGCAGGTTCGCTGCAGTATAGAACTGCTGACTACCCTGGCTTCTCTCTCCACACTGATTTAATCATTGCATATGGAAGAATTATTTCTTCTCCAAATATTTATTTATTGTTCTTTTTCTGTTTCCCATAGCAGCTGTTTTTACTCTTCCTCTCTTATGAACAGCTTCTCTGAGGGAAAATGCTCTGATTGCTTTCTTTCCTGGTTCTCTAGCTCTTCTTCACACATCTGGGCCACTTGTGCCTTCACTATTCTCAGGAGGCTTTTTAAGATGTTCCTGTTCCTGGTGGGGTGTCTGTATTGGCTTAATTTAGACAGAAGCAGAGGGAGGAGTTAACAGTTGGCAACATGTTCTCCATCATGGCGGACTCTACTAAAAAGTACACTTCACACGTAATTAATTAACCATAGGCGATGGGTATTCTTGCCTATGGGCAGCTAGGTGGCACCATAAAGGAGAGAACACTAGGCTTGGAGTCAGGAAGACTCATTTTCATGAGTTCAAATCAGACCTCAGACACTTCCTAGCCCTGGGGCAAGTCACTTAACCCTCTTTGCCTCAGTTTCCTCATCTGTAAAATGAGCTTTGCCAAGAAAATCCCAAATGGGGTCATGAAGAATAGGAAACAATTGAACAGCAGCTCCTGGCCTATCTGTCCAAAGGAAAAAAAAATATATATTTTGCTCACTCCACTTACATCAGCCCTACCCTATATTTGCAACTGAATGAAAATTCTTTCCCCTAGTCGGGCCAGTGTAGCACTGTGCTGGTATGAATCAACAGACTCCTCTGAATTGCCATATAGAAAGGAAGGTTGCTGTTCAGTCTTTTCAGTTGTGTCTGACTCTTTGTGAGCCCATTTGGGGTTTTCTTGGCAAAGATACTGGAGAGGTTTGCCATTTGCTTCTCCAGCTCATTTTACAGATGAGGAAACTGAGGCAAACAGGGTAAAGTAATTTGCCCAGGGTCACAGCTAGGAAGTGTCTGAGGCTGGATTTGAACTCAGGAAGATGAGTCTTCCTGACTCCCGGCCTAGAGCTCTATCCACTGTGTGTCCTAGCTGCCCTGAATGCTATGAAAGAGACTCAAATTCCTTAACCACAGCCTCCAGACTCTCTGTGCAGCTAAACTCTTTAAGGGCTAAGTGATGGAAAAGATGACTGAGCCATGGCCAATTCCTCCCCCTACCATGCCCACATTAATTGCAGCATGCCAATTCAACTGATGAAGACAGAGAGTTAAGACATTTGGGGAGGCAGGGTAAGAGAGGAGGGGATACAAAGTACTAGCTGTTGAGATGTTAAAGCCACAACAGAGAAGGTGCTTGTGGGGGAACAACAACAACAAAAACAACAAAAAAAAAACCCCAAAGAAAGTAGGAAAAGAAAGAGAGAACAAGAGAGTACTATAACGGTGTAAGCTTCTTTTAAGAGACCGAGGAACTACTGATCCTTATTTCAATCACCACTCCTAGTTGCTTTTCAGGGCTCATTTTCTAAGCCCAGGGATCCTAGGCCAGAATAAGACAGTTAATCCCAAAGTTACCATTCCCATGTTAATAAGAACGCCAAAAGGTGGATTAAATAGCTCCTTCCTCTGTACATCCCACATGGGATAAGGAATGAGTAAGTCATAAAGGATCAAAGGGAAATTTATTCTTGAGCCTATAATCGCAATTTTTGAGAAGGCTGCATATCCACAGAACCCAAGTTTGGTCATAGAATCATGGGCTTTTATGATGTCTAAGCTAGTTAATAGTAATGGGGGCAGGCTGCCTAGCTTAATGAAAGTTCTCCAGATTTGTTTTTCAGTGAAAAAAGCTGAAGATCAGACTCCCAGGGGGCCTGGTGCAGACGTGAGTGTTGGAAAAAAAGAAAAAGAGGGAGGTGTTTGGGCGAGAGATTGAAGTTAAAGGCAGCGAGCCGACGTGGAAAACAAGTTTTCACTGAGGGGGGAGAATCACCACCAGTAACAATAGCCAGGGCCATCAGCCATTATTTTAGGAAGCCACTCCTGGGGAGATGCAGCTCCTTTCCTTTGGATGTCCCAAGCCCAGCTACTGAAGACCTGGAAAAGAGAGTTCTTATCTTACCACCAAAGTCCTTGGCACCGTCAAATGGTTCATCATCAGAAACAGATATCGATTTGATAAGTGGAAATGATATCAGAGGCCATCTACTTTTCTGCTGTATCCTAAGGGCCATGGGACCTTTCCATTTGACTTGAAGTGAAAGTCTTTCATATATGTTGATGCAAGGTGTGGAACTCAAATAGACATATGCTGACTTAGAAAACCACAAATTAACATTGTCTGTCTTGTATTTTATTTTTATGTTGACAAACATTTCCCAATTATGTTTCAATCTGGTTCTGGCCACCAGTAGGCGGGCAGAGTTTGACACCTCACTCCATTAGAATGTGAGCCCCTTCAGAGGAGCGATCATCTCACTTTTCTATCTGTATCCCCCGTGCTCTGCACATAGTAAGTGCTTAATAATGCTTTATTCCTTCACTGATTCAAGAGGCAAGCCTCAGGCTGGGCTAGAGAGTACTCAGTAAGGAAGTGCTGACAGCCTGCATCTATTATAGAAGTTAAAAACATTCACTACAGGGGCAGCTAGGTGGCACAATGGATAGAGCTCAGGCCCTGGAGTCAGGAGGACCTGAGTTCAAATCTGACCTCAGATACTTAATAGCTGTGTGACCCTGGGCAAGACCCTGACTGCCTCACAATAAAACCCAAACAAACAAAAAGCCAAAAGAAAAAAGAAAAACACATTCACTACAGAGTTATGGGGAGAACAATGAAAAGTTTTCCCAGAGCTAAGGGCCTGCAGAACAGTTTGGTCAGGCTAGTCATGGCCTTAGCAGCCTTGGATAGAGGCTGGGGCTTAGCACATCTGTCCTGCTGTAATTAAATGTTGGGGGGTAGCAGGTGCAAACCTCTCATCTTTCAATTTGACTCTTAAGCTGCTTGTACTCAGTGTAACTCAAAACCTGCTCTCTTTTTAAAAGTGAAATTTGGAAGGTCATTAGCGTGTTACGTGGGCTGGCCACTACAGACATTTCTTTAAAGCAAAATTAGAAACAGCCACTTGACTAAACAGACACGAGCTTTTTTCAGATGTTACAATTCCACATTTTGGAGATAAACCTCTGGTAACTCCAAGATTCATATCCACATATTGAAGCCAGATTGGTAGGAAAGTCCAGATAATCTTTTTTTTTTCCAATTCAGAAGTATTTTACCATGGATAGTAAGAAAAGGGGACTATTTCACACACCCCTCCCAAACTTAAAAGTTTAGGGAACTCTAGTTTGGAATGGACCATCTGGTCCCATCTTCTCCATTTTACAGATGAGGATACTGAAGTCCAGAGGTCAAGTGACTCCCTCAAGGTCACACAGGGCCAATATTTAAACCTATATCCAGCATCCTTGCCGCCTCCCCTCCTTCTCTCTATTCAACTATTATTACCAAGTATTTTCCTAATGTAGCATCTGGAGGAAGAAGACTGAAATTTATATTTTCCACAAAAGCTGAAGCAGCAGAACTTTTGTGCAAAAATGAGTTCTATTTAAAAAATTCATTTAAAAAGTTGCCATGTTAACCTGTCAGGTCCTGAAATAATTCTGCCCCAAGAAGGCAGCCGAGCAAGCTCTTGGACGCAGGCAGGGTCATCTGTGCTTTGAGGGGTACAGCGTGAGAAGCCAGGGATGTTAACTCTTTGTGTGTCAAGACAACTCAGTGAGGTCTAGGGTCTTTTCTGAGAACACTCAGAAGCGTGCGTCAGGGAAGCTTGAGCTGTTGTCACTTGCTTGGCACTACAAGGTTACCTGACCCCCACTCAAACTGGGGTTTCTAATGGACAAACAGGTGGGGAGCCTGGCCCCCAACATTGCCTACTTGTCATAGTGGCAACAACACTGAGCTAGGGGGTCAGGAACCTGGTTTCTCATCCTAACCAGCTGTGTAACCTGTTTCCTGGACTAGATAAGGACTTCAGTTGGATTCATCTCTCTGGAACTTAATGCTAGCTTGACCTTGGGTCAATCAATTTATATCTGTGAACCTCAGTTTCCTCAACTGTAAAATGAGGTGGGGGGGCATACTAATAGGAGTAGATGGTTTCTGAAATCAATGATCCTATGAGCTTGAAGATTCACTTCCAGCTCTTAAAGAAAAAAAAAATCGTATGAAATCCCCAAGTTATTAGTAGGACTGTTTCCTCTCCCCCACTTGTCTTCTGGATCAAGGAAACAAACTGGGACAGCTATGTCTTGCTGAGCCCCTAGGAGCCGGTCAATCTCGAGCCCCAGGGAAGAAAGGGCCCCCTGCTGTCCAAGGTCAGATAAGGGAGGCCCTTCCAAGGACACAGCCTGTTCAAGGGGCCTTCCAATCCCTGCTGCAATAGATTTGTAAATTATTTATCAGCTGCAGCTATAAATTAGAGATGAATGCAAGGCCTCTGGGTCTCATCTTGGATGGGCTCCTTATTAATGAATTTCAGGCATTTTCTGCTGTGAGGGGTGATTTTTTTTTTTTTGATAAGAGGAATGGGTATAGTCTTTTGGAATCTGGTATTACCAATTTTAGCCTTTCCCATCCTCTGCTCTGCAGTGCTCCACCAAGTTGGGCTTTGCTAGCAAAGGGAAATAGTCAAGCATTTACTTCTTCAACTTCCCTTTCTTTTTCTCTCCTTCCTTCCTTCTTCCCTCCCTCTCATAATCAGAGGAAAGAAATGTCACTAACCCCAGATCCAGTCTGTTTCATAGAAGTTGAGTGAACTTTTTTTTTCTTCCTCCAGACCATCCCATTTTCCTTTGCATGTAATTTCCTTTGCAAGGTGTCTGGGATTCTTACAGAGTTCCTTAAGTCAGACCAGGGTCAGTCCCTTCCAATTCAACAGATGGTGTCATAGCCATGGTCGCTGCTATTTTCTCCATCAGTGCCAGGGCATGGGGAAAGACAACTCATCTCGGCCCCTAAGCACTTGGGCGCAGGTCTGTGTGCCTATCAATTTCACTCCATGCACCCCCCCCACCCCCCCAGGGTCAAGGCCGCCCACTCAGCCCCACCCCCACCCCATTCCAGAGCACACACCTGGTGACATCGGAGACAAGAGCTTTTGCTCATTTTTTTTTAATGTATCACAATGAGCAGGAAACATACTTGATGAAATATTTTCAAAGGAGTATATTCAATTACCATCTACAATCAACTTAACTATGACAACAAAGTTTTTTTGTGACAAATTTTTTTTTTTTAGGTTTTGAAAGTTCCATGTGGTTTCTGTTAGTCTCCATGTATTTTGGTACAGTTCGAGATCAGCATTGTTACAGTAACAAAAAAAGCTAACAAGACTACATTATAGAAAAACACCAAGAACATCATTTTTTGGTTTCATTTGCTCTATTTTTTTTGTACATTGCAAAGGCTGTTCATATACCTCTTCACCTCAGGGTAACGTTCATTTACGTTTTTCTGTCCTACCCAAACTCGCCCCCCTCCCCCCCACAAAAGAAAGTAAACAAAAAAAAAAACTAGGCAAAGCTTTGTGTTTCACAGTGGGCAGTATCTCAGCGCCGACAAACCAACCAACCGACTCAATTTCTGCTTCTATTTAAAATGTTTTAATTTAATTTATTATTTAAAAAAAATATATGTCCATGAGCGTCAAGTGCACTGGCTTGGGTTACTGCCTCTCTCTTTCCTGCATCTTCCTGACATGCCTGATAAACTCAGGTTTCTTTAACACATGCCAACTGTTTTACTTTATTTTCAATTGTGTAAAACTTTGGCCACATTCATCTCTTTAAATAGCTTTTAATTTAAAAACAAACGAAAAACTTGCTAAGTGTTTTAAATCTTTTCCTTGTATTGTGAGGATTTAGGGGAGTGTGCGTGGGGAGGGGATTTGGGAGATGGAAGGCTACCTTCTCCCACCTTTTTCAAGGGGTGGAAGAAAGAAGGGGAACTCCGTGGATTCACTTGGTACTATGACAAAAACAGTCCCAGCCAATCCAGCAACATCGCCCTTCTGCCTGGGGTGAAGAAGATGGAAACCATGTTCAGGATCAAAAAAAAAAAATTGGAGGGGTGGGCTGATTTTGAAAAAAGAAGTTACAGAATAACACTCATCCTTCTACCAGGCAGCAGACAGAACTAATTCCCAGATGGAAAGTACTCTAAACTGAAATCAAGATATCTGTCTATTCACAAATAAATTTGGAAGTTAATTTGCCTGCTAAAAAACCCCCAAAACAATCACACTGGCCATTCAGCCACCTTGGGTAGAAGAATTTTAGTTTTCACTCTTTAACTATCACTGTTCTGCTATTCCTGGGGTTGGCTTCCAAGTAGAGAATTCTGGTGACTGAAAAAAAATCATTTACTGTGCATCCTACTCAGGGTTGAACTAAGTTTAGCTAGTCACATTAACATCTGGGAAACAATCATTAGGTGAAAATTAAGGCTTCCCCAACCCCACTGCTATTTGCCAATGCTTGCACAGGCCAGGGAAAACCAGGAAGAGTGCCTGGTCCTTGCCTGCATGCTGGGCACTAACACCATCCTACTGCATCTGACCTGCCACAGAGGGAGGATGTAATCTGGTTTTTTTTTGGGGGGGGTTATGAGAACACCCTAACACCCCATCTTCCAAATCCTGAGGGATGGAAAAAAATTCAAGGAAAGGAATTAAAAGTTGGGGGAGGAGGGGTAGAAATTGCACTATTACCAAGCAATATCATTTTAAAAAAAGTTTCAGAAGAGACCTAGCAGAATTTGACAGATAAAGCTAGTGTTAAATTGTTAATTGGTATCACATAGAGAACGAAACAAACAAAAAATTCTATATGATACAGACACAGAGTAACATACAACAGTTAAATGGCAAAAAATATATATATATATATTTCATAGAATTACAAACAAGATAAAATAATGGAAAACAAAAAAAACTGTACAACTTTAGAATTTAAAAAATGTTCATCTCAAACACAGGGAGAAATACAAGAATTTCTGTCAAAAGAAAACAGCTTGTTAAAACAGCAAATGGTTTGTGTATTTGTTTTTGACACCTTATGCTACAACTGGATACTGGTATGAATATTTAGATGGTACTCTTTAGTATTTTCTACTTTAAAAAAAACAATTAAAAAAAGGAATTTGCACTGTGCATCAGCCTAGTTAGAAATATGTACAACAGTTCAGGATCTGCTCTTTCATTAAACTAAAAACAAAAACCTCATAAAAATAAAAACAGTCCCGGCTTAAAAAAAAATGAAATCCATTTTCCTATCGTGGAATGCTCCAGTCTTTTGCAAAGCCGATGAATGAGTGGCTTCAGCACTGGGGAAAGCAGCCGGAAAGGGGACCAAGCGACGGAACCTGATTCACAGTCTTCAAAGTTCCCTTTTGAAACATAAGGAGTAGAAAGAAAAGGGAGGTAAGGGATTGGGGGGGGGAGAAGAAGAGAGAGGAAGGGAGGATCTCACACTTTCCGGGCAAAGGGGTGGGGTGGGGGAGATTGTTTCTGTTGACTTTTGGCTACGAAAGTGAAACAGCAAAGCATTTGTCTCCGAAATCTACATTTTTAGCAGCACAAAGTTTTCCTTTCAAAGTCCAGACTTTTAAAGATGAGAAAGGGCGCGTTGCATTGTGTTGTGTTACAGGAATACAGAGATTGACAAGCACAAGTGCCTTATGTCCGGTTCCCTTTTCTGTGTGTCTGCTGGGTTTTGCTCTTCTGTACACCGCTATCTGATTCTTGGCTGGCTGCCCCTTCTAGATCATTCACCGCTCAGACTGCCTAACACAAGGACAAAACTCTGAAGTAAAAACGTGTCTTTTGGTATGTGGAATCGTCATTAACAGCTGCCTCTCTGCTTGCAGAAGCAGCACAGATGATAACCTGGGAAATCTTTTTCTCTTTTTTTTCCTTTATTTAAACTTAGTCTTGTTTTGTTTAATTCAGAAACAAATTCTCAAGTAACAAGAACCCTTTCCCCCTCTTCCTGCACCAGCAGTGAAAGGGTGTGTCTTTGGATTTTATTTAAAGCATGAAATTTCTTTTTTTTTTTTTTGAGAGGAAAAAAAAATCCAAAACAAACCAAAACCAAAATAAACCCCTAACCAAAAAATTTGTTTGGGAAAAAAAAAGTGCGCAGCCCAATTACACAAACAGAAATAAATGCTTTTGTTTTAGGAAAAGAATCTTTGAAGCATCTACCAAACAAGGAAAGGAAGACGGGAAGGAAGAAAAAAAAACAACAGAGGAAAGAAAAATAAAAGATAAGTGCACGAAGGTAACAAACAGACATAGGTAACTAGGATGTATACGCCTTAAAAAGTTTCAACTCCCCAACCAAAAATATTCTGTGAGGATCCTAGTGACCCCAAAAACCCTTTGAACTTCTTTAGTTTTTATAAAATAATTATGCAGCCACCCTCTAAGAAACGAAGGCAGCCACCTTAAGTGGAAGATTACAGGATGGGGGATGGGGGAAGAAAGGGACAAAGGGGAGAAAAGCTTCGGCGAATCAACAGATTGCAATCTATCTGCTAGGAATGAACAAGACAACATCAAATGAGGAGCTGTCAGCTGGACCATACAAAAGCTAAATGTACACAAAAGATTTTTTTTCTTTTAAATCTACCATACTGCTTCAGTTCATTTCCAATGCAACAATCTACTCAACACCAAAAATGGTCATATCTATCATAAATACAGAAAGTCAGTTTTTTTAAAACTTATTTTTTTTTAGCTACAAGTCCTCAACACTCTTTGTGTGTTTATTATTTTTTTTTCTGAAAAGTGGGAGTGCTTAACTTTTCCCCTTGAAATTGGCTTCAGCAGAAAAGCTATCCTTAAAATCCCCAGAAAGCTAAAGCAGTTCACATTGTTTTTTTTTCTCGAATACTTTCTGCCCATTTTTAAATTAACAAACAAAAAAATCTTTTCTGGAACAAAAAAAAGAAAATATATATATTTATATATATATATATATAAAACAATGATTCTGAAAACAGAACAAAGTGTGAGCGATTGACCTGAGAATAAAAAGACATTACATTTCTTTTTTCTTTTAGCAAGCCATTGGTATCTGAATGCTAAGATAGCAAGAAATTTAAAACTGTAACAAGGTGGACTGCTTTCCCATACAGTGCATGCCGGACTCTGCTGTGCTATCAATTGGGGCGTTATCGAAAAGGGGCAATATACAAGGGGGTGTAAGCTCCAAAGACAATGAGGAGGCCCTATGGACTTCTGTCTCCCAGACCAATAGTACCTTCAAAAGGACAAATGTAACAAGAGTTGGTATTTCATAGTAAAAGAAAAAAAAAGGTAAGAATGTAAAATCACCGGCATAGATAGTTATATGGGAAAACAACCCACTCTTTTTCTTTTTTTTTTCTTTTTTTTCCTTTTTTTTTTTTTGGTTAGAAGCTTTGGAATTGCAGTTAGTCTATTTTTGAAATTGGTTTGTTATTAATTTTTTTTATTTAAATTCATTTGTGTGTGTGTGTGTGTTTGTGTGTGTGTGTGTGTGTGTGTTTTAAATTGTTCATCTTCAAAGCTTACAATCTGAAGGGGTCCATTCCTACACTAGCTAGACCAGGGTCCTGGGTGGGGCAGCTAGGGGCCGGGGGCCCCTCGGCCGGGCTGGCTGGCCCCTCGGACTTTTGGCTAAGATCCGTGTCAGACTCCTCCGAATAGTCGTCTGTTGGCATCGAGGGCTGAACCCCTGAGGTGCTGCATGAACTTGAGGTAACCGTTGAAGATGAGGAGAGAGGAGGAAAAGAAGCAGGCTTCCCAACCGAAGCCCGAGGGACCCCTGGAGGCCAAGACTTTCTGGAGGAGGCGTGGGGGGAAGCGGAGGAGGAGGAAGAGGAAGAGGAGGAGGAGGAGGGGGGCGGGGGGCTGTCGTTGGAGTGAGCGGCAGACTGCGAGGTAGATGCGGTGCCAGGACCGGGGAAGCAGGCAGAGTGAGGTAATAAACTAGGGTGCTCTTTGGCGTTTCTTGCTGCTCTCGTGATTGTTCTGTGTTTGTGCAAGGTCGACTCGAGATGTTGACTCAGCGCCTCGTCCCCGCAGAGGGTGCTCTCGCAGGCCAGGCAGTGGTAAGGGCCCCCGCCGCCCCCGCCAGACCCGCCCCCGCCGCCGGACCCCCCGCCGCCGCCCGTGGGCACGTGGAGCACCATCTCCTGCAGGCTCACCGCCGACTGGCCCAAGAAGCAGAGGGACTTCAGGTGGCTCGTGGCCGCCTCCTCGTCGCCGAAGCCCGCCTGGCACTTGCGGCAGACCAGCTTGTACTGCACCTTTGGAACAATGAAGGGGTCGGAGAGGGAGTCCACACTTTTGCTTTCTGCTTCTGGCTCTTCTGGGGGTTTCGGCAGGAGGGGGGGCACCTCGCGGGGTGCACTTTTCTGCTCTTCTGGTTTGGGGGATTCTTTGGCAGGGTCTTTGTCGGGGGAAGCAGCCCCCGCGGGGACTGGGGTTTGGCTTGCTTTGGGCGGCTGCTGCTGCTGTTGCGGCTGGGGCGCTTGCTGCTGCTGCTGCTGCTGTACTTTCTGTGGTTGGTGCTGCTGCTGCTGCTGTGGCTGCTGCTGCTGCAGCTGTCTTTGCTGCTGCTGTTGCTGCAGTGCCTCCTGCAGACTCTGCTGGTATTGCTGATACTGCTGCAGCAAGGAGCCGGGGGACAGCCCCATCAAGGCCTGTGACAGCGCGGGGCTATAGGGGAACAGGCCCTCCATGCCGTACATGGGCTGCAGGTAGCCGCTCTGCAGGGCGCCCGGGATCTGGGGGGCATAGTAAGGAGAGAAGCCGGGGACGAAGTAAGGAAGGAACTGGCTGGTGAGCAGGGCGGTGGGGTCCGAAGTCAAGGCTGCTTGCAGGGCCTGCAGCTGGGTCGGGTCCACCGCGTACTCCATTGTGGGTAACGGGGCAGAGAGGGTGGCTGTGGGGGCCTCTCCTTTGTCCTTCTTGGGGCCCGCCAGGGTCTCCCCTTTCCCTTTATGTGCCTTTTCTTTTTCTTTCATTTTCTCTACTTCCTTGTCCTTTCGCTGCTGCTGCTGCTGCGGAGGTGGTGGCTGCTGCTGCTGCTGCTGTGGTGTTGGTGGGGGAGGCGGCTGCTGCTGCTGCTGCTGCTGCTGCACTGGTGGAGGCTGCTGCTGCTGCTGCTGGGGCTGGGGGGGTTGTTGCGGGGTCATCGCCATAGTGGCTTGTGCTGGGGTCGGGGAGCTCAGCGAGGCTGACGACTGTTTATTTGGTAATCCAGATGTCGGAAGGCCAGGTGAAGGGACCGTGGTGCCAGGCAGACCCATCAGGTTCGGTTTGGGAGATGTTAAAGCTAAAATAAATGGAGACAAAATGAGGCCATCAGCCAGGTTGGAAATGAAGAGATGAGGGAGATGGGGCAAGGTTCCAACATCAGAATGTTGCCCATGTCAGCTAGTACAAGCCTCAGGGTTCTAGCCCCACCCCACCCCCACCATCCATGAACTCTAATCAAAATATTATAAAAGAACTTGGCGTAATAGTTTTGGGTCTCAACATTTAGACCTAAGAACCTCAGGTTGATACCAACCAGGGTAAGCATATGCCTTCTTTTCTTCCCCAGTCTTTAGGAACATGGGTGAACTTGGCACAAGACTGCCCAGCATAGTGCGGCCCATCTGAGAAGGGGCTGTGCCTTCTCAATGAGCAAAGCAGAAGTGAAGCAACTCAAAATAACCTCAAGATGCACAGACTCAGAGAATCCACCCCAAATGTTCTTTTGTGCCTGACCTTTCAAGCCCATTTTGGTCTGATCAGCCACAGTTGGAAACATTGTAACTTGACTTTAACACTGTTGTATCATTTTGATCCTCTTTAAAAAGGAAGGACAACTCCAACTACACAGTCAGAAAACTAAACCATTATCCATAGCCTGCCCAGTGTATGAGGCCCAATAGATTACAGTGTCCCATTGTAACTGGTCTGACTAGCCCACCCACAGCCTTGTGGCTTTCCAGTGGCACCACCTGAATCAAAGAAGGTCTGTTGGGTGTGTCGAGGCATTAGGATAATACGAATTCAGCCCCAGAACACCACAGCTGAGCTCATAAGCTGGAGAAAATGGAAGAGAAGAGGAGGCCAGGAACTTGTCTGGTCATTGAGGCCACACAGCTTTTTAGTGCCAGTGTGGTAGGCTCTATGTGGGCCTTTAATCTTGATCCTCCACACTGCTGCTGGAATTGGGAGTGAGGGGGACCACTGCAGACTGGAAGCAGAACAACACAATTGAGGAAAAAGGGATCCTGCCCCTGACCCATCTAATCTACTTAAATGGCTCATTGGAGAATTCAGTCGATCAGGACTCAGGGCCAGGCCAAACTTCCAGACCTAAGTGCCCACTACTCCAACCCCAGCTTCTGGTTGGGCATGTGGCAGAAGAGTGGGAAGAACATTTGAGATGTTCTCCTTCTGTTGACAGCTTTTTGATGCCAGCACTGGAAGACACAATATGATGGATGTGGCCAATTTGAAAGACACAGCCTCTCCCTGGAGAGCAGAATTTCTCCCTAGGGCAGAACACTCCAAGTGGTAACCCCAAAGGCCACATGGGGCCTATAGGGTTCTAGGGTGACTTGCTCCAAGGCAGGGCCTGTCCTGATCACATTTGGTCCTGACTCCTGTTCCTTTGCCATCAGTCTAAACAATTCCACTGGACAAGTTTCCTTCTGTATCTCAGTCCCATGAGTACTCCCCCATCACACACTCCCTTCTTCAACTGCCTCATCTGACCATTGCTGATTCATTCTGATCAGTACTGAGTTGTGGAATGAAAGCCATACTCCCGGCTAGGAGAGAGCTGGGGATCAGAAAGGGAATGAAAAGTACGGCGAAGGTGGGAGAGAAGCAGACGTCATGGAAAAGAAGATAAATATAGGAGAATGTGGCTAGCCTTCTAGCATGTCTGCCTCTACCTGGTACAACTTGCCCCATTAGAGACTCTGGCTAGAACGGCACTGCTGTAAAGCTGGGGTTCTCAGCCTTTCTTGTGCCCTGGACCCCTCCTACAGGCAGTCTGGTGAATGAAACCTGTGGAACCCTCCTCAGAATCATGTATTTCAATTCATAGAATAAAAATACACAAGATTATGAAGGAAACGAATTCTATGGAACCACATATTAAAAAAAAATTAGAAAAACAGGTTCACTGACCCTAGATTAAGACCCTCTGTTTTATGGGATATAGGAAGAGAGGAATGAACTCTGTCTTTCCAAAATATCAAATAAGTTCTCATAAATACACAATGTGCTCACTCTCTCCTTTAGGCCCTTGTCCTCCCATGAAGCTGGGACAGGAATCCACAGGATAGTGGGCCTTAAGAAGGAAAACTACATTTTGAAGGGAATTCTCTGTGTCTACACCTAGGGCCAGAAGAGAAATCAGCCCGCTGGCCACTTTAATGCAACACACACTGGAATGTCATACCTCACTCAAAATGAAATAGATGAAAATAAAAAGGTGGCTTCTTCAAGTGTCACCTCAGAGAAAAACAGCTGATGTTTTGGTAGGCAAAGGGCAAGCACATTACATTTTCACTCAAATTGAGGGGGCCAGGCATTTATGTATGAGATCATTCAGGCAAGTCACTCTATGAACTAAAAAGGCATTTTATCAGTTCCAGTCAACTCTGAATCCGAGATGGAACAAATCTAAGTTAAAAATGTCCATTTGTTGACATGTCATTAAAAAGACCCTTTCTGCCTCCTAAGCGCACAGGGAGTTTTGTTTCCCACAGGGCAGAAGGTTCTCTCAGCCATCATTCCAAGGCTTGGCATAAGCCAGGCAGATTTCCAGAGGCTTATTCCCCCTTATTCCTCCCTTGTCATTCCACTGTGACCCAGGGTTTGTTTGGGCTCAAGCCCTTTAGGACAAAATCTGAAGGAGACCTCCAGTGACTTGCCGCTGTCCAAAGCCAGCATCTACTGTGAAAGGTCCAGAGTAAGCCTACAGTAAATGGACATCCCTTGAGCCAAGACGGAGGGAAGAAGAGCATCTAGATTCTCTGAAAACTTACAGGGCATTGAGCTAATATATAATTAGGGGTGGGAGGGGGCCTTACATATCATATAATCCAACTCTAGCACTTTACAGGTGAAGACCCTGAGTCCCATTGAGGTAAAGCAACAAGTTCATGTAATGGGTTAATGGTGGAGCTGGGTGTTGGGGGAACGCATTTTTCTAGTAAACTATGCCAAACATTTACCTATACGAAATTTGCTGTTCATTCCACGTGGAGAAAATCTGGCCTGGTATATTGCTAGGGACATACTCCACAAATGCCACCTGCCACTATTACCTCCTTCACCTGTCTCACAGGTGCCCTTCTCCTTGCCAGGACAAACCCTTCCACGTGCACAAGTGATGCCATTCTATGCTGTGTTTCCTAGTGGATTGCCCCATTTATCATCCTGACCTTTTCCCTTATATCTTTATCCCCCCACCCCGGTCTACTGGCCATTTCTGCCTGACAACATATGCACGTCTTGTCTATCCTCAAAAACCACTCACTTGATCCATCTCTCCCCACCGGCTATTGTCCTACACCTCCCTCCTTTCTGTGGCTCAACTCCTTGAGAAGGCTGTCTACAACAGGTCCCTGCATTTCCTTTCCTCTTGTTTGTTTAACACTTTGCAATTTGGTCTCCATCCTTATTCAATAGAAACTGCTGTCTCCAAAGTTACCCAAGGTGTCTTAGTTACTGCATCTAAAGGCTTTTTCTCAGTCCTCATCCTCTCGACCTCTCTGTAGCCTCTGATGCTGCCAGTCACCCTCTTCTCCTTTTGCTGATACTATCTTCTCTCAACTCCTCTGTTATTTTCAAAAGTACCATCACCACAGAGAGGAGGCAGAGCCAAGATGGTGGAGCAAAGGCAGGGACTCACCCAAGGTCTCTCCCAAACCCTTCCAAGTATCTTTAAATAATGAGTCTAGTAAATTCTAGAGGGGCAGAACCATAAAAAGATAGAGTGAAACAATTTTCCAGCCCAAGACAACTTAGAAAGTCAGCAGGAAAGGTCACCAGGGTGAGAGAGGAGCACAGTGAAGTACAGACCAGGCCCCAGCAAATCAGGTGCAGGTCTCAGGGCAACTGAATCAGTGGCAGCAATGGTGGTTTCCAGACCTCTCAGCCAACAGATGGTAAGGGGACTGGACAATGGGTCAGAAGGAGATGTACAGGGGTCCCTTTGCTGATATCAGGGGCAGGACTCTGTTGCATTGCCTATACTTGGATATGGGTCACAGTCCTGGGACTTGGTCCTAGTGTGAGGAGGACCACTAGCAAATCAGAGCTAGCAGGTGCAGGGCAACAGGGATCCTGGTCATAGTTCCAGGGCTGAAAAAGAGGGCTTGTAGTTGCTTACACACCAGAGCACAGTACAGGAGAGTAGTAAACATACCTTTCCTTGGATCATATCACCCTGGAAGGGCCAAAACCATACAGGTCCCCAGAATTACCTCTGAAAACAGCTGCACAAAGCTTGGGACAGTGCCCCCTCTACTTGGGAAGCAGAACCCCACTTTAGCATGGAGTTAATAGCCAATGAATGGGCTGGAAAATGAGCAAAAACAGAAAGAAATTCTGACCATAGAAAGTTACTATGGTGACAAGGAAGATCAAAACAGACACTCAGAAGAGGACAACAAAGTCAAACTCCCTGAATCCAAAGCCTCAGAGAAAAATATGAATTGGCCTCAGGCCATGGAAGAGCGCAAAGGATTTTAAAAATCAAGTAAGAGAGGTAGAGGAAGAGAAAAGAGAGTGATGCAAGAAAATCATGAAAAAAGAGTCAACAGCGTGGTAAAGGAGGAACAAAAAATACTGAAGAAAATAACAGCTTAAAAAAACAGATTAGGCCAAATGGTAAAAGAGGCACAAAAATCCAGTGAAGAGAAGGATGCCTTGAAAAGCAGAATTGGCCAAATGGAAAAAAATTTACAAAAATTCACTGAAGAAGAACTTTCCTTAAAAGTTAGAATTGGGCAAGTGGAAGATAATGACTTTATGCAACATGAAGAAATAATCAATCAAATAAAAAAGAATGAAAGATAGGAGAAAATGTGAAATATCTCACTGGAAAAACAACTGACTTGGTAAATAGATGCAGGAGAGAGTTTAAGAATTATTGGACTACCTGAAAGTCATGATCAAAAAAACAGCCTAGACATCATCTTTCAAGAAATTATCAAGGAAAACTGCCCTGATATTCTTTCAATAGAAATGGAAAGATGTCAGGGCACAGTTTTCCTTGATAATTCAAAGAATCCACCGATCACCTCCTAAAAGAGATCCCAAAATGAACATTCCCAGGAATATTATAGCCAAACTCCAGACTTCCCAGATGATGGAGAAAATACTGCAAGCGGCCAAAAAGAAATAATTCAAATATTGTGGAGCCATAGTTGGGTTAATATAATATTTAGCAGTTTCTACATTAAAGGAGTGGAGGGCTTGGAATGTGATATTCTGGAGGGCAAAAGAGCTAGGATTGCAGCCAAAAATCACCTACCCAGCAAAACTGAGTATAATCCTTTAGGGGAAAAAATGGAAATTCAATGAAAGAGAGGACTTTCAAGTACTCCTGATGAAAAGGCCAGAGCTGAATAGAAAATTTGACTTTCAAATACAAGATGCAAAATCAGCATAAAAAGGTAAACAGGAAAGAGAAATCATAAGGGATTTGATAAAGTTTAAACTGTTTATATTCCTACATGGGAAAATGGTATTTATAACTCCTAAAACTTTCTCATTATTAGGGGAGTTAGAAGGAGTATACATAGCTAGAAAGAAGAGGTGTGAGTTGAATGTGATGGTATGATTATCTTAAAAAAAATAAAATTAAGCTATGAGAAAGAAGAATGCACTAGGAGAAGGAAAGAGGGAGAGGTAGAATGGGATAAATTATCTGATATAAAAGAGGCCTGAAAGAGATTTTACTGTGTGTGGGTGAACTGTGGAAAGCAGAGAGACCACATGGGCCTACTCTCATCAGAACTGGCTCAAAGAGGGAATAGTATACACACACAGTTGGGTATAGAAATCTATCTTACCATATGGGAAAGTAGGAAAGGAAGGGAATAAGAGAAAGGGGTGAGGGAGCTGATAGAGGAGAGGGCAGTTTGGGCAACGTAAAAGGTAGAAGCAAAACACTTGAGAACAGACAGGGTAAAAGGAGAGGGTGGGAGAGAGGGAGAGAGAAACAGGGAGAGAGAGGGGGAGAGAGAGAGAGAAAGAGAGAATAGGATAAACAGGAGGAAATAGGATGGAGGGAAATACATAGTTGGTAATCCTTACTGTAAAAAAAAAATTTTTACAGTGAGTTTCTCTGATAAAGACTTCATTTTTCAAACATAGAAGACTGAATCAAATTTATAGAAATAAGAGCCATTCCTTAATTGATAAATGATCAAAGGATATGAATAGGTAGTTTTTAGACAAAGTAATCCAAGCTATCTATAGTCATATGGAAAAAAAATGCTCTAGATCACTATTGAAGAGAGAGATGCAAATTTTGTTTTTGTTTTTGTTGTTTTAGGCAATGGGGTTAAGTGACTTGCCCAGGGTCACACAGCTAGTAAGTGTTATGTGTCCGAGGCCGGATTTGAACTCAGGTCGTCCTGAATCCAGAGCCAGTGCTCTATCCACTGTGCCACCTCGCTGCCCAGAGAGAGATGCAAATTAAAACAACTCTAAGCTACTACCTCACACCAGTCAGGCTGGCTAATATGACAGAAAAGGAAAATGACAAATGTTGGAGTGGATGTGGGAAGATTAAAACACTAACGTACTACTGGTAAAGTTGTATGCAGATTCAACCACTATGGAGAGCAATGTGGAACTATGCCCAAAGGGCTATAAAACCATGCATACCCTTTGACCAAGCAATAACCTTACTAGAACTATATCCCAAAGAGAAAAAAAAAGAACAAAAAAGAAAAGGACCTATGTGTACAAAAATATTTATAGCAGCTCTTTTAGTGGTGGCAAAGAATTGGAAATTGAGAGAATGTCCATTAACTGGGGGACGACTGAATAAGTTGTATATAATTGTGATGGAATACTATTATGCTTTAAGAAATGATGAGCTAGATATTCTCAGAAAAAACATGGAAAGACTTACATGAACTGATGCAAAGTGAAATGAGCAGAACTAGGAGAACATTGTATATAGTAACAGCCATATGTATGATGATCCATTATGAATAAGTTAGCTATTCTCAGCAATACATTGATCCAAGACAGTTCTGTAGGACTTAAGATGAAAGATGCTGTCCATCTCCAGAGAGAACTGGTAGAGCCTAAATGCAGATCAAAGATACTTTTCCTTTGCTTTCTTTATTTTCTTGGCTTTTTTTGGTCTGTGTTTTCTTTCACAGAATGACTTACATGGAAATGTGTTTTGCATCAGGCATGTACACCGTATGTCAATTTGCTTGCCTTCTCAATGAGGAAGAATTTGGAATGCAAAATTTGAAAAAAAATAGAGTTAAAATTGTTTTTAACATGTAACTTGGAAAAAATAAAATCTTAAATAAGATAAAAAAAAAATCCAATCACAAAACAAGAGTACCATCACCCTCCCAGTCACTCAGGCTCATAGGAGAGGTGTCACTCTTTCATCCTCCACATCCAATCAGATGTCAAATCCTGTTGTATCTACCTTTGCTTTTTTTTTTTTTTTAAGTGAGGCAATTGGGATTAAGTGACTTGCCCAGAGTCACACCATAACCTTACTAGAACTATATCCCAAAGAGAAAAGTGAGTGTTATGTGCCTGAGAACGGATTTGAACTCAGGTACTCCTGACTTCAGGGCCGGTGCTCTATCCACCGCGCCATCTAGCTGCCCCTGTATCTACCTTTGTACAGTCAGTCTTTCACATGTGGTCCCTTCTCTCTGACAGTACAAGCTGGCTCAAGCCCTCATCACCTCATTCCCAATCTACTGCAATAACCTGCTGCTTGGTCTTTCTGCCTCAAATCTCTCCCAACTCCAGACCATTCTGCATCCAGCTGCCAAACTGGGAACAGGGACGTCCCCCCACCCCTTTCACTGTATCCCTAACACTGAGCACAGTGCCTGGCGCAGAGCAGATTCTTAAAAAATGCTACTGATTGACCTACTGACTAACTATGCATGTAAATCTCCCCTCTGCCCCCCTCTCAAATTGTTATACTTTTTATGAACCGTGTGGTGGTTCACAAAACCAAAAAGCAGGCCTGTATGCTTTCCACAGGGATTCTGACAGGTTACACTGCCTCTCTGTGCTTCCGTTTCCTCACCTGTAAGAACACTAAACTGTAGCTTAGTTGCTTAGTGTAGAATTTCCACTTCTTGGCCACCACTAAAAGAGCTGCTATAAATACTTTTGTACCCATCGGTCCTTTGCTTTTGGTTTTTTTTTTCCTCTTTGGGATATAGACCTAGTAGTGGTATTGCTCGGTCAAAGGGTATGCATAGCTTTATAGCCCTCTGGGCACTGTTCCAAATTGCTCTCCATAGCGGTTGAATCCGTATACAACTAAACTGCAGAACTTGGACCGGGTGGCCTTTGAGCTCATCCTCAGCTCTGATATTTCACGACAGTGACTCATCCCCATGAGAGTCTTAGCTAGTTCTAGACTTGTGGCCTCCAATCCGGCCTGAACCGAGCAGCCGTCCTTCCTGGGCCTCCTCCAAAGAGAAGAGAAAGAGAGGAAGGGAAGGGGGACGAAGCAGAGACAACCAGAGCTGGACAGAGAGGACGACAGAGCGCCAGAGCCTAGAACTCAAACAGAACCCAGCCCTGCTTTGGGAAGAAAAGAAGGTCCTCCAATCGTGGTGAGCAGAGAGCTCTTGATGAAATGGGTATTTTGCTGATACTGTGCAAAGTGACTAGAATTTTAGAAAGTCTCATGTGTAGGCCCATGGGGTGAAGCTAGTGAATCTTGTGCTGCAGCCCAAGAAAGATTGATCAGAATGGTCAAGGAGGCCTTTTAAGGTATTCGTTAGGTGGAATTGGGGTTAGGTGGTGCAAGTTACTTTGCCTCAGTTTCTACATCTGTAAAACAGATCTACCTCCCAGGGATGCTCTGGGGATCAAACAAGGTAATATTTGTAAAGCCCAGTTCCTGGCATATAGTAAACACTATATAAATGTCACCTGCTGTTGTTGTTAGGTTTGGTAGGTAGATTCAGATATGGATGTGTCCAAAGAAGGTACGCTGATAGAACAAGGCAGGGCTGCTTAAAAAATTCCCTGAAGAGTGCAAATGTGAGACTTGTGACTACAATAAATAAATATAAACACTATCATCTTTTAAATAATAACAAAAGGCAATGAGTTATATGGAGAAGAAAACAATTCTGCAGAAAGCTCGGCATGAGACGCACCTCAGGAGCATTTATAGAAGTTACTGTTGGGAAAACAGATGGGCACCAAATGAACAGATTTTCTGCCATTCTGAGGAATTGACTCTTGCCATCAATGACACTCGGATCACCCCCTCTGGGTGCTGTGAGAAGAAAAGTGGAAAGGGTACTTTGGAAAATATGGTAAAGAGCGGTTAGCCCTATCTAAGTATATGGGGAAAAAAATCTATGCTTGAGGTAACGGTTTTCAAGGTATTCCTGGATCACGTTTCATGACATATCAAAGAGAGGAAGAACCTAAAAGAACGAAGAGATCAAAGATGGTATTATTATTAAAAAGAGGCTATTAAGAAGACATTAGCAACTATTGACCTATATGCCTACTTTCTCATCTCTATAAAATCTTTATGAGAATGGTCTCCACACATATCAAGGGCATCCTGTCTGAACACACGACAAGGAAAAAAGGCAGGCTTCTGCAGGTGATTTTCTTTTTTCTTCCAAATTTTAATTTTAATATATTAAAAGTAAATACCATTCAACACTTTGTCACACTCTACCTACGCTACTTTGCCAGGAAGGACGATGTGTGTTATGTGTGCAGGCAGTCACTGGCTGAGTGCATTAGAAAAGACTGGCGAACGTGATGACAATTTTTATGGACGGCAAAGCCAGGGCCAAACCTTCCTAAACTATTGATTCCACTTAAAAGGTGAGAGCCGTGGCTTGTGGGTGGCCATCACTCCAAAGAAGAGGTGTATAAGAAAAATAACAGGAAGAGTTAACACTTTACCATTTGTGTGCATTACGTGGCATCTACATTTTGCATTCCTAAAGGTTAGGTGACTTGTTCCACAGTCACAAGACAATCTTACTTTCGAGAGGCTAATGTTCTGGAGCTCTCAACTTCTGATACTGTGTATCTGTACCTAGGCTACCTGTCTGAGGATGTATCTGATAACACGGAGCCATCTTCCTACACTTTGTGGTCTTAATTGCTGGACAGTTGTTTTACCCTTGGCAAATCTATTAACTAAAAAAAAAAATTGATCAACAAGCATTTTTTAAGCATCTATTATATGCAGACACTGAGCTACATGCTGGGGATACAAAAATCAAAACAAAACTATTGTTCCCTTGAAAGAGCTTACATTATTATCAGGGGAAACACCACAAAAATGTCAAGAAATATACAAAAATACAAAGTAAATACAAGGGAAATTTTTTTGGCAGGGAGGATGGCAGTAGCAGCTTGATGGGGGTTGGGGGAGAATCTGCAAAGGTCTCTTGTTGGAGGCAGCACTGGGGCTGGGCTTTGAAAGAAGTTTGGGATGCTAAGAAGTGGAGATGAGGAGGGGAGTGCCTTCCGGATATGGGGGACACTGTGTACAAAGGGAAAGACATAGAATGGTAAGCTGGAGCCACTATGAAGTGCTCTAAATTGCCATACAGCTGGGTGGTACCACTATGTGCAGAGCGCTGGGCTTGGAGTCAGGAAGACCCGAGTTCAAATCTTGTTCTGCCCCAGACACCTACCAGCTGTGTGACCCTGGGCCAGTCACTTAACTTTTGTCTGCTTGTTTCCTCATTTGCAAAAGGGGGATCATAATGGCACCTACCTCTCACGATTGTTGTAAATGAGAATCGAATGAGATAATTTTTGTAAAGTGCTTCGTAAAACCTTAAAGCGCTATATATGTTAGTTATAATGAATAATAATCTTAGAGACAATAGTTTCCTGAGTCAAGGAGTCACAATGTCAGACCTGCACTTACGAAACACCACATTGGCAGCCTTGCAAAGGATTATTGAAACAGTTCAGGCAAGAGGGGAGGTGGCCTGAACTGAGGCATCGGTCTTATGGAGGGTAAAGAGAAGGGGGCAGATGTTAGAGATGGTGTATAGACAGAATGGGCAAGACTGGGCAATCGCCGGATGTGATGAGGGAGGCAGAGGGAGTAGTCGAGACTAAGGCTGCGAGTCTGGGTAACCAGAAGGACAGCAGTCCCCTTAATCACAGAGATTAGGAAGAGGGCAGGGGGCTTGGGAAGAAGAGTTCTGTTTTGGACACGTTGAGTTTGAGATACTTATGGAACTGCATCACTGGAGATGTCCAAACGTTAGAGACTGGGAACGAGCCTAGGGCTGGTTATGGACATTCAAGAGTAATGTGCACTGAGACTGAGGAAGGGGGTGGAAAGGCCTAGGACAGAGCCTTGGGGTATACACCCACCAACAAACAAGGCTGGCTTTTCTCAGTTTTAGTTTTAAATGTCAGGAGTGATTAAATTAACATTTTTGCCTTCTTAGCTCCCAACTACGCTACAAGGCCCAGTGCAGCCTTCCTTGGTCACTGTGCGTCATCATAATCGCTCTCCTATGAACAGCTGTTGCACATACCCGCATGTACCTGCTTGCACCACTCACTGTGTGCAGGTCTTATACTACAGTGATATCTCTTGTTGTGCTGTCTCATGGACAACCTAGAAAGACCTTTAGATTTAAGACAATTTCCACTTGCTACCTGAGTGAACTAAGGCCAACAGCTTTTATTATCCGGATTGCAGTTACTTTATCTATAAAATGAAGGAGGTTGGACTCTATAATCCATAAGGTCCTCTCCAATTCCAATTCTGTGGTTCTGATTGGAACCATAAAATAAACAATGATGCAGATCACAATAAAAGCCCCTGGCAATCTGGAACAGAACTTGTGTCCTCTTAGAAGTGGTTGCTCTAACTATGAGGCCATTCAGTAGCATATGAGGGACCTCAACAGGCACAGGGAATAACGAAGTTCTATTTTTAACCATCCTTTCCTGACGCAACTGCAAGTAAACTATTTTTTTTTTCTATTTCCAGATTTCTTCATAAAGTTTTCCTCCTACTCCCCAACCCAAAAAGTTTCTAGTTTAGTGTTATTCCAGTAGAAGGCACTTAATTATTTGTTGACTGTCAAATAAATAAATAATACCCAGCAAAAATAAACCATAATTTTTAGCTGTCTTTCATGATTATAGCTCCTATTTCATATCTCTAAAAAATGTGATATAGTTTGGAGGGCTGAACAAGAGGGTAAATTTGTCATTTGCTTATTGATTTGTGGTCTAATTTGTACTTTTCATGTTTTCCAAGGGAACACATGGATGTTGCTTCTTCTAAAAAGCCTTCTGGGCCCTTGTAGCAATGAAATTGCCCAGGTTCACGCATTTTTCAAGTTTGATCTGCTAAGTTTGCCTTCTGAAAACTTTGTTGAGCTCTGGTTTTCTCAACAGGAATATCTGAAAGCTATTGTTAAAAGTCATTTTTTCTCCATGTAGGATTATGCTGAACTTTGCAGGATTCCTATGTAAAAGCTATTTTCCTTTGATTTTTGGCATACAATATTTCCTTTCCTTTATCATTGCTGACATAAAGTACATAATGTGTTGTAATTATGGTTCCTTGATATATAATCTAATTCTTTACTAGCTGCTTTCAATATTTTTCTATTATCTGGGAATGCTTAAGCATGGCAATTGCATTTCTGAGCATATTACATGCACGTTTTCTCTCTGGTGATGGTATGGGTTCTATTAGCTCTGTTGCAACACTTCTGGGCAATTTTATTTTCAATTTCTTGAAATATGGTATTCAGAGTTTTTGTTTCATCATGCTCTGTCATGAACCTGAGGATTATTAAATCATCTCTTTGAGCCTTATTTTCCAGGCCAGTTGGTTTTGGTAATAGATTAATATATGCCCTTCCAATTTTGATGTGTTAATTTAGCTCTGTTTCTTGTGCCACTAAATTTTTTATTTCCACTTCATCCATTTATTCCTCCCCCCCAGCATCCACTGCTTTGCTAAGGGTTTCTAGTATATACTCTAAGACATCTAGTCTCCTGATTTTTTTTTTATTAAGAGCACTAATTTTACTCCTTACCTCTTAATTTATCTTTCTTATTAGTGGTAGCGAGGTGCAGTGAACAGAATGCTCAGCCTGGAGTTAGCGTTCAACTCTGCCCGCAGACACTTACTAGCTATATGATTCTGGGCAAGTCACTTAACTGCTGTCTGTATCAGATGACTCAACTGTAAAATGGGGACAATAATAGCACCTATCCCCTCGGGCTGCTGTGGATCAAATGACATAATATTTGTAAAGTGCTTAGCACAGTGCCTGGCACACAGTAAGTGCCTGAAAAATGCTTATTCTCCTTATTAGGTCTTTCAACCACACTGGTACCCCATCATATTACTGTGTAAGGAGTTTCTCTTTGCTTGCTCATTTCCCCAGTTTCTCTATTTTTTCCCCTACTGGATGAAGTAATTCCTGAACCTCTGTTGAGAGGTAGAGAAGTCTGGCTGAATTGATGCCAAGGGGAAGCTCCAAAAGTCTACGGTAGATGTTATTGCTTGCGTATGTATGGATCCCTCTGTTCCAATGTCTATCAGGTACTGCAGGCACCACCCCAGGCAACCTGTAGAACAGGGCCCTGGGGGCAGATGGAAAGATGTGCAGAGTGGGGAGATCACAGCAATGGTGGGTGCTGGGGGTGGCTTTTCAAGGCTTACTTGCTGTTAAACTTAACAGACTCCTTTCTCTGTAGCCATCACTACATGGAGTCAGAAGCAGGCACAGAGTTCAGAATGAAGTCTGGAGCCAACGGTAATGAGAGAATGCTTTTGCAGGTGGGGTGGGGAAATCTATCCCACCTGCTGTTAGTCCCAGACTTTTTCCTGTCTCTGAAACTATGACAACCATGTGACTACAGAGAGTCTATAATGTGGGTCTAGAGTGAGAGTAAGAGTATAAAACACAGATTACATAAAGCAAGGCGCCCATAGTGTGACCCTCGTCTGCTATGGTATATTCCTTCTATGGGAATTGCTGGGTAGAACCCTGTTTTTGTTCATCCTCTCCTTTTCACTGTTGTTCTTTTGAGGCAGAAAAGGAAACCTAGGTGTATATGCCATTTTAAATCCAGGCACCTTGCTAGATGTAATCCAGAGATGACCTATTCACTGTTAAACAACAGACTGAGAGGCAAAGAGAATAAAAGATACCTTTGCTTATGGTTTTTCAGTCACCAAGACAAACAAACATTATCTAACTAGAAAACCTGGCCCTAAAAGCTCTCCTTTAGTAAGGGGTCTCCCATTTGTTGGTTAAGATCACCCACAATTCCTTGATAGATGCAACCACAGAGAAAACTTCAATGACTCTTTGATCATAACAGCTTACATTGACATAGGCAGGTAGGTGGCAGACTGGGTAGAAGGCTAGATCTAGAGTCAGGAAGACTGGAGTCCAAATCCAGACTCACACTAGCTGGGTGACACTGGGAGAGACACTCAACCTCTGTCTGCCTCAGTTACCTCTTCTATAAAATGGGATCATAATAGCACCTACCTCTTAGGGTTGTTGTGAAGGTAAAATGAAATATTTGCAAAGTGCTTGGTTATTGATGATGATGATGATGATATAATGCTATTATTAGTATCTATCTATCTATATAACAAATTATATAGGTTTTGCAAACTGCTATTTATCTAAATCTAGTTATGTATATATACATATATATCTAGATATCTCTATCTCTATCTATCTTTTCATCTATCTATCTTAGTTCATTTTATCCTCATAACAAATTGGTGAGACAGGTACTATAGGTCCCCATTTTACAGATGAGGAAATTGAAACCAAGAGAGATGAAATGCTTTGCCTATGGCCATGACGTAGTAGGGTTTCAGGATTGAACTGGGGTCTTGACTCAAAGAACATTCCTTATACTTCTCTTTGCTTCCTTCCCCATAATTAATATCAAATAAAGCATAAAACAGGAAAATACTTGCTGGCCAAAGGCATTTCTCAGCATCATCGAGGATATCATGTCCAGAGTCTATCCTGTCCAATACAGTTATTTACAGGTCTCCCCCGTTAGACATTGAACTCTTTGAGAAGAGGGACTGTCTTTTGTTTTGCTCTGTATTCCCAGCATTTAGCACAGTGCCTGGCATTCAGTAGACACTTAATAAATGCTTGTCAACTGACAGAGGGGTTCATTATGATTCCTAATGTTTTTCAGATAACCTGTCTATAGATGACACTCTGTCAAGTTCTGAAATACCATGGGTCTCCTCAAGGTATGCAAGAAATTACCCTTGCTATCCACACAGGAAA